>NC_090926.1:490687287-491000858 GCF_040938575.1 Ambystoma mexicanum | reverse complement strand
CCCTTAAATCCGGCGGTAGCGCTATTACCGCCGGATTAAAGGGTCCACCAAATCAGGGCTTCGGCGGATTTCTCCCCAGTTCTGAGCTGGGGGAAAATCCGCTGAAAATTCGCGCTATTACCGCCGGTGGGAAATCCGCCGGCAGTAGGAGCGCGAAAATTCCCCATTGGGCCCAATGGGGAATGAGGAATTCCCGAATGGGCCCAATGGGGCATGGGCAATAACCCTTACGCCAAACCCGTGATCTGGCGCTAATAGCGCCGCCCAACTCGTGATGAGGCCCTTAGTCTTGACCGCCACCATTGCTACCCTGATTGGTCTGGCTTGCCCAGAGGTTACCCTGTTCCAAGAAACTGGGCTGGCCTTCTGAACCTCTGCCCCTCCAGGTCCGAGTTCAGAAATCCATCTTAACAAATTGGTGTACAGCGGTGGCATACGACTGAATGTATCCAGTGTTGCACACAAGTGAAGGAATTTCAAATTATTCTTAGCAGGACACATAGTGAATTGTTGTAGTATAACTTATTGAAGGCCATAGTCCTATCTAACAGTATGGAAACAAGTACCTTGTTAACTTTAAATGCTTCTAAATCCGAAACATTGAAAAAGATGTGTGCTGAGAGAGGTGTCTCCTCTCAAGGCACCAAAATGGAATTGATCCAAAGAATCATGGCGTGGCAAGAAGCTCAGCTTAGCGCTATAGCTTCAGAGGACAGTGCAGAAGGAGGTGGGGCTGCTCTCACTGGTAGAACTGACAGTTCTGCCGCTGCACTGATCCACAGCGACCATGAGGACAGGGAGGATGAAATGTTCAATATTTCCTCTGCCAGTGCTGATGGGGATGCCATGCTTGAATCCAGGAAGCAAGAGCTGCTGTTTAGGCAGAAGGAGCTTGAGTTCAATATGGCCAAACTCCAGGAAGAGCTTGAGTTCAATGGGCCAAGCTAAAGATCGAACAGGCAGAAAAACAGAAAGACAGGGATCACCAGTTGGAACTGGCCAAGCTCCAAGTTGCCAATGGATCCAAGGGTCCTGGACATGGGTCTGGGGCCTCCTCTCATCCAAGGTTTCCAAAAGATCTGCTCAGTATGTATGAGGAAAAGAATGACATTATGGACTGGCTGAATACATTTGAGTATGCATGTGAAGTTCAACAAGTTGACAATGCTGATAAAATTGCCTCGTTACTTAGCAGACTGCCCCATTCTGGCTGCAGTGTCATTATGGAAATGCCGAAAGCTGAGAGAGCAGATTTTGCAATGTTGAAGCAGACTCTCATTTTAAAGTTTGGAAAAACTCCTGCCCAATACTTAAAAAGATTCAGAGAGTATAAGAAAAAAGAAGGTGGTACTTGGGTATCTTATGTAACAGAATCCTTAAAAAACTTGACAGGCTGGGTCGAAGTTTTCTCTCTTTGAAGGTATGATAAGTCTTGCTGGAACATATTTTTGTATCTTCTTCCCCTGAGCTTAAGCAGCATTTGGCAGATTCGAAGGAGTTAGATCCTAAGAAACTTGCCATTGCAGCAGATTTATGGGTGTCACATTTAGTGTCCCATAAGGACAAGACTCATCCTGGTAAGCAAGAGGAAGGGAAAAAGTCCAAAGATAAGGAGGGTGGGGAAATTGATAAATCTTCTTCCCAAAAGGGCCACAAAAAGAAAAATAAGGGTAAGACACAAGAGAACTCACAGGGTAGTGGAGGTCAGCCTCCAAAACAGAATTCTGGTTATAATAAGCCTCCCTATGTAAACAGACCCAATGGATTTTGTTTTCCTTGTGGAGCAACTGACCACATGAAGGGGGATCCCAGATGTAAGGTCAAAACCTTGGGGGTCCACTCTGCTAATCTGGCCCTCTCCTCCTACGAGGAAGAAGAGATTACCGGAGCATTTTTCTCCTCAGACTCCTTCCCCAGTGGGATAGAAGCTGAGGTAGTTTTAGTTTCCCTGGGTTCCTGGGAGCCTAAAGTTGCAGGGGCTTATGCTAGGATTCCAGATAACACCAAGCACTACTTTAAAGACAGTGTGCTGATCAATGGAGTAGATACTCCAGCTCTTAGGGATAGTGGGTGCAGTCGAACTGTAGTGGATTCTACCTTGGTAGACTCAGAGGAAGTTGCCAGAGCTACTCTGATGCCAACTAAGTTGGCTGACGGCCCACCTCTCATGTTCCCAGTAATTCCTGTAAATCTTACTATCAATGGTACAGCAGTCAGGATTCCAGTGAGCATTCAGAGGAGCGTCCCAGGAAAGGTCTTGTTGAGCAATGATCTCAGAGCTTTAGGGCTTGTGGGAAATACTGCTGATAGACCCTGCACAAGGACTCAAACAAGGGCAGCACTTGCCAAGACCAATGTTCTGCCCCAGCCAAAGGGGAAACCCAAGGCTAACGAAGTCAAGAAACCAAAAAGAGGGGAAGAAAATATTCCCCATAACTCGCCTACCACTGCGGTGGAGGTAGTTGGTCAATCACCCGGACCTGACGAGGAGGTGGTGATGCCTGAAGTATTTGACCGCAATGACCACCCTGAACTAAACGATTTGTTAGTAGAAGGTGGTCCTGACAGGGAACAATTCAGTAAAGGCCAACGTGAGTGCCCATCTCTGGAAGGCCTAAGGAGACAGGCCTGCTCCCAGCTTGAGGGTGAACCTCCTGGGAAGCATTGGATTTATTGGGAAGGTGGACTCCTGTATAGTGAGCCCACAGAGTCTACAGGAGACCATAGGAGATTGGTGGTTCCCCTTGCTGTAAGACCCTTCCTACTGCAGCTGGCACATGAAGTGCCCCTTGCTGGTCATCTTGGTATTAAGAGGACCAAGCAAAGGTTATCCATGCACTTCTACTGGCCCAAGATGGGGGTGCAAGTAGAAAGTCACTGCAGGAGTTGTGCCTCCTGCCAATTATCTGGTAAGAGTGGTTCAACAATCCAAGCTCCATTGGTACCGCTCCCAGCTGTGGGAGTACCATTAGAGAGGGTAGGGATTGACATTGTTGGTCCCCCTGACATCCAAACATCCTCAGGCAATAGGTTTATCCTGGTATTGGTCGAACATGCCACCAGATATCCTGAGGCCATCCCATTGAAGACTGTGACTGCTAAGTCAGTCGCAAAAGCTTTACTCAGAATCTTTACTAGGGTTGGCTTCCCTAAAGAAGTTTTGTCTGACAGAGGCAACAACTTTATGTCGAAGTATATGCAGGCTATGTGGAAAGAATGTGGGGTCACCTACAAGTTCTCTTCCGCATACCACCCCCAGACCAATGGTCTGGTGGAACGCTTTAACAGAACATTAAAAAGTATGATTGGGGCTCTGGAAGAACCTCAGAGAAGAAAATGGGATCTTCTTTTACCATGCTTACTGTTTGCCTACCGAGAGATACCACAGGAGGGTGTTGGCTTCAGCCCCTTTGAACTTCTGTTTGGTCACCCTGTGCGGGGACCCTTAGCCATAGTCAAGGAGGGATGGGAGATGCCCACTCCCCCTATCACTACCAATGTAGTAGACTATGTGTTAGGGCTCAGAAAAAGGATGGTACTCCTGATGGGTCTGGCTAGTGACAAGTTGAAGGCAGGACAAGCCCTGGTGAAACATTGGTATGACCAGAAAGCTTCCATCATCAACTTCACACCTGGTCAGCAAGTCCTGATCATGAATCCCATAAGGCCTAGGGCTTTACAGGATAAATGGTCAGGCCCTTACACAGCGGTGGAGCCCCTGGGTGAGGTCAACTATTTAGTGGACCTTGGAAGGCCTGGACAGGCTCCAAAAGTGTTCCACGTAAATAGGCTGAAGGCTTTCATCCCAAGAGTTGAAATCGCAGCACTGCTATTGGCTTCCGATGTTGAGGAAGAGGAGTCTGAACCTCTCCCTGACCTGTTTCAAAACAATCCTTCAGATAGCTCCTTTGAGGGTGTCCGAGTGGCCCCTCACCTGACTTCTGATCAGCAGGCTGGGTGAAAAGTTTACTTAGGCAATTTCCCCCCCTGTTTTCACAATCCCCTTATTTGACACTTTGGTGCAAACATAACATAGACACAGGAGACAGTGTACCTACCAAAAGTAGGGGATACAGGATGTCAGACAAAGTACGGTCTTACATTAAGACGGAGGTCAACACAATTTTAGATCTTGGGGTGATTGAACCCTCTAGTAGTCCTTGGTCCAGCCCTGTGGTTTTGGTTCCAAAAGCAGGTACTTCCGAATTGAGGTTCTGTGTGGATTACAGGGCTCTGAATGCTGTCACCAAGACAGATGCCCACCCCTTGCCTCGAACAGATGAGCTGGTGGATACCTTGGGTGCCTCCAAGTACCTCAGCATGTTTGACCTCACTGCAGGCTATTGGCAAATAGCCCTCACAGAACATGCCAAGGAGAAGACAGCATTCTCAACTCCGGAAGGTCTTTACCAGTTCAGGGTAATGCCTTTTGGGTTGAAGAATGCACCTGCCACTTTCCAGAGGCTTGTGAATCATGTGTTGAATGGGTTGGATGAATTCTGGCTTGCATATCTGGATGATATAGCAGTTTTCAGTGCCACCTGGGAAGACCATGTGAAACACCTTGGGATTGTGTTACAGGCTCTTCAGAAAGCCCACTTGATCATAAAGGCCAGTAAATGCCTGATTCGACAAGGCACAGTGGTTTACCTTGGAGATGAAGTAGGTGGAGGGAGGATACAGCCTCTACCCAGTAACGTACAAGCAGTACAAGACTGGCCAACCCCCACTACACAGACCCAAGTGAGAGCCTTCTTAGGACTCACGGGGTATTACAGATATTTCATGGCAGACTATGGCACCATAGTTGCCACTCTGACTGCTCTCACCACTCTGAAAAAACCCAAGAAGGTAACTTGGACTGAAGAGTGTGAGAAGGCCTTCAATGGCTTAAAAGACTCCTTGTGCCAGGCCCATGTACTCAGGTCCCCTGATTACTAAGACCTTTTATTGTGCAGACAGATGCCTCTGACACTGTTATAGGAGCTGTACTATCACAAGTAGATGAGAAGGGTAAGGAACACCCGATTGGCTTCATTAGTCGCCAGCTTAAGGACAGAGAGCTCAGATGGTCCACAGTAGAGAAATAATGTTTCTCTGTTGTGTGGGCCCTACGGAAGCTGAGGCCCTACCTCTATGGGACCCACTTCACTGTGCAAACTGACCATAAGCCCTTAAAGTAGCTGATGAACATGAAGGGAGAGAATCCAAAGTTGCTTAGGTGGTCCATAAGTCTACAAGGCTTTGACTTCACTATTGAGCATAGGCCAGGTCTCCAACATAGCAATGCTGATGGGTTGTCCAGAATGTTTAACCGACCTGAACAAGAAACTCATCCAGGGGTGGATTAGTTCCCCCTGTCCTTAGTCTGAGAGGGGCGGGTGTTAGGAAAGATTTCATAATCCTTGGTAATTTTCCTTCTTTGTGTCAACCCCTAACTTTTTGCTGTTGTTTTACACCCTGATCTAGACTTTGCCAGAGAAGTGCAGCCTTCCGCTGCACTCCTCTGGGCTTTCGCTCAATTCTTATGAGGAAACAGACATGCCCTTAAGACAGTCAGTACTGAGAGACTTTGTTTCCCTTAGTCCTTTCCTCATGTTGCAGCTTTTGTGCAACATGAAACAAGAGTGCACCGTAATTTACATTACCACGCTGTTGGGTCTCTATTCTTTAAAAGGCCCTAGAAACTCTGGCTGGACTTATTATAAACTGTGCAAGTGTGTCACGGATGGGACTGGTGGCAGCTATAGTTTCTCTTGTGTTTTGAACCCTTTTTCAACATGTTATCTGCGCTTACCAGGTTTGGCACAAATGAGTGGCCTGGCTCCAAAATGGCCATGCTACGAGGTTCTTTGTCCTGTCCGCTGACCATCTTGTCGTTCACCTTCCCCCAGGTCGATCCGACCCGGGCATTCCTTATTTGGTCATGCACTTTCCCGCGAAACCCCAAAGCTTTCGTGGGCTTCTGCATGCCTTGTGTGTGCCTGCAGGATGTGGGCTGGGATGTCTGGTCCCAATACACATCCTGGGTGCCAGAGAGTCTGGAGTGTCCTGGGACCACCGTGGTCCTTGATAGGTCCACGTATGGTGTGAGTGTTTGTGAGCAGATCTCCCATTGGGTCCTCTCTGTTTTGGCGCGAAGGGAACTTTGGATAAGAGGAGGCTGAAAACACCACCACCATGTCGATCTCCTGAGTTCACACTGAACAACAGATAAGGAGCCAAGTATCCAGCAACAAGAAGCTGTGTCGAGGAACCGCTGGTGGCCCGCTGAAGGTTTGGCCCCTGAACTGCTGGCATCCTGCGAGACCCCTCTGCATCTGATCGTAATAGAAGGTCTGCAAAGGCACGTCAACCCATTGGAATAGTGGGATCAACTATTCCCGGCACCTTCATCAAACCCTGCAAGTAAGCCTCTTCAGAAGTGTCCCTGGGTCAACCAGTGGGCTGACCAGCTTACACAGGATGCTTTGCTCTGTCACCGCCACCGTTTCGGGGAAGCCCTCGAAACTTGGTTTACTGCTTGCTCTGCATCCACGGCACCCTCACACCGAAATACGTACACTTGACATTCCCAGGTCTGAAGTGAGACGAGTGCGCCCGGACCAGAGTAAACGCGGTTGCCATGTTGCCCTGCTGTGGTAACAACCTGTGCACGTCCGCTGCATTTGGGACACCCTCAACGCTGCATCCTGCTATGCAGAATCTACACGGTGTCAAGACGTCCTGATCATCGCAGCTGAAACTGCCAGCAACGTGAAATGAACTGGAGAAGTCTGTGTCTGCCTGCGTCGGGGACCGGTGAGTAGTCCATACCCCAACCGGTGGCCCCTCGCGCAGGAGCCCGTTTCTTTTCTACCGCTGTTGCAAAATAGCGACTCTATCCCGCACTCTCACCCTGCCTCTGCCCACAAGTGGAGGCCTTGCTTGAGTAGTGGGGACTTGTTCTGCATCGCTTCATTCACCTTCCTGAACTGCCTGATATCCTCGAAGAGGCCCTCTTTTGTCCATTGGCACCAGTGCGTGCAGGTACTTTTGAGCAATAGGTTCCTTTCTTCGTAGGGCTCGGACTTCCTCCTAGTTAGGTGTATTTCAGATGTCGAACTGGGCCTACTGATTACTTGCACTGCCTGTTTTCCTCCCCATCTAGGTGGTCTACATATTACGTGCTCCTAACTCCTTAGACCCATCGGTCTTGTATATATATTGTATTGATTGTGATGTGTTGGTTTACTTTAGTACAATTCTGATTCTTTGCTATGGTCGATGTTACAAAGGCCTTATAATAAATGTGTCTATATTTTTAATATAACACCTGTCTGGAGTAATGTGTAAGTGTCCTTGCTTTGTGTGCTCATTGAGGTGTTTCCGTCACCCTCACCCCTCTTGAGACTTAGTCTTGACCGCCGCTATCGCTACCCTGATTGGTCTGGCTTGTCCAGAGGTTACCCTGTTCCAAGAAACTAGGCTAGCCTTCTGAACCTCTGCCCCTCCAGGTCCGAGTTCAGAAATCCATCTTAACAGTAGGTAAAAACCTTAGGTTTAGTTTGCCTACGTAAAGGGAAAGCCTCCAGAAATGGGAGAAGAAGATGTTCTGACCAGATTGCTCGTAGGGGGTGAAAAGTTGCAGTGAGGAAAGAGTGTGAAAATATTAGTTTGAGAGTGTTGCCTCTGTTGTGCGTAGGCAGATGGTTATGTGAGTAGAGATGGCAGTCAGATAGCATAGAGATACAATTAGCCACATGAGTGTCAGTCCCCACATTGGCACAAAAGTTAAAATCACATAGCAGAATCAAATTAGCGTGAGCAAGTGCAAGGTGGGCAACCAATTGAGAAAATCCATTGATAAAATCATTGGTTGGATGGGAGGGTGGCCAGTACACCAGCGATAGGTGTACTAATACATTGCTAGAGGGTTGAATCCAAATTAATTGGGCTATGTCTGGGCTGGAGAAATTTGAAAACCACATTTAAGTTAATCCAAAAAGGTCCAGCTGATGCTCAGTCAGTAGCTTAAAAATCTCATGACAATGGACAACTGCAGAGATAGCATTTATCAGGAGACCAGACAGAAATGAACTACGGCATGCATCATGGTGGCAGGGTCGGCCTGTTTGTCTGGAAGAGTACCCTCTCCCAGTGCTTCACATGGCCAACCATTGGGAAAGCGGTTATCAACTGGGGATAGGTTTACCAGGTCCGCTTGGGCATACTCCATAATCCCCTTTAAAGGCTTGCCGCTGTCTGATAAATGTAGCATGGAGTGAAGTTCTCAGATAATAATTTGGCAGTCTTTTCAGGCCCATGGTCCCGTCGGGACCCGGACAGGCACAATCAGGCTTGCCTTTTGCATGCCTTCTGCCACAACATGGATACTGAAACTTAAGTGCTGAGTGTAAATTCCCATGTGAAAGGAGCATGCCGAGTTTTGCGTGCTAATGGGAGTGCTAATGGGAAAAGAGAAAATACTGCAGCAGGCAAGGCGCAGTAAATAAAAATCAAGTATAGACAAAAACTCAGGCTAAAACACACATTCAGAGATAGTGGTCTTAGGCCAACGTGCATGCAATGTGCGTGCTGCCTACAAGTCCCCAACAAACTCCTTGTGAAACTCCTTGTGAAACATATCCAAATGGACATCATTATTAGCCATGCAAGATGTAACTTGAATTTGTGGGGTAAGTACTACATTGACAGTTGCTAGAACACTGCATCATTCCACAGTGCACCCATAATTGGCATAGTGGAATTGTAGGCGTGGATCATTAGCTCCACCCCTTTATGCAAATTAGGCCCTCCTCTAAAATTAGTAAGCCCTCCTTTTGTCCATAAAGCATGTTTATTGTACAACCACCCGCAGGGTGCTTATATGACATCTAACAGTCAAACTAACCCTGGTCTCCCTGAACCACAAAAAGACACATATTATATACAGTTTTCAACAGTTAATACACTCCCCCAGATACCGTTACAAAGGCATCTACTGAAACATGATTGGTTGCCTTGAGACAGACATGATAACACAATCCCCTAAAACGTATAACTACAAGGTTTACATTTTCAACACACCCCTTCCCAAAATCCTCTCCA
The DNA here is from genome assembly GCF_040938575.1 of Ambystoma mexicanum. Classification (NCBI taxonomy): domain Eukaryota; kingdom Metazoa; phylum Chordata; class Amphibia; order Caudata; family Ambystomatidae; genus Ambystoma; species Ambystoma mexicanum. Next base: position 490,991,768 of record NC_090926.1, on the reverse strand, counting down.
TAGTTGGAGGCAGCCTTGTCTCTTAGTTATAAAATAACATAATTTCTATTAATGACGCACCCAGACCTGCCCTAAAATAAATACTGAAGCACATGCAGATGGGAGAATGACACGTAGATTCCCTTTTACCGATTCGTGATTGCTAACCGCATTACCCAAACCTGACCGGTGTCCGATTTTTATGACTATTGACCCTTCCTATTCACATGAGTTCTGCCCACTCTCTGACAACACAATCGCTGTCTTGAAATGTATTACTACTGATCTCCGTAAGTGTCCACTCTGAAGCCATCTGCTCAAACAACCCTGCGGGTTTCAGAAATGCATATCTCTTACAACAATGAGCTCTCCTGTTTACCAGAGATTATATCTCCCCTTGCCCTCCAGCAGTTGAGCCATCGTCAAACTGACTGCAACCACCCCATTGACCAGCTTAAGAAACCTGTTCCCTGACTGCTGGCTGGCCTTTGCCATGATTGGGAAACCACCCCTCATTACATAGAGCAACCATACCTCATATATTTAATATCTTTTACTAAATTCGAAAAATACTTCCCATACATGTATGCCATTATGTGCACATTTTATACCTATTATGATCTCCGCAGATGACAGCCATTCATATAGCTAAACTCCACATGCCCATATTGATTGCCTGATTCATGTGAGTGTGGAGGGGTCTTCTGTGTGACAATTTTTCATTGTTCTGTTTCTACATGCATGCAAATCTACAAATGTATCACCTCTACACAAAGTAACCTAAATGTAATACTTATCCCATTTACCATAAATATTGCAATATTTGCACCAATTTGCGAAAGTGACAGAAATGACGATGGTGACATGTCCACCCCCCAGTCAGTGGTATGGCTCTCGAAGTTTGAACTTTTCCAATTTCCCAACATATCCTCTTTAGTTAATCCATTAACTAACAAACCAATTGTTCTGCACATTCACTCCAACCTGTGGAAGGACAGAAACCCAATAATTTCAAAATCTATTTGAGTGCCCATGTGAAGAGAATTGGTCCTATACCTAGCCATAGACAGGGTTACAAGAAACATGGCAGTACTGCTGGGCATCTGAGTCGAGCAGCATCGAAGACATAACTAGAACAAAAAAGTGCTAGAGAAAAAATCAAAACAGGTGAAAGCACTTTTAAGATTGTGTTCATCGATGATGGCAAAAGTATTACAGCATTCCCCACCACCCTCTCCATGGCTCCCTTCAGAATGTGCAGTTCAGTAATTGTTTGAGGCAAAGTTCTGTTATCCGAGTCATTAGGAAGCACATATGTGCAGCAAGTTTTGACCAATTTATGGCACACTCCACCCTCCATAACTGTTAGGAGGTCCAAGATATAGCAATTCTGCAGGGCTACAAGACGCAAAGCTCTTCTTTGATGCCACTGAACTCTAACAGAGGAATTGACAAATAATAGCTACTCGTAACGGGTTATCTGAAGCCATTTTGCATTAACAGAGGATGGCACGCCTGGGGCCAATAGAGAGGAGAAAATAGTTTCAGTACGGCTAAACAGTTGAAAACGATCAAAGATGTTCCTTAGAGCCTCAGAAGATACTGCTGACACATAGTTAGATTTTTCTATCTCCTAAAAAAGTCTGTTTCTGCAGAGTCCTGCGAGGTTCGTAGATTGTCCATGTCCGATGACACAAGGGATGCAGGGGGCATGGGGATGAAGGGGGCACAAATGTGGACTGATACAGTGTCAGGTGGCTCTGGGGAACCACAAGGATGGGCACATGCAAAGTGGTGATACTACATACACCTCTGCAGGCCGGAGGTAATTGCTGGCATGAAAAAAGGGCCCACATAACCAGAATATAAATTGAGAATCGGCACCGTACCTCCAAACAAATCAGGAATAAGTAGAGTGTTGCTGCAGTTTAGACGTGCGCCCAAAGACACCGTGCCATCGCCCTTAACACACAGAAAAATATAAATAAGTAACTGGGTCTTAACAGATTTCTCATGCTCTTTGAGCCATGTGAAGAAATTCACATATTTTCTCCAAACGTTTCCAGATGCCAAATTAGTTTGTGCTACCCCTTCTTCAGAGAGTCCCACCATCCCTCCAGCCTTCCAACTCATTACCCCTTGCTCCTATTTGTTGTTCATGATTACCAGACCATCAAGGTTAAGCAGCACTCTTTGCGTTCAACAAACATCTTTGCGATCTTCCTCAGTTGAAATTGAACATTCTTCGTCAATTGGAAGCACAAATGCTGCTACAGATTGCCCTTGAAACTGCCCTGGAACCCTGAATAGGGCTAGGTGCACTAGAAAACATGTATCTGCCACTTCTACCTCATTAGGAATAAATAATCTAGGGACACCAGAGGCATGGGGAATGAGGGAGCAAAGGTACCATCGCTCAGTTACTCTCTTCCTTCCCACTTTCTTCATGTGCTGGTACCATATATTATCAGCTGCAAAATGTGTGTGTCATTTACTATTTCTAAAGTTTCATCAGAATCATCAGACGCAAAATCAATTTCAAAACTTTGTTGCAGTTGGGATAGTGCGTCCATTGTACCCAAATATCCCAATGTTTCCACCCCCTGTACATATTTTCTGTCCAACACATATGGCCCAAAAAGAAAAAGGAAAATAACTCTATAAATTGCTGAGCACATTGTCCTTCTAAAACCAAATCCTACTAAAACAATTCTTAATTTTAAGACAAACTTTTAAAACAATTCTTAGGTTTCGTCCACTCTCCTGCCCTCTGTCAGCTGGAACGAACCATGAGTATTTAGATTCCACCTCACTTAATTATTAGTCAACTCTTGTTCCTAAGTCGTCAGTGGTGGCATACCGGTGTCCCTCCGAACATCATGGAGATGTACCCATTCTTTAATGCCTTCCAATCTCACAGCCGTAGGAGTAGAGCAAATTACCTTAAGGGGTCTGTGGAATTAACAGTCATTCCAGCGAATGACAAAAGAGCAAACAAAGCCCATCTAGCCGGAGACTAACACCAGATGCTGATGCATGTTTGGTCCATTGCCACCGTTGATCTTGATTTGCTGATGAGATGCAGTAACCTGTGAGGACACAATTCTGACACTCTTAGTTAAAACCTTAAGATTGTCCCCAAATTAATTTCTCAGAATTTCTGCTGACTTATATGCATCAGTACCTATGTGTGTGGGTGAGAGAGGTGTAAACATTGAAAACAATGCCAATGGAAGGCAACATGACCATGAGTTATGCAAATCGAACACATGTTTGACACTTGCGTTTTCAACAAGCCATTGAGATGCTCCATAAGTCCATTGGCCTGAGGGTGGTACACTGAACACAACATGTGCCGTATCCCTAAAAGTGAAGTAATTTCAGTGAACAAAGCATTAAAGAAGTGAGTCCCATTATTTGACCTTAACACTTCACAAATACCCCACAGTGTAAATAAAACACTCACCAAGAATCTGCCTGCTGATTTTGTATCAGGGTGTGCACAGGGTCCAGCCTTAAGCCATCAGGAAAATGGACACAGAACCACATTTAAATAATGATCGGTGCCACACCTTTGCACCATATCAATGCAATCAACATGTAATTCCTTAAAAGGACTTGAAGGTTGGGGTATAACCCATTTTACCACCCTCATGGTATTTCCTGGATTTAATTAATTGCAGGGTGTGCAATTACCAATAAACCTACTCACCTGCTCAGAGAGGTTGGACACAAACCAATCCTCCTGAAGTTCTGTATGTGCCGGGAAATGCAGTTGCTCCAAAGCCACAAGAAGCAATTCTATGGGCATCACTACCTTCCCCATCAGGTCCTGCATCCACAACAAATCTGTTATCTAGAGTGTACACCCCCTCTTCGGCCAAAGCTCCTTTTCCTCCTGTCTTGTCTTTCCCTGCAGTTCAGCAATTTGTAACAAGGGGACTGCAGTATACGGGACCGGCAACTGTACCTGTTGGAACATCATTTCAATTTTTGGGCTATCTTGGAGTAGCAAATAAGCTGCAGCCTTTGCCAATTGGTCCGCAGCATTGTTACCAAGTGCTACAAAATCTGTTTTGTTAGTATGCGCAGCGCATTCAACAACCACTACCTCCACGGCAATGTTAACGCATCAATTAATCGTGAAAGCAGCACAGCATGCTGGACAGGGGTCCCATCAGATCTTCTAAACCCTCTTCTCTGCCATCTAGATAACCCAGAATGTATTGTTTTGATAACATATGCAGGTCGGAGTAGATAGTGATTGCCTTCTCCTTACTCATTTCCAGCGCCTCAATAAGTGCCAACAACTCAGCTGCTTGAGCAGAATAATGTGATGGCAATCACTTCTCCAGCTCCACCCGGTAATCACCACCCACAAGACTTACAACTGCTGCTCCTGTATGTCTATCACCAGTGCCCTGATCAATCATTGATGATCCATCAACAAAAAGTGTTCCTCCTGTCTCCAAAGCATCTTCATTAACACTTGTGTGTTTTCCCTCATCTCCCTCATAGGTCACACAATCATGAACATCATAACCAGGCTGCACTGGGTCAGCGAAAAAAGTTTCTGGGTTTACTATGTGACACCTCACTGGTCGTACGGAAGCATTTGACAAAATAACCTTGTACCCAGAAACTCTCTGAGCAGTCACAGTTGATTTCGACTTCTCCAAATTTGCAAAAACTGCAAACTCCTTGTACAGTGTCACCGGGCATCCCAAATTAATGGCTGAGGACTTTTGTATTGCAAAGGCTGCTGCCTCAAGAGATTGCTCACACAGAAACTGACCCTGTATTACTAAGTCTAACAACCCACTATAATAAGCCAAGGGTTTGTGACCTAATGATGTTTTCTGTGTTAGGACCGCTGTCATTACATTCACATCTGTATGCAAAAAAAGAAAAATGGCTTTTGGTCATCTGGAGTCACCAATACTGGAGCATTACTGATGGCAGTCTTGAGATCCTGAAAACAAGTTCTCATTTCATCTGACCACTCGATCGGACTCTTCTGTTTATGTGCTTCTGTGAGAGCTTGTAGCAGGCGCCTCGTGTAACTAGAGTAGTCAAAAATACAAGACCTAAAATAGTTACAGTGCCCCAAAAACGGTTGCATCTATTTTACCTTAGTTGGTTGAAGCGTCTTCTGTACTGTTATGGCTCTCTCAGGCATTACTCTTCTCCCTGCAGATAATAGTACCTGTCCTAAATACACTACTTCTGTTTGACAATATTGCAGTCTTTCTTTGTCCACTTTTTACCTCTTCTCTGCGAGTGGGGTGAGGAGCCTGAATGAGTCTCCTCAACACTGTTCCTGTGATGCACTACAAATAAGTAAATCGTACATGTACTGAATTACAGTGCTGGACATTTGTAAGTTCCCCAAATACATCAGAGTAACTCTGTTAAAACACTTGGAGATTCACAGTACCCTGTGTGTACAAATCTCTGTCCACGATACATAAATGCTGTGAGGTACTGGGAATCGGAGTGCAATAGAACTTAGAAAAAGGCATTTTTCAAATCAGTAACTGTGCAGTGAGTCGACACAGTAGATATGTTAAAGATAATGCAATCTAGTGTGATTCTGAGGCCGCAAATACTGAAGCATCCTCCCACTAGACGCCTTTGCCTTCTTCACAGGGTAAATGGCTGTGTTACATGGGGACATGGAAGGTTGTATAATTTGTTGCTTCAACATCATAATGGTCTCAAAAATCCCTTTGTCTGCCTCCTTAGACATGGGGTATTGCCTAACCCTTAGTAAAATTGTTCCTTGTTTTAATTGTGATTGCACTGCCCCTAAACATTTCAATAACCCTACATCATGAGGATTGCTGGTCCATAAGTGGTCTAGCACTTTTTCCAAATCCTCCTTCAAGTATGGTAATGTTTTGCTAATAATAAGTATAAGACGTCGGACGGCAGGATATTTGACAACTTATTGAAGGGGGATTTAACCCGTGATTTGTTTCATGCACCAATCCTGAAGTGAATGAACTTTGTTATGGAGGATAGTCAATACTAGCCCTGATTTGAGAAAGACACTTGTGTGTCGAAACACGTGTTATCACAGAGGGCAACGGAATAAATATTCTTATACGTTCTTTCGCCTTGATATTATTTGTGGCACAGTTTTTTGAAGTGTGGAGCATTTTTCTTTTACTGTTTCACTCAAGGGGTCGGGCTGTGAGTCCCCTTCTTTGCACCACACTCAACTGTGAGGCATTTGGATTACAACAAACACCTTAGTGCATGGACATACAAGTCGGTTCTAAAAAGCCCCAATCTTTCCTCTAATAATAAGTATAGTCTGTGGTACCTCCCATTGCTCCACCATTACCTGACAAGGCACCCCAATCTCAAAAACCATTTCACCTGCGTTTTCCGCATCCTCGAACAATTGCTCATCTGACAAGTCTCTTAACAATGAGGTTGGATCAATACACAACACTGTGCAATATTCGCCTCCTTCCTCATCTATGCCTGAAAGAACCACCCTGTCCTTCTTCACAACCATAGCTTCTAGAAGAAGGGTAACAATATTCCCTGACATTAACTCCTGTGACTCAGCAGACCAGAAACTAAAATTCTAGGGGTATCCACCTTGTCCGATCTCTTATTCCAGGTACCCAACTTAACACTATCATTACCCCATAAAAGAATAATGCAGAATGTACTGGCACCCACCTAATCGTGCTGTCACTACAATATGCTGTGAAAAGCGCTTCTTCTCTTTATGGGTACAATCCTGGAGTTGATCGAAATATTAAGCTTGCTCAGGAGGTCCCTTCCCAAAAGGTTTGCAGGAATATCTTTGCAGTATAACAAGGGAGGAGATAAAGTTTGATTACCTACCTTGATACACAAATAAAACATGTATGAAACTGATAGGACAGCCCCAGAAAATACCTGCATGTCCATTGCTTTGCCAGATATGGGACATCCACCTTCTTTAATACAGGATTTCATGGCCACGCGTCGACCATGAAAGAGAATATCTGTTTACCTACCTTTACACCTATTCAGGGTTCCTCGTCCGGATCTGTAGTAACCGATAAAATTGGACACGTCAGAGATACCTGTAGGCTGGCCTATTCCTAATACATTTGAGCAGAAGGATGTGAAAATGGGTTTCCTCCGAGTACACTTGCTCCAGTGTAATGGTCAACTGTCCCATTTGGTCAAGGATTCTTCTCCCAAGCCTGTACTAGTGCCCGGGCTGACATGATTGGGGCATGAGTTGGTGTCATTCCAGTTCCCAGGTTCTGATCATCCTGGACTTGGTACAATGGCACTGGGACAAAGGGCGATATTTGGGTATTTGTCTGGAGGGGACCTTTGTTGGCATACTGTGGTCGACTTCGACTATCCTGTGACACATACACCATTCTTCCACACACCCAGCACTGCACTCCATTCATTCTGCCATTCCTCCCTCCCATAGGCCAATTGCACCGGGCCCCATTCCTCCAAATTTGCCAAGTGACCCGACACCTTGCAAAGATCTCCCCTACACCATGGAAATCCTCTCATCGGTCTTGGTCCAGGTAAATACCTGTCTGTCCTTCCTTGCCCCATTCCAGAGTCTATTTGTCCTGGTTGTACCAACTGCCCCTGTTGTTCCTCTATGGGGCTGATTATCATTGCCCCTATAAACAAATCTTCACTCGTTTTTTCTGGACCAGCTAGGCCTTAGCCTTTTGTGCCTGGTCCATACTCTCCTTTTCCTGTCGCCTCTTACAAAAATGCACAATGTGTACCTGTATCTCCTGCCAACCCTTCACCTCCATCCCTACGACCTTGTCTAGGTCATGCTGTACTTCTTTAGGAAGTCCCTTTTTCAACATGTGATAAAAAATAGCCACATTTTGTCACCCGGTCTCTGCTCTCCACCTGAATAAACTAAATGTGGGCAGTGGGATCCTTCTCCAACTTCATTCTTTTTGCCAAAATGGAATTTATGTCTGGAGTATCAGGATACATTATCCTCAGTGCTCCCCAAAAGTGTTCCCTATAATTATTGAAAGCCCATCCATCGTGTGTATTTATGTCTTAATGAATTTCCGAATACCCTGCTTTCTTCCACAACTCATCTGTCCATTCCCCCATAAAGGCAGTGCAAAGGTTTTTCATGTCACCAATTGCCAACATGACACTGGTAGTTTGTATTTCTAGAACATAAATTCACTTCCCTGCCCCTGCAGTGAGTGAAGAAAGCGTCTTCATTAAGTTGTTCCGGTCCATGTGTAACCACGGGACATCATTATCCCTCCCGTAACCCTTTTGGAGTAGTGGGTATTGAGTCACTTTTGTTTTACTAGGTCTTCCACTATTTGTCCTTGCACTCTCCCTAAATTTATGCGGTCTCCACCGTGCATTCAAAGACCGCATGGCATACTTTGCAGAGTCCTTCCTAAAAAGGGAGGCGTAGCCTCTGCTTCCAGTCCTCCTTGCTGGTTATCTGTCTCACAGTCATCCTCCTCTTCCTCCTCTGCCCCTTCTATTACATCCCCTGATCCTCTTGTGGGGAAAATCATACACTTGGGGCTGCCCGTGCAGGCCTCTTCTCTTCCCCTTCATTCTAACTCCATGTCTATAGCAGTGCTTTTCTTTTCCATGACCAAATGTACTCTCTTTATGATAGATTTATCAAGCCATATGAGAATCTGACCATGTCGCCATCTCCCTTCCTCTGCTTCCTGTGTTTCCCCTTTCTCGTTCATGCTTTTTACTCTTATCCTGTTGTGCCCATGCCACTTTGCTCTCTAATAACCTTGCCACTTCTTCCCAAATCTGCTGTTCTTTCCTTTCCACTACTCTCCGTAATCTCTCCTCTATCCTGGAACTGGGTGACAATTCTGTTCTTCATGCCTGCTCCTTACAACCCTCTCTCGCTCTGACTCTTCTGGTCACAAGGTCCCAAGGTTATCTATTTATCCTTAAGACTTACTTTTCTTCTTTTCTCTTCTCTTTGGGGCCTGCCAACAACGTTTACTAAAGAAGGTGTTACCCTCCTGCTTCCCTCGTATTTCTGTCTCTCAGAAATTGGTACAGATGGAGGTGTTACCCCTGACTGCCTTGTAACCACTGGAGTAGTCACTGGAGAATATGGAGGTTGAAACTCTGGATTTGTATAACCTTCTATGGGCGACAAAGGATAACACCCATAGGGGTGGAGCAGACACAAAACTGCCTGGAACATGTCTGGGAATGCTTGTGGTCTCGTGCAGAAGGGATGTAACCTGGCAGTTTGGGCTGTACTGCCCCTTCTGGGGTAGGACAAAGCCTGATTTGCATGTGGTCTTTCCCCTTCTGTAATGGCTTGGCAGGTGAAAAACAATGGTCTGGAATGGTGCCTAGAGCCTTAGATTCATTCTAAACCTTCCATCCATCACCTCTTTGTTTCTGAAGAGAAAATTCCTACAACTTCCTTCCTCGTCCCGTCTTCCATAGTCACGTCCTCCTCGGACTTCCCACCCTTCACATATAACCTCCATAGCTACAAGATATTCAGTCTATTGTCCAATTTGACCCCTTATGTTTGGTCCCTAAGAGATTATGCAGATTTTCCTTATCATAGGACCCCTCATAAGGCCATAGTTTAGACATCTTGCCCTTCGTTTCCCTCAACCATTGCCAATGATATTTCAAAATGTTTATTTTATGTACATGGAGAACTTGACATAAATGATTCAATGGAGTTTCCATGTTTCAACAAAAATCCCCAAAAATCCGATATTATTAAAGAAAACCCCAACCAGTCAATACAAAAGTGACTACCCAAAAAATCATTTTCTGTCCCTTAAAAGATTTTCGCCACACTCACTCTCTGCACTCACTGCTTTATCATAACTGCCTCAATAACTATGTCTTCCTCAACTGCGCACAAAAGTCCACATCTTATTAAGACACATTGTGCCAAATTCTTTCCATTCCTTTGAGATTTCACATTCAATCTCGCATAGAAAGGGGGCAATGTTTTCCACTACAACACCGCTGTACCTCTTCCTCTTTTCACTAGTATGGCCCTTTCTACTATAGAGCCACCTTCCCCGGAACTACAAGAGGAGACCCACACTATGTTAGACTAATCAAGAAACTCTAGGTGCTGGGTCTGCTCACGCAATTAGTACGTACGGCCTTACCAAGATATGTCTCAGTAAGGTATCTATGGGTGGTCTTACCATAAGATTCTACCTCGCTCTAAAGTGAGGGTTCCAGCCAATCAGACAAGCAACCTGAATGTCCCGACGAGTAAAACACTGCACTGAAAGACTACACCTCTAAAATAACAAACTAGATAAAAAAAGGTTTAACAACATAAAGAGATTGATACACTTCCTGAACACATTCACTCTTCAACCTGCTTAGTCCCTTCTAATTCCACACACACATTTCTTGCCCTACCTAAAAGCTCTGTTTCCTTTTTCTCCTATTACACCCAACTTGGTTTCCCTGACAAAGATGCACTTCCGTGGATATCGAAACCTAGCAGTGCTCTGAGCCGGTGCTCCCCGAATCAATTCTGCTTCACTACTGGGCTGTGGAACTTCCGCTGCAGGGGGCCAGACAGGCCTCTTGGTGCATGAAAACAACTTCTTTTTTGTACACAAGCTGGTCCCTGCAGAGAACAACCACAGTCAAGCTGGACGAACAGACACCCCCAATATTTTCGGAGAGCCTAAGGCTCCTATCTGGCTCGTCAAATTGTAGCTGTGGAGCTTTATCTTCACCCCTTTACCCAAATTAGGCCCACCTCTAAAATTGGTATATGCACCTTTTGTCCATAAAGCAAGTTTATTGTACAACGGCCAGGAGAAGGCGTACATGACATCTAACAGGCAAACTAACCCCGGTCTCTCTGAACCACACAGAGAACATGTATTATAGACAGTTTGCAACAGTTAATACACTACCCAGATACTGTTACAAAGACATCCCCCAAAACATGATTGGTTGCCCTGTACAGAGAAATCTAAAACCCACACAGTTAATTGGACACAGACATTATAACACAATCCCCTAACATTTATAATTGTAAGGTTTAGATTTTCAACACACTCCTAACCAAAAACCTCTCCATATGTGGTGGCAGCCTTGCCTCTTAGTTATAAAATAACAGAATTCCTATTAATGATGCACACGGATCTGCCCTAAAAATACCTAAGCACACTAAGATGCCTTTGGCGACAAAGCGCTCTAGAAGAAAATATTTGTTTGATTGATTGAAGATGGGAGAAAGATTTGTAAATTCCCTTTGACCTATTCGTGTCTGCTAACCGCATTGCCCGAACCTGTCGGTGTCTGATTTTTATGACCATTGACATTTCCTATTCACATGAGTTCTGCAAAGCTCTCTGACAACACAATCGCTCTCCTGAAATGTATTACTACTGATCTCCGTAAGTGTCCTGGGTGAAGCCATCTGCTCAAACAACCCTGCGGATTTCACAAATGCCTATTTGTTACAACAACAAGCTCTCCTGTTTACCAGTGATCATATCTTCCCTTCACCCTCCACTGGGACAAAGGGCGATATTTGGGTATTTGTCTGGAGGGGACCTTTGTTGGCATACTGTGGTCGACTTCGACTATCCTGTGACACATACACCATTCTTCCACACACCCAGCACTGCACTCCATTCATTCTGCCATTCCTCCCTCCCATAGGCCAATTGCACCGGGCCCCATTCCTCCAAATATGCCAAGTGACCCGACACCTTGCAAAGATCTCCCCTACACCATGGAAATCCTCTCATCGGTCTTGGTCCAGGTAAATACCTGTCTGTCCTTCCTTGCCCCATTCCAGAGTCTATTTGTCCTGGTTGTACCAACTGCCCCTGTTGTTCCTCTATGGGGCTGATTATCATTGCCCCTATAAACAAATCTTCACTCGTTTTTTCTGGACCAGCTAGGCCTTAGCCTTTTGTGCCTGGTCCATACTCTCCTTTTCCTGTCGCCTCTTACAAAAATGCACAATGTGTACCTGTATCTCCTGCCAACCCTTCACCTCCATCCCTACGACCTTGTCTAGGTCATGCTGTACTTCTTTAGGAAGTCCCTTTTTCAACATGTGATAAAAAATAGCCACATTTTGTCACCCGGTCTCTGCTCTCCACCTGAATAAACTAAATGTGGGCAGTGGGATCCTTCTCCAACTTCATTCTTTTTGCCAAAATGGAATTTATGTCTGGAGTATCAGGATACATTATCCTCAGTGCTCCCCAAAAGTGTTCCCTATAATTATTGAAAGCCCATCCATCGTGTGTATTTATGTCTTAATGAATTTCCGAATACCCTGCTTTCTTCCACAACTCATCTGTCCATTCCCCCATAAAGGCAGTGCAAAGGTTTTTCATGTCACCAATTGCCAACATGACACTGGTAGTTTGTATTTCTAGAACATAAATCCACTTCCCTGCCCCTGCAGTGAGTGAAGAAAGCGTCTTCATTAAGTTGTTCCGGTCCATGTGTAACCACGGGACATCATTATCCCTCCCGTAACCCTTTTGGAGTAGTGGGTATTGAGTCACTTTTGTTTTACTAGGTCTTCCACTATTTGTCCTTGCACTCTCCCTAAATTTATGCGGTCTCCACCGTGCATTCAAAGACCGCATGGCATACTTTGCAGAGTCCTTCCTAAAGAGGGAGGCGTAGCCTCTGCTTCCAGTCCTCCTTGCTGGTTATCTGTCTCACAGTCATCCTCCTCTTCCTCCTCTGCCCCTTCTATTACATCCCCTGATCCTCTTGTGGGGAAAATCATACACTTGGGGCTGCCCGTGCAGGCCTCTTCTCTTCCCCTTCATTCTAACTCCATGTCTATAGCAGTGCTTTTCTTTTCCATGACCAAATGTACTCTCTTTATGATAGATTTATCAAGCCATATGAGAATCTGACCATGTCGCCATCTCCCTTCCTCTGCTTCCTGTGTTTCCCCTTTCTCGTTCATGCTTTTTACTCTTATCCTGTTGTGCCCATGCCACTTTGCTCTCTAATAACCTTGCCACTTCTTCCCAAATCTGCTGTTCTTTCCTTTCCACTACTCTCCGTAATCTCTCCTCTATCCTGGAACTGGGTGACAATTCTGTTCTTCATGCCTGCTCCTTACAACCCTCTCTCGCTCTGACTCTTCTGGTCACAAGGTCCCAAGGTTATCTATTTATCCTTAAGACTTACTTTTCTTCTTTTCTCTTCTCTTTGGGGCCTGCCAACAACGTTTACTAAAGAAGGTGTTACCCTCCTGCTTCCCTCGTATTTCTGTCTCTCAGAAATTGGTACAGATGGAGGTGTTACCCCTGACTGCCTTGTAACCACTGGAGTAGTCACTGGAGAATATGGAGGTTGAAACTCTGGATTTGTATAACCTTCTATGGGCGACAAAGGATAACACCCATAGGGGTGGAGCAGACACAAAACTGCCTGGAACATGTCTGGGAATGCTTGTGGTCTCGTGCAGAAGGGATGTAACCTGGTAGTTTGGGCTGTACTGCCCCTTCTGGGGTAGGACAAAGCCTGATTTGCATGTGGTCTTTCCCCTTCTGTAATGGCTTGGCAGGTGAAAAACAATGGTCTGGAATGGTGCCTAGAGCCTTAGATTCATTCTAAACCTTCCATCCATCACCTCTTTGTTTCTGAAGAGAAAATTCCTACAACTTCCTTCCTCGTCCCGTCTTCCATAGTCACGTCCTCCTCGGCCTTCCCACCCTTCACATATAACCTCCATAGCTCCAAGATATTCAGTCTATTGTCCAATTTGACCCCTTATGTTTGGTCCCTAAGAGATTATGCAGATTTTCCTTATCATAGGACCCCTCATAAGGCCATAGTTTAGACATCTTGCCCTTCGTTTCCCTCAACCATTGCCAATGATATTTCAAAATGTTTATTTTATGTACATGGAGAACTTGACATAAATGATTCAATGGAGTTTCCATGTTTCAACAAAAATCCCCAAAAATCCGATATTATTAAAGAAAACCCCAACCAGTCAATACAAAAGTGACTACCCAAAAAATCATTTTCTGTCCCTTAAAAGATTTTCGCCACACTCACTCTCTGCACTCACTGCTTTATCATAACTGCCTCAATAACTATGTATTCCTCAACTGCGCACAAAAGTCCACATCTTATTAAGACACATTGTGCCAAATTCTTTCCATTCCTTTGAGATTTCACATTCAATCTCGCATAGAAAGGGGGCAATGTTTTCCACTACAACACCGCTGTACCTCTTCCTCTGCTTCACTACTGGGCAGTGGAACTTCCGCTGCAGGGGGCCAGACAGGCCTCTTGGTGCATGAAAACAACTTCTTTTTTGTACACAAGCTGGTCCCTGCAGAGAACAACCACAGTCAAGCTGGACGAACAGACACCCCCAATATTTTCGGAGAGCATAAGGCTCCTATCTGGCTCGTCAAATTGTAGCTGTGGAGCTTTATCTTCACCCCTTTACCCAAATTAGGCCCACCTCTAAAATTGGTATATGCACCTTTTGTCCATAAAGCAAGTTTATTGTACAACGGCCAGGAGAAGGCGTACATGACATCTAACAGGCAAACTAACCCCGGTCTCTCTGAACCACACAGAGAACATGTATTATAGACAGTTTGCAACAGTTAATACACTACCCAGATACTGTTACAAAGACATCCCCCAAAACATGATTGGTTGCCCTGTACAGAGAAATCTAAAACCCACACAGTTAATTGGACACAGACATTATAACACAATCCCCTAACATTTATAATTGTAAGGTTTAGATTTTCAACACACTCCTAACCAAAAACCTCTCCATATGTGGTGGCAGCCTTGCCTCTTAGTTATAAAATAACAGAATTCCTATTAATGATGCACACGGATTTGCCCTAAAAATACCTAAGCACACTAAGATGCCTTTGGCGACAAAGCGCTCTAGAAGAAAATATTTGTTTGATTGATTGAAGATGGGAGAAAGATTTGTAAATTCCCTTTGACCTATTCGTGTCTGCTAACCGCATTGCCCGAACCTGTCGGTGTCTGATTTTTATGACCATTGACATTTCCTATTCACATGAGTTCTGCAAAGCTCTCTGACAACACAATCGCTCTCCTGAAATGTATTACTACTGATCTCCGTAAGTGTCCTGGGTGAAGCCATCTGCTCAAACAACCCTGCGGATTTCACAAATGCCTATTTGTTACAACAACAAGCTCTCCTGTTTACCAGTGATCATATCTTCCCTTCACCCTCCAGAATTTGAGCCATCTGCAAACTGACCGCAACCACCCTGTTGGTGAGATTAGGAAACCTGTTCCCTGATGGGCCGTTGCCATAATTGCGAAAACACTGCTCGATACATAGAGCAACCACACCTCCTATATTTAATAACGTTAACTAAGCTAAAAAAATACATGTATACCATTATGTGTCTATTTTATACCGATTATGATCTCCTCCCATGAATGCCATTCATACAGCTAAACTCCACGTGCACGTATTGATCGACAGCTTCACCTGAGTGTGGAGAGGCCTTCCATGTGACAATGTTTCATTGTTATGTTTCTGCACACATGCACATCTACAAATGTACCTCTGCTACACACAGTAGCACAAAGTAACCTAAATGTAGCACTTATCCCTTTTACCATAAACCATAAATATTGTAATATTTGTAGCAATTTGTGAAAGTGACAGAAATGACGATTATGTGCCCATCCCCAGTCTGTGGTATGGCGCTTTCCCAACAGAAATGTTGCATAAGCACATCAACACCATTCTCAAACAAAGGTCAAACCCTCCAAATCAGTACATCCCAAACAGTGGCACCAACTTCTCTGTTTGTGGTAGTGCACCTCACTGAAAATGAGGGATTCAGAAGATATCTCTCTGTGGTATACATGGATTAGACCTTCTTCTAAGGGAGAAATCACACTGAAAATGTGTTGATATTGACACCTGTATAAAGGAGTTCACAGTGATGTTCTTGTGCAGCAGGGACCCCAGCCGGCCCATAGGGCTGAGGGTTTCCCAAACAGCACTTTAAGATGAGTAGCAGCACCCTCGAGATGGATGGGGATGCATATTAATACTATTGCATCAAATCAATAATTACAACTCAATAGTTTGGCAAAGGGAGTCGGTTTAATGACAAGTACAAAAAACAGGGAGTTTATGAATATCAGCAATCGCTCAATCTTCCTTCTCACTTCAACTCCATTTAATTTCAGAAAAAACACATCATTTATACCAAAAACTCATCATCACTGACGTGTAATATCTCAGAATTCAGCATGCAACTTGATTGGTTCTAGGAAGGTAACTTTAATATAGGTACTACATCTGTATATGGGAACGAAGTGAGGGGATTGGATAAACAATGTCAAGTGGGGCATCTTAGCCCTTCCTTCAAAATGGCTACTGTAGGCGTCACTAAAAGTACGATGTCCAATTGGTTCTACTAACTATAGGACTCTAGATTACTTGGTCCACTATGATTAGGTTGGCATCAACTCCACTCATACATTTCCACTTGCTTAGGAGTGTACAGAATGACCGGCCAGGTGCAGGGAGTTTGTCTGCACCCTCCCTCCAATTATTGCAACAATCAATCATCACTTCAGTGGTCATGTGTCAATAATTTCTTTGTATTTTGGCCTCGAGTCAGCTTCTTGGTCTGGCAAAGTAGAGGCGTCTAGGCATGGCATGAGTCCATGCATAGGTGTGAACGTTTCATCCCTTCTGCTAGCTCAGTCACGTGATTTTGACACCGTGAAATTGTCTTATTCTCCATGCAATTTCATGTATTTGGTTTAATTCTGCCAGTCGTCTGCCATCTGCAGCTTATCTTGGCCTTTCAGAATAGGATACTCTGTTCTTCTCCTCCTTAACGTTCTCAGGAGGAGAGCTTTGCAGCAAGAAAATCAAGAATTAAAGTCAGAGAGAAACTCAGACGAAGGCAACTCATGCCAAGAAGCCAAGGTCGTATCGGCTTCTTGGCATGAGTTGCCTTCGTCTGAGTTTCTCTCTGACTTTAATTCTTGATTTTCTTGCTGCAAAGCTCTCCTCCTGAGAACGTTAATAAACTTTGGTTGATTCTGCTCTTTTGCATAGTGGAAGTATAATTGTATAAAGTGCTCCTTTTGAGGTGGATCTATCTTACTTCTAAGCATAAGCAAGCCTCACGGTTTTCTGAGCTTCTTGTGGTTACTGTGCATATGTACACGTTTAAACTGTCTGAATATCTTCATCACGCTCATGGCATACGTTTCTGACATTTGACATCAATTATTTCACTTTAGACTCAGGATGTCACTTATCCATGGCGTTTCGCCTCTTTCCATCATTCACAGGTCGTCATATATTCTATATGTGAGTTAGTCCAGGTTCTTGTGACATCACCAATCGTCTTCTTTTAATATATTCTTGGCTTCTTCAGTTATTGCATTTTGACAATCATCATTCTGTCTCATTTGTTGGTATGGTTTTCTCAATGGATACCTCACTGTCCAGGTTTTCTAAGGTGTCGGTACTTCAATAGGTGCTGTCAGTCTGATAGGTACTGGACAGAGCCCCACTGTGGCTCTCTGCTGGTTTATTTGCCCATTGTACGTCACATATTTTGGCATGAACGTTCCTGGTACTTCAAAATAGGCGGTTGGAGTGCGAATCGTGCTTGGGACCTCCGCTACACTCCCCCCTCTGGACGATTCATCGACCACTTTCACTTCTTCCTTGGTATCCATTTTTTCTGCATCCTCTGGATCTACTTTTACTTCATCCTCTGGGTCCACACATGAAGGTCTGAAGAAATGTCTCTTTGGGGTCCATATCTTTATTACTCCCTTCAAGCTTCCTGCTGTTCTTGCATGTTCATCTTTGTTCCATATCATCAGTTGACATTGTCCACTTGGGCTGCAATAGATCCATCTTCCCACATAATTTCTGTGTTTTCTTGGATATCGAAACTTGGTTCCTTCTGGTGCATTAATGCTAGCTTTCACAAAGTCTCTTATTTCTTCATCAGTAAGTCCTTGGGCTTCCATCCTGGTTCGACATCAATCATGATCTTCATCCCTATGGCTTTCTGGCATTGAAAAATTATTATCTTGATAACACAGAATCCAAGCAATATCATCACTAGCAAGGCTCCTAGGAATTTGAATGCATCTGCCATCCATTGTGGAACCCATGAAAATAGTGATCCAAACCAGATGTCATCATCAACTTCATCAGTTTCATCAATCATTTGATTCTGTTGTTTCGTCAGCATACCTATGGCCTCTGTTAAGGTTCCATTTTCGTCGCCGTGATATGGTATAAAAATGTGCAACATGATTCTCCAATTTTTGCACAAACACCTCCATCCATAGCTGTGATAATGTCAAGGACATATCTGTTCTCTAGAGTCATTAGTCGAATTGCCCTCAGTTCTTCTCTAATTGCATTGAATCCTTTTATGGTCGTGTCGATGGTCTGCAGTAACTCCCATCTGGTTATCTGCAAATATTTAGTACTTGCTCCAACCTGAACTCTTGGCATCAAAATGATCATGAACACTGATGAGATTAGGCTGAATAACCTGTGTTCATATGGAATTGCATGAAAAGCTTCTTCTGATTCGGCAGAAAAGTAATTCTCTTTCTTCATTCTGCTCATCAGTTCCACAGATCTCTCCTTCCTCAGGTGACCATCTGCTTTTGGGAAACTGTCAAGATTCAGTTCACTTTTTGGAATCATCAACGCTGGAACATGGACATTCATAATGGTTCATATAGCTCCTAAATTCTTTGGCAGCCTGATATATGCTTTGGATCCACATGCCCAATAATGATCCATAATCACTGAAGTACCGTGTACCATTCCTGGAGCGTCAAAGACTCGGCCACAATTCTGATTCTCTCCCATTTTTCTTGTACCATTATTCCTGAAGCAGAATTTTGGACTGTCCAATGGCACTATCTGTAAGGGTCCACCTCTGTCTTCGACTCATGTCAATCGTTTTGCATGTTTTGGCCATAATGGCTTGCATCCAATTTGTAGTATGTCAATGGTGGGCTGGTAATGACAGAAGACCATCCATGCACTACAGATCCCTACTCCTTTTTCCCATCCGTCTGGTGAAAGCACTGTTCCCAAAATTTGCATTTGGCCTCTGTTCTTCCAACTCTGAGCTTCTTTATGGAATTTTTCATTGAACGTTCAGCTTTTGGTTTGCTTCTCTTTTGATTTCTGCTCCTTTGACTCCAGGCTTCTCATATCTGATCACAATGTGCTTTGTTTTTCCATTGTTTCTTGTCTTTATGTCCGGGACATAATCATCTTCATTTGGATCCGTTCCTTCGGTTGCCCATTTCAGCGAAGCATCACTTCCCATGAACTGGCCTCCGGTCTTGCACATTGCTACGTGTGATAGAGAGTGTGCTGTCTGGGCATCAATTTCCACAGCTACGAAGATCTTTGCTATCCTCATACTGTAAGGTAGGAGTGCACAAACAAAGCATTCCTCCTCTGAATTGCGTCTGAATAAGGCTCCTATCTGGCTCGTCAAATTGTAGGTGTGGAGCTTTATCTTCACCCCTTTACCCAAATTAGGTCCACCTCTAAAATTGGTATATGCACCTTTTGTCCATAAAGCAAGTTTATTGTACAACGGCCAGGAGAAGGCGTACATGACATCTAACAGGCAAACTAACCCCGGTCTCTCTGAACCACACAGAGAACATGTATTATAGACAGTTTGCAACAGTTAATACACTACCCAGATACTGTTACAAAGACATCCCCCAAAACATGATTGGTTGCCCTGTACAGAGAAATCTAAAACCCACACAGTTAATTGGACACAGACATTATAACACAATCCCCTAACATTTATAATTGTAAGGTTTAGATTTTCAACACACTCCTAACCAAAAACCTCTCCATATGTGGTGGCAGCCTTGCCTCTTAGTTATAAAATAACAGAATTCCTATTAATGATGCACACGGATCTGCCCTAAAAATACCTAAGCACACTAAGATGCCTTTGGCGACAAAGCGCTGTAGAAGAAATTATTTGTTTGATTGATTGAAGATGGGAGAAAGATTTGTAAATTCCCTTTGACCTATTCGTGTCTGCTAACCGCATTGCCCGAACCTGTCGGTGTCTGATTTTTATGACCATTGACATTTCCTATTCACATGAGTTCTGCAAAGCTCTCTGACAACACAATCGCTCTCCTGAAATCTATTACTACTGATCTCCGTAAGTGTCCTGGGTGAAGCCATCTGCTCAAACAACCCTGCGGATTTCACAAATGCCTATTTGTTACAACAACAAGCTCTCCTGTTTACCAGTGATCATATCTTCCCTTCACCCTCCAGAATTTGAGCCATCTGCAAACTGACCGCAACCACCCTGTTGGTGAGATTAGGAAACCTGTTCCCTTATGGGCCGTTGCCATAATTGCGAAAACATTGCTCGATACATAGAGCAACCACACCTCCTATATTTAATAACGTTAACTAAGTTAAAAAAATACATGTATACCATTATGTGTCTATTTTATACCGATTATCATCTCCTCCCATGAATGCCATTCATACAGCTAAACTCCACGTGCACGTATTGATCGACAGCTTCACCTGAGTGTGGAGAGGCCTTCCATGTGACAATGTTTCATTGTTATGTTTCTGCACACATGCACATCTACAAATGTACCTCTGCTACACACAGTAGCACAAAGTAACCTAAATGTAGCACTTATCCCTTTTACCATACACCATAAATATTGTAATATTTGTAGCAATTTGTGAAAGTGACAGAAATGACGATTATGTGCCCATCCCCAGTCTGTGGTATGGCGCTTTCCCAACAGAAATGTTGCACAAGCACATCAACACCATTCTCAAACAAAGGTCAAACCCTCCAAATCAGTACATCCCAAACAGTGGCACCAACTTCTCTGTTTGTGGTAGTGCACCTCACTGAAAATGAGGGATTCAGAAGGAATTAGGACATGGATTAGACCTTCTTCTAAGGGAGAAATCACACTGAAAATGTGTTGATATTGACACCTGTATAAAGGAGTTCACAGTGATGTTCTTGTGCAGCAGGGACCCCAGCCGGCCCATAGGACTGAGGGTTTCCCAAACAGCACTTTAAGATGAGTAGCAGCACCCTCGAGATGGATGGGGATGTATATTAATACTATTGCATCAAATCAATAATGACAACTCAATAGTTTGGCAAAGGGAGTCGGTTTAATGACAAGTACAAAAAACAGGGAGTTTATGAATATCAGCAATCGCTCAATCTTCCTTCTCACTTCAACTCCATTTAATTTCAGAAAAAACACATCATTTATACCAAAAACTCATCATCACTGACGTGTAATATCTCAGAATTCAGCATGCAACTTGATTGGTTCTAGGAAGGTAACTTTAATATAGGTACTACATCTGTATATGGGAACGAAGTGAGGGGATTGGATAAACAATGTCAAGTGGGGCATCTTAGCCCTTCCTTCAAAATGGCTACTGTAGGCGTCACTAAAAGTACAATGTCCAATTGGTTCTACTAACTATAGGACTCTAGATTACTTGGTCCACTATGATTAGGTTGGCATCAACTCCACTCATACATTTCCACTTGCTTAGGACTGTACAGAATGACCGGCCAGGTGCAGGGAGTTTGTCTGCACCCTCCCTCCAATTATTGCAACAATCAATCATCACTTCAGTGGTCATGTGTCAATAATTTCTTTGTATTTTGGCCTCGAGTCAGCTTCTTGGTCTGGCAAAGTAGAGGCGTCTAGGCATGGCATGAGTCCATGCATAGGTGTGAACGTTTCATCCCTTCTGCTTGCTCAGTCACGTGATTTTGACACCGTGAAATTGTCTTATTCTCCATGCAATTTCATGTATTTGGTTTAATTCTGCCAGTCGTCTGCCATCTGCAGCTTATCTTGGCCTTTCAGAATAGGATACTCTGTTCTTCTCCTCCTTAACGTTCTCAGGAGGAGAGCTTTGCAGCAAGAAAATCAAGAATTAAAGTCAGAGAGAAACTCAGACGAAGGCAACTCATGCCAAGAAGCCAAGGTCGTATCGGCTTCTTGGCATGAGTTGCCTTCGTCTGAGTTTCTCTCTGACTTTAATTCTTGATTTTCTTGCTGCAAAGCTCTCCTCCTGAGAACGTTAATAAACTTTGGTTGATTCTGCTCTTTTGCATAGTGGAAGTATAATTGTATAAAGTGCTCCTTTTGAGGTGGATCTATCTTACTTCTAAGCATAAGCAAGCCTCACGGTTTTCTGAGCTTCTTGTGGTTACTGTGCATATGTACATGTTTAAACTGTCTGAATATCTTCATCACGCTCATGGCATACGTTTCTGACATTTGACATCAATAATTTCACTTTAGACTCAGGATGTCACTTATCCATGGCGTTTCGCCTCTTTCCATCATTCACAGGTCGTCATATATTCTATATGTGAGTTAGTCCAGGTTCTTGTGACATCACCAATCGTCTTCTTTTAATATATTCTTGGCTTCTTCAGGTATTGCATTTTGACAATCATCATTCTGTCTCATTTGTTGGTATGGTTTTCTCAATGGATACCTCACTGTCCAGGTTTTCTTAGGTGTCGGTACTTCAATAGGTGCTGTCAGTCTGATAGGTACTGGACAGAGCCGCACTGTGGCTCTCTGCTGGTTTATTTGCCCATCGTACGTCACATATTTTGGCATGAACGTTCCTGGTACTTCAAAATAGGCGGTTGGAGTGCGAATCGTGCTTGGGACCTCCGCTACACTCCCCCCTCTGGACGATTCATCGACCGCTTTCACTTCTTCCTTGGTATCCATTTTTTCTGCATCCTCTGGATCTACTTTTACTTCATCCTCTGGGTCCACACATGAGGGTCTGAAGAAATGTCTCTTTGGGGTCCATATCTTTATTACTCCCTTCAAGCTTCCTGCTGTTCTTGCATGTTCATCTTTGTTCCATATCATCAGTTGACATTGTCCACTTGGGCTGCAATAGATCCATCTTCCCACATAATTTCTGTGTTTTCTTGGATATCGAAACTTGGTTCCTTCTGGTGCATTAATGCTAGCTTTCACAAAGTCTCCTATTTCTTCATCAGTCAGTCCTTGGGCTTCCATCCTGGTTCGACATCAATCATGATCTTCATCCCTATGGCTTTCTGGCACTGAACAATTATTATCTTGATAACACAGAATCCAAGCAATATCATCACTAGCAAGGCTCCTAGGAATTTGAATGCATCTGCCATCCATTGTGGAACCCATGGAAATAGTGATCCAAACCAGATGTCATCATCAACTTCATCAGTTTCATCAATCATTTGATTCTGTTGTTTCGTCAGCATACCTATGGCCTCTGTTAAGGTTCCATTTACGTCGCCGTGATATGGTATAAAAATGTGCAACATGATTCTCCAATTTTTGCACAAACACCTCCATCCATAGCTGTGATAATGTCAAGGACATATCTGTTCTCTAGAGTCATTAGTCGAATTGCCCTCAGTTCTTCTCTGATTGCATTGAATCCTTTTATGGTCGTGTTGATGGTCTGCAGTAACTCCCATCTGGTTATCTGCAAATATTTAGTACTTGCTCCAACCTGAAATCTTGGCATAAAAATGATCATGAACACTGATGAGATTAGGCTGAACAACCTGTGTTCATATGGAATTGCATGAAAAGCTTCTTCTGATTCGGCAGAAAAGTAATTCTCTTTCTTCATTCTGCTCATCAGTTCCACAGATCTCTTCTTCCTCAGGTGACCATCTGCTTTTGGGAAACTGTCAAGATTCAGTTCACTTTTTGGAATCATCAACGCTGGAACATGAACATTCATAATGGTTCATATAGCTCCTCAATTCTTTGGCAGCCTGATATATGCTTTGGATCCACATGCCCAATAATGATCCATAATCACTGAAGTACCGTGTACCATTCCTGGAGCGTCAAAGACTCGGCCACAATTCTGATTCTCTCCCATTTTTCTTGTACCATTATTCCTGAAGCAGAATTTTGTACTGTCCAATGGCACTATCTGTAAGGGTCCACCTCTGTCTTCGACCCATGTCAATAGTTTTGCATGTTTTGGCCATAATGGCTTGCATCCAATTTGTAGTATGTCAATGGTGGGCTGGTAATGACAGAAGACCATCCATGCACTACAGATCCCTACTCCTTTTTCCCATCCGTCTGGTGAAAGCACTGTTCCCCAAATTTGCATTTGGCCTCTGTTCTTCCAACTCTGAGCTTCTTTATGGAATTTTTCATTGAACGTTCAGCTTTTGGTTTGCTTCTCTTTTGATTTTTGCTCCTTTGACTCCAGGCTTCTCATATCTGATCACAATGTGCTTTGTTTTTCCATTGTTTCTTGTCTTTATGTCCGGGACATAATCATCTTCATTTGGATCCGTTCCTTCGGTTGCCCATTTCAGCGAAGCATCACTTCCCATGAACTGGCCTCCGGTCTTGCACATTGCTATGTGTGATAGAGAGTGTGCTGTCTGGGCATCAATTTCCACAGCTACGAAGATCTTTGCTATCCTCATACTGTAAGGTAGGAGTGCACAAACAAAGCATTCCTCCTCTGAATTGTGTCGTCTAACTTCCTTCATTTGTTGGTACCAGATGTTATTTCCCAGGTGTACTGTGCTGTCCAGGTAGTCCTTTAGTTCATTGTTATCTTCTTGTATGCTTCTCTTTATTCTCAAGGTTCTCATGTAGTTTGTTATCATCACATCCTTAATAGCATCCATGTAGCTCCTTCTGACTGGAGGATTCACAGGCAACCCCCTCCATGGGTCAGGCATCTTCATCTGTACCATTTGAGTAGGCAAAAGTCTGGCAATTCTTTCCTTGACTTCTTGTCTTTTCCTGGCTCTGGTTATGAATTGCTGAATTGATTCTGCTATCATCTTTGCACGTGACAGTTTAGCAGGAATTGTGCTTGTTCTCTTCATTGGATTAGGTGTGTTTGTCAACGCTGTCTCTGTCTGTTTATTCTCCTACTCCTTTTGTCTCTTTAAAAGTTCAGCATTCTCCATTTGTCCCTTTACTTCGCTTGGTGTGGGACTTCTCATAGTAGGTAGTCCAAACTTCTCCCCTTCTTTGGCCTGTGGTTCTGCAGTTATTGACACTAGACCTGGTGTATGTGCACTTATCGTTTGCGTGTATGTGTTTTTCATTAACCTTTTCTTATGCTTGCTCTTCCGACCCTGTCTCTGGCTTTTCAATTTATTTGTTACCACAAGTGAGTGTGTGTTATTGCTCATCACATCCATTTCAAGTTCACCCATTCTGTTATCAGACCTTCTAGGGACAGGATGACTGTGTAAGGTCTGGGTGCCTTTGTGGGTTTCATGCTTACATCATTAGGTGGATGCACTGGAATCGGAACGCTTTGTGCACCAATAAAAAATGCAGTTTGAATTGTCAGTGATAGTAAAACAATGATGAATATAATGCATAGGTACATAATTCCTCTATAGGTCAGTCTGCAGCACTTGGTTCTGGAACAGTACGAGGGATGACAAAATGACTACTTTGAATTCCCAATTCGATCATTTAAGGAAAGAAAACTAACAGTTTAATACACTCTAGATAATATTGTTATCTCTGGGTTCTCCTGTTTCTGCACATAGGTTGCAGATACTGGAACGATTGTCCTTCTTTGCCTGAAAAATAGATTGTCTCATGCTTCTGGAAGCAGTTCTTCTTCCTGTCTATGAAAATATAAAAATAAGGTAATAAGTTCAGCAAGTCTCTTAGTGTGCGTGTTCAAAATAAACAAGCTCCCAATCACTGCCTCTTATCTGTTTCACTCCAGAAGACATGTTGCTTTTTCTGCCAGCAAAAATGTATTCTCTGTCAACACTGCCTGTCCCTGTCCCCTGATCTGTCCCTCGGTGGACAGTTTACAATCTTCTCCGGAAATTCTGATGATGATTAGAAAGTTGAACTTGCATTACAATACTATGCAGGAGCATGCTCATCTGTGTAGAGTTTGGGGGTCTCTGATCGAAGTGAGGACGTCAACACTGGCAGGCTTCCTCACAAGTTCTGGAAAGTCCTAAATTAGGCGAAAGAAGACGTTTCTTGCCAGTCTGCTATCTTCTGCTGACAGGGACATTTGTCTTGTCTTTGCTGCACTGTGGGCAGCTTCTGTGATTTCAATGAGCTTGAAGAGCAACCTGAATTATGATTTCATTCAGGATTATACTTAAACGTTCTGTGTTTGCTGGATCTCGAAGAAATGTCAAGATGTCAGTGTGTCTCCCAACAAGATCTGGACAGACTTCAATTAAGCAAAAGAATAGCACGCTGACGAACCTATTCGCTGCTTCGTCTGCGTGGGACATCGGTTTTGAACTCCCTGTATTATGGAAGCAGGAGGAACAGCTCGGCAATGAGCAGCCTCCTTATTGTCTTTTCGTTTTCAGGGTCTTGAAGAAATTCAATGATGTTAGTGAGTCTTCACACTAACGACGGGTATGATCTCAGTGCTTGCTCAATGTATGCCAAAACATCTTTAGTGACGTCACTACTGTGTGACACCATAAGTGAGTCCAAATAAGGTTCTTGTATGAAGAGTCTGGATACTGCATTTGCTTCCAATTGGCGTGTCCTTGAACAAAGTTTGGCATATCCTTTTCTTATCAAGGCTTCAGTATGCCTCATTCCAAAGTTCAAACTCAACAGACTATGTTGTGGCTTATTCATGCACTTTTCTTCTTCACCCTGCAACTAGGATGCACAGAGTGTCTGTTTTTTATGTCCTTATCCCCTTTTTTGCTCAGAGGAAGTGTCCAATTTGAAGCCACAACTTGCACAAAAGTTCTTTGTCTTTGTTTTGCTGGTCATGCGTCCTTCTTCCTTGTCATGGATCTCATCTGCACGTGCTGTGGTTCTTCCCCATTGTCTGTAGTCTCTACGCATTGGGGTGCGGCAGGGGGCCATCTCCAATCTATAGCTTAAAGTCACTTAAGAATATCCATGCTCTTCTTCCTTGTAACTGTACTGCAGAGGGTTTGACGTCCTCCACTCTGAATGGACCGTTGAATCTTGGCTCGTCCAACTTCTTTCTTGTGTGGTTTCTCACAAGGACCATGTCCCAAGGGAACAGTGGTGGAACACGTAAACCTGAAACTTGATCTGTTGTAGGATCTACTTCTGTGTTCTGTGCTGCCCTGCACCCTTTTTGTCGTCGGTACAGCTGTCCTGAAATTACAGTAAGACAAGATGTCATGCAATTCAAGTCATTTTGCATTTCAGATCCTAAAACTTCCCCTGTCGGCTGAGCATCATCTCTAGCTCTATCTCGGGGTGTCAATGGAGTGTGCATCCTTCTTCCTGTTATGATTTCATACAGCGTAAGGTGTTGGTGAGAACCAGGCAGGTTTTTGAGTGCATACAGTGCCAATGGAAGGCAGTGTAGCCATCCCTTCTTTAGAATAAGCTTCAACTTGGTTATCCTTTCCTTTAACAAGCCGTTGAGCTTCTTGCCAATTCTATTATCTTGTGGATGATATGCCGAAGAGAATTTGTGCTTTATACCAAGCAACAAGCTAATCTGTTCAAAGACTGCATTAAAGTGAGGCCCATTGTCTGATCTCATGACCCCACACCCTCCCCATCTGGTAAATACCTCCCTTACCAGAAATTTGGCCACAAAGGTAGAGTCTGGGTGTGTAAATGGACCTGCTTCTATCCATCTAGAGAATGGACACACAACAACAATTAGATACTTGTACCCATTACATATCGACATAATGGACATGCAAGTGCTGAAAAGGTTCATTGGGCCTTAGGATAACTCCTCTAATTACTCGTAGTGTGTGCCCATCCATGAAGTGTTGGCAGATCATGTAGTTGACCGTAAAAAATGCAACCAGTCTTCAGCAATCATCGCTGCTAGATTCTCTTTTGTCATGTGTGCTGGATAATGCAACTGTTCCAGTGCTATCTAGCCCCTCCTCTTCCAGCATGCTAGACCTGCATACAGTGTTGACGTCACATAGGCGGTATCAGCTAATATTATCCCCACCAAAAATATCGCCGTACATATGTTTGTCGGGAACGGCCATAGGCGATATTTTTGGTGGGGATAATTTATGGGGTAAATGGATGGGGGGGTTGCGGGGGTGTCCCCCGCTCCCTTTTAAAATATATGGGGGTACAATCAGCTATGAGACTTGTTCAATTGGAACCAGAAATATTCACATATGGAGTGTGTATACTAATGTCTTGGTTACCAGGCCTTGCAGACAAAACCATGAGAACCACAGATGAGTTTTTATTTAGGCCAAGAATACCTATGCATGAGGAAAAGAGACAAGTATTTCTCAATCCCATTGCACGAAGACTCACAAGATGTGACGTCATTCATGTTCAGACAAATGCGTCTGAAAAGAACAAGGTTATCTCAAGGGTACTGTGAGTCTCCTTCGGTTTTCAACAGAGTCCTGCAAATGGACCTAAGTAATATTGCATTAGAGAGTGTTGTCTTGCAATATGTGGACGACATCTTAATTTGTAGCACAACAGAAGATACGTGCATACACAATTCTATTCAGCTGTTGACTGTGTTGGCTGAAAAAGGATATAAAGTTGACAAAGAGAAGTTACAATACTGTCAACAAGAAGTGCTGTACATAGGCCAGTTTATATAACATGAGGGGAAAAGGGTTACCCCTGAAAGCCACACACGATGCAACAGATGCAGAGTTTTCTAGGATTATGAAATTACATCAGGACATGGGTCTTTGACTACAGCTCTTATACCAAGCCCTTGTTACAAGCCTTAAAGAAGGCACAGGGGACAAAAGAAAAAATGTAATGGACTGAGTCCATGGAAGAAAGATTTATCGAACTAAAAAGGGCCATTTGCATGGCACCAGTTTTAGGAATTCCCAATAATGCAGAGGAATTCTACCTGTTATTGCATACGAATGGCAGTGTTGTGACAGCAGTATTCACATAGAGAACCACATTGGGGTACAAGCCCCTGGCATAGTACAGTGGGAATTTGGACCCAGTAATGAGGGGTCACTTTTTTGTGCAAACAAGTTTAGAGAAGGCTACAACCATTGTGATGGGATGCTCAATGACTTTGTTAGTCGAGCACGCACTATTTGCTATTCTAGAAAAACCAAAAGGTACATTGACATCTCAGAAAGCTTCTGCATATAGTGATCATATCGAATCCATCGATTAAGATAATTCGATGTAAGTTAGTGAACCCAGCTATGTTTATAGCAGAACCGGTCACTGAAGGATAGCCAATCCATGACTGTGTGAATTATGAAGAATTCTATGATGAGATTCCCAGAGTGAAAGAAAATGCATTGGCACAAGGAGAAATTGTCTTTGTTGGCGGTTCTTCAAGAATCGATCAAAATGATGGGCAAAGATATACAGGCACCGCTGTGATGAAGCACACAGCAAATAGAGAGTTTCGAGTATGTATTAGTGAACGATTACCATCTCATTATTCAGCACAGGCTGCCGAATTATTGGCGTTGATACTCACACTCGAGAATCATGCAGAATCATGCAGACCAGGAAGTGACAGTGTACAGTGACTCCACCTATGTGGTTCCATGTGATAATATTGCAGCAAAAATATTGGCATACAAAAATGTTGCCATATTTTTGTCGCGATATTACCCCATTGTTCTCCCTTTTGTCTCACGTCCTCAATGCCTTTACCATTGAGTTTCAATAAAATCTGACCTCCCACCCATTTGTTCTGTTTGAATGCCATCTCATCAGTTATATCCTCATCTCCTTTCCATCTCTTTCCCTCTCTGCTCATATCTAGAGATGTACTTGCTTGTGCTTGATCTCGTTTTCCTTCTCGCACCTCTCCTTGTCCCTCGGGACTTTGAAGGTGATATCTCTATCTCTGTCTTTGTCTGGATTTTCATCACTACTTTGCATAGGTGACTCATACACCGGGTTGCTATACACCGTGGCTGCTTTAAGTTCCCTCAATGGATATAATCCTTTGTCTTTACTAGCTTTGCTTTTTGTTTCAGACGGGGCAGGTGGCATGGAAGGTGTTTCATCCCCCTCTGTGCATATGTTAAGTATCCGATCTAACAGCGGCTCATCCTCCTTATCCTCTTGGTACATTTTCCAAATCTCTAAACTAGCTAGGCGTTTATCTAACTTTTGTCCAGCGTATGTGGCGTGAAAATATGATGTCATGTGTTGTAGGACCATTTTAGATAGCGATCCACCCTGGGGCCATGGCATAAACATTTTGTGGACGGTTCCTTTAATCCATTCTGCACTGTACTTCTTCCGCTTAGGTGCATGTTTTGGCAAATGTTTGCACAAGTGTACTAAGGTGTTATGTCTTCCATGCTTAAATGTATTAATCTTCTCCTCATACAACACTTTGTTATGTTTTACGTTTCTTAAACAAAATCAACAATATGAACGAGCACCAATCGTCGCAAGCTCCAATCAATTTTTCTCACAAAAGTTTTGTTCTTACTTTTTCAAACAACAACCATCAATTCATGTCATACAACATCCTAGCTATACTATCGCACAATTTTCATGCTATTTCCCCCAAAAATGTTCTTACCGTGTGACGTCAGAGAGAAAAAAAAACACAAGACAGACATAAGAGACTAGACAGACTCCAGCCGGCTACACAAATCTCATACCCCTATCTTTATTCCGACATGTAATTTAAGCCCATTTCCTTCAGATCACCTCTTTCATCGATTCTGGTCTCCTACTGCACCCTATTCATTCAGGACTTTAAATGCAGGCTTCTTTTAGCACACATATATATATATATTACATGGCCACAGTAGTGGCCATGTAGTTATGGTTAAGTTGCTGTTTCCATAGGAAGAGCACTTTTTGGGTGGCTTATAACTTCTCCATCCCTGGACGGATCCTCACCAAACTTTGCAAAAAAAAGTATTTGGGCCACTCTGAATTTGTTTGCAAAGTTTGGTGAGGATTTGTCCAGGGGGGGCAAAGTTATAGGGGGGTCCCAAAACTTTTTTTTTCCCATAGACTGAATGGGAATTTTTTTTTGCTCGCGCCTACAGCCCAAACCGCTGGACAGATTTCCACCAAATTTGGACCAGGAGCAGCAGCTTGGTCCCGAAAGCGTGCTTTTGCAAATTTGGTGAAAATCCATCCAGTAGTTTTTTTTAAAATGACCAAAAAGTAGGTAAAAAAAAATTAGTGATATCTGTGTTCGGTTCGCGGACACACTTCCCTGTTCGCTCCGCGGACAGTGTCCTGATTGGCCAATCGTCTTGCGTGATGTTCGCGGACATGCAACGTGTTTGCTGATTGGACGGCGTGGAGCGTGAAGCGCGTCAGATTTTTCGGTAGCGCCCGCCATCTTGGATTCGCGGACGTCCGCGGACAGCGCGGTGAAACTTTGTTCAAAATGTGTATTTAGTAGAGTGTGTTGGTGTGTAGGAGTGTTTGGGGAGGGTGGGAGTGTATGAGATAGGATGAAAGTTGTGTTTTATATGTGTTAGACGTTCTTTTTGTGTTCGATTTGTTTGCGGACATCACGGGTGTTCTGAAATGTTCTAAATAAACTGACTGGAGGGTGTTCTAAGGACTCAATATGTGTCCGTTTTGTTCGCAAGCAAAGTGAAACTGTTCTAAGAACACTCGCGGTGTCCGGGGAGTGTTCGTAGGGGGTGTCCTGAGGACGCTGTCCGTATTGTTCTCTGTCAAGTTGAATGTGTTCTAAGAACACCCGCGGTGTCCTGAAATGTTCGCAAATAAACAAAATGGGGGTGTTCTGAAGACGTTTTTGAGAACATTCCCGGTGTCCTGAAATGTTTGTAGGGGGTGTCCTGAGGACGCTGTCCGTATTGTTCTCTGTCAAGTTGAATGTGTTCTAAGAACACCCGCGGTGTCCTGAAATGTTTGCAAATAAACAAAATGGGGGTGTTCTGAAGACGCTTCTAAGAACACTCGCGGTGTCCGGGGAGTGTTCGTAGGGGGTGTCCTGAGGACGCTGTCCGTATTGTTCTCTGTCAAGTTGAATGTGTCCTAAGAACACTCGCGGTGTCCTGAAATGTTTGCAAATAAACAAGGTGGTGGTGTTCTGAAGACGCTTCTAAGAACACTCGCGGTGTCCGGGGAGTGTTCGTAGGGGGTGTCCTAAGGACGCTGTCCGTATTGTTCTCTTTCAAGTTGAATGTGTCCTAAGAACACTCGCGGTGTCCTGAAATGTTCGCAAATAAACAAGATGGTGGTGTTCTGAAGACGCTTCTAAGAACACTCCCGGTGTCCTGGAATGTTCGTAGGGGGTGTCCTAAAAACGCTGTCCGTATTGTTCTCTGTCAAGTTGAATGTGTTCTAAGAACACCCGCGGTGTCCTGAAATGTTCGCAAATAAACAAAATGGGGGTGTTCTGAAGACGTTTTTGAGAACACTCCCGGTGTCCTGGAATGTTCGTAGGGGGTGTCCTTAGGACGCTGTCCGTATTGTTTGTTGTTAAGTTGAAAGTGTTCCAAGAACTATCGCGTTGTTCTGAAATGTTCGTAGGGGGTGTCCTGAAAACGGTGTCCGTATTGTTCGCTGGCAAGTTCAAAGTGTTCTAAGAACACTCACATTGTTCGCGGACATTAAAAGTTTCCCATAGATCATAGTTGAAATGTTTGACTCTATGGATGTGATATGCTGCGGTGGTTGTTGCCAGGGCATAGAGTCTTGGGTGCATGGCCATTTGGCCATGCACCCAAGACTGTATGCCCTGGCAACAACCACCGCAGCATATCACATTCATATTTGCTTATAACTTTGGGTGAAAAACAAATGTATGGTTCTCTGTCAAGTTGAATGTGTCCTTAGAACACTCGCGGTGTCCTGAAATGTTCGCAAATAAACAAGATGGTGGTGTTCTGAAGACGCTTCTAAGAACACTCGCGGTGTCCGGGGAGTGTTCGTAGGGGGTGTCCTGAGGACGCTGTCCGTTTTGTTCTCTGTCAAGTTGAATGTGTCCTAAGAACACTTGCGGTGTCCTGAAATGTTTGCAAATAAACAAGATGGTGGTGTTCTGAAGAAGCTTCTAAGAACACTCCCGGTGTCCTGGAATGTTCATAGGGGGTGTCCTGAGGACGCTGTCCGTATTGTTCACTGTCAAGTTGAATGTGTCCTAAGAACACTCGCGGTGTCCTGAAATGTTCGCAAATAAACAAGATGGTGGTGTTCTGAAGACGCTTCTAAGAACACATGCGGTGTCCAGGGAGTGTTCATAGGGGGTGTCCTGAGGACGCTGTCCGTATTGTTCTCTGTCAAGTTGAATGTGTTCTAAGAACACCCGCGGTGTCCTGAAATGTTCGCAAATAAACAAAATGGGGGTGTTCTGAAGACGTTTTTGAGAACACTCCCGGTGTCCTGGAATGTTCGTAGGGAGTGTCCTTAGGACGCTGTCCGTATTGTTTGTTGTTAAGTTGAAAGTGTTCCAAGAACTATCGCGTTGTTCTGAAATGTTCGTAGGGGGTGTCCTGAAAACGGTGTCCGTATTGTTCGCTGGCAAGTTCAAAGTGTTCTAAGAACACTCACATTGTTCGCGGACATTAAAAGTTTCCCATAGATCATAGTTGAAATGTTTGACTCTATGGATGTGATATGCTGCGGTGGTTGTTGCCAGGGCATAGAGTCTTGGGTGCATGGCCATTTGGCCATGCACCCAAGACTGTATGCCCTGGCAACAACCACCGCAGCATATCACATTCATATTTGCTTATAACTTTGGGTGAAAAACAAATGTATGGTTCTCTGTCAAGTTGAATGTGTCCTTAGAACACTCGCGGTGTCCTGAAATGTTCGCAAATAAACAAGATGGTGGTGTTCTGAAGACGCTTCTAAGAACACTTGCGGTGTCCGGGGAGTGTTCGTAGGGGGTGTCCTGAGGACGCTGTCCGTTTTGTTCTCTGTCAAGTTGAATGTGTCCTAAGAACACTCGCGGTGTCCTGAAATGTTTGCAAATAAACAAGATTGTGGTGTTCTGAAGACGCTTCTAAGAACACTTGCGGTGTCCGGGGAGTGTTCGTAGGGGGTGTCCTGAGGACGCTGTCCGTTTTGTTCTCTGTCAAGTTGAATGTGTCCTAAGAACACTCGCGGTGTCCTGAAATGTTTGCAAATAAACAAGATTGTGGTGTTCTGAAGAAGCTTCTAAGATCACTCCCGGTGTCCTGGAATGTTCGTAGGGGGTGTCCTGAGGACGCTGTCCGTATTGTTCACTGTCAAGTTGAATGTGTCCTAAGAACACTCGCGGTGTCCTGAAATGTTCGCAAATAAACAAGATGGTGGTGTTCTGAAGACGCTTCTAAGAACACTTGCGGTGTCCAGGGAGTGTTCATAGGGGGTGTCCTGAGGACGCTGTCCGTATTGTTCTCTGTCAAGTTGAATGTGTTCTAAGAACACCCGCGGTGTCCTGAAATGTTTGCAAATAAACAAAATGGGGGTGTTCTGAAGACGTTTTTGAGAACACTCCCGGTGTCCTGGAATGTTCGTAGTGGGTGTCCATAGGACGCTGTCCGTATTGTTCGTTGTTAAGTTGAAAGTGTTCTAAGAACTATCGCGTTGTTCTGAAATGTTCGTAGGGGGTGTCCTGAAAACGGTGTTCGTATTGTTCGCTGGCAAGTTCAAAGTGTTCTAAGAACACTCACATTGTTCGCAGACATGCAACGTGTTCGCTGATTGGACGGCGTGGAGCGTGAAGCGCGTCAGATTTTTCGGTAGCGTCCGCCATTTTGGATTCGCGGACGTCCGCGGACAGCGCGGTGAAACTTTGTTCAAAATGTGTATTTAGTAGAGTGTGTTGGTGTGTAGGAGTGTTTGGGGAGGGTGGGAGTGTATGAGATAGGATGAAAGTTGTGTTTTTTATGTGTTAGACGTTCTTTTTGTGTTCGATTTGTTTGCGGACATCACGGGTGTTCTGAAATGTTCTAAATAAACTGACTGGAGGGTGTTCTAAGGACTCAATATGTGTCTGTTTTGTTCGCAAGCAAAGTGAAACTGTTCTAAGAACACTTGCGGTGTCCGGGGAGTGTTCGTAGGGGGTGTCCTGAGGACGCTGTCCGTATTGTTCTCTGTCAAGTTGAATGTGTTCTAAGAACACCTGCGGTGTCCTGAAATGTTCGCAAATAAACAAAATGGGGGTGTTCTGAAGACGTTTTTGATAACACTCCCGGTGTCCTGAAATGTTCATAGGGGGTGTCCTGAGGACGCTCTCCGTATTGTTCTCTGTCAAGTTGAATGTGTCCTAAGAACACTCACGGTGTCCTGAAATGTTCGCAAATAAACAAGATGGTGGTGTTCTGAAGACGCTTCTAAGAACACTCCCGGTGTCCTGGAATGTTCGTAGGGGGTGTCCTGAGGACGCTGTCCGCATTGTTCTCTGTCAAGTTGAATGTGTCCTAAGAACACTCGCGGTGTCCTGAAATGTTCGCAAATAAACAAGATGGTGGTGTTCTGAAGACGCTTCTAAGAACACTCGCGGTGTCCGGGGAGTGTTCGTAGGGGGTGTCCTGAGGACACTGTCCGTATTGTTCTCTGTCAAATTGAATGTGTCCTAAGAACACTCGCAGTGTCCTGAAATGTTCGCAAATAAACAAGATGGTGGTGTTCTGAAGAAGCTTCTAAGAACACTCGCGGTGTCCGGGGAGTGTTCGTAGGGGGTGTCCTGAGGACGCTGTCCGTATTGTTCTCTGTCAAGTTGAATGTGTTCTAAGAACACCCAGGGTGTCCTGAAATGTTCTCAAATAAACAAAATGGGGGTGTTCTGAAGACGTTTTTGAGAACACTCCCGGTGTCCTGGAATGTTCGTAGGGGGTGTCCTTAGGACGCTGTCCGTATTGTTCGTTGTTAAGTTGAAAGTGTTCTAAGAACTATCACGTTGTTCTGAAATGTTCGTAGGGGGTGTCCTGAAAATGGTGTCCGTATTGTTCGCTGGCAAGTTCAAAGTGTTCTAAGAACACTCACATTGTTCGCGGACATTAAAAGTTTCCCATAGATCATAGTTGAAATGTTTGACTCTATGGATGTGATATGCTGCGGTGGTTGTTGCCAGGGCATAGAGTCTTGGGTGCATGGCCATTTGGCCATGCACCCAAGACTGTATGCCCTGGCAACAACCACCGCAGCATATCACATTCATATTTGCTTATAACTTTGGGTGAAAAACAAATGTATGGTTCTCTGTCAAGTTGAATGTGTCCTAAGAACACTCGCGGTGTCCTGAAATGTTCGCAAATTGTCATGATGCCTACCACCAAGGAGCCAGGTCCGACCCAGCAACCCCAGAGGCAGGCATCATTTCCCCCAGGGGAGTGCCAGCGGGCCCAAGCTGGGGCCCTTTGGACGCAGTCCTGGCGCCTTAGGCGCCAGGCTCATGTTGGACCTCTGTCCTGGCGCCTTATGCGCCAGGCTCATAAAGCTAGACATGTGTTCAAGTGTTTTAATGTGCACTTAACTGATGCAGACCATGCTGCCACATCCAGGCCCTCTTGAGCCCTGAATGGAACTACTTTACCTGTGGGACTACTTTCCACCCGGGTGTGGTCGGGGAAGGATACATACCTGATCGGAGGAAGGATACACACTTGGGACTTCTTCCAAAGCTATTTAAACCACACCCGATCAGCAACTCACGCTTCGCGTTGTTCTGCTCCTCGCAGCTGGACGCTCACCGTGTCAGCTCCTGCATCTGGACTTCAGCCACGCC
The DNA here is from genome assembly GCF_040938575.1 of Ambystoma mexicanum. NCBI lineage: Eukaryota > Metazoa > Chordata > Amphibia > Caudata > Ambystomatidae > Ambystoma > Ambystoma mexicanum. Next base: position 490,955,056 of record NC_090926.1, on the reverse strand, counting down.
TGTCAGCATCCTGGGTCACCTGCAAAGGGAGACAAGAGACCTTACCAGCTAAATCTGCACCACAGAGACATCACACCGACGATCCTGAAAGGGAAGACATTATTTTTAAAAGCATTTCGTTACGATCGCTGCAGCGCTGCATTTCACTCACCTTTCCTGGGTTCCTCCATCTTCAGCAGCGATCATCCGGATCCACAGCCACTTCCCAGAGCCTAGAGAAAAAGACAAGAATAAGAGGTGAGAGAAGGAAGGGAATAAGACTTACCTGTTGGGTCATTCCCATTTCATTTCGGGTCTTGCCGCTTCCAGGCATTTTCCGGACCCCGGCCCCTATGGGGAAAAAATACAAAGACATTGAATGAGCGTATGCAAAGACAGTTCCCGAGCGCTCATCCAGAACTAACCTGCCATTTACTGGAACTGGAACTGCATGTTTCACTTCGGGTTGGCGCCATATCTCCGGCATTCCGAACCCCGGCCCCTAAGGGGAAAAAAGACATTAGCATTAGCGCTTGCTGCAAAAAGACAATGAACATTATTATTAAGCTTGGACTTTTGAAACTTGCAACAGAACTTTTACAGAGCCTTACCTGAATAGTCAAGCTTACCTGAACTCCCATCAATCCTCCATCCAGTGAAGTAACTGGGTTTCAACGCGCCCCTGCATCATAAGCAGGATGGAGAGCTCATCCTTCCTGACCCTAAGGTGAGACTTCACGGGGAATCGTGGAAGGGTATCGTGGAGGGTTGGAAGAGAGTGGGAGGCTTGAGCATAACTCAGTCAGTAGGTAATACTCCCTTTTCACGCACAGGGGAATATTCCTGCGAGCCGGAGAAGCCAGAGTAGAGGGCCCTTCCTATCCATCTTCAGAGTCCTGCACTTCACCATTGAAGAAGCATCAGCACTCGAAGCCAGACCTGCGCCTCCGTGGGAATCAGGTGAGCGTTACACAAATAAACAAGATGGTGGTGTTCTGAAGACGCTTCTAAGAACACTCGCGGTGTCCGGGGAGTGTTCGTAGGGGGTGTCCTGAGGACGCTGTCTGTATTGTTCTCTGTCAAGTTGAATGTGTCCTAAGAACACTCGCGGTGTCCTGAAATGTTCGCAAATAAACAAGATGGTGGTGTTCTGAAGAAGCTTCTAAGGACACTCCCGGTGTCCTGGAATGTTCGTAGGGGGTGTCCTGAGGACGCTGTCCGTATTGTTCTCTGTCAAGTTGAATGTGTCATAAGAACACTTGCGGTGTCCTGAAATGTTCGCAAATAAACAAGATGGTGGTGTTCTGAAGACGTTTCTAAGAACACTCGCGGTGTCCGGGGACTGTTCGTAGGGGGTGTCCTGAGGACGCTGTCCGTATTGTTCTCTGTCAAGTTGAATGTGTTCTAAGAACACCCGCGGTGTCCTGAAATGTTTGCAAATAAACAAAATGGGGGTGTTCTGAAGACATTTTTGAGAACACTCCCGGTGTCCTGGAATGTTCGTAGGGGGTGTCCTTAGGACGCTGTCCGTATTGTTCGTTGTTAAGTTGAAAGTGTTCTAAGAACTATCGCGTTGTTCTGAAATGTTCGTAAGGGGTGTCCTGAAAACGGTGTCCGTATTGTTCGCTGGCAAGTTCAAAGTGTTCTAAGAACACTCAAATTGTTCGCGGACATTAAAAGTTTCCCATAGATCATAGTTGAAATGTTTGACTCTATGGATGTGATATGCTGCGGTGGTTGTTGCCAAGGTATAGAGTCTTGGGTGCATGGCCATTTGGCTATGCACCCAAGACTGTATGCCCTGGCAACAACCACCGCGCATATGACATTCATATTTGCTTATAACTTTGGGTGAAAAACAAATGTATAAGGAACAAAGGTATTAGATACTATGGATGTGATATGCTGCTATGGTTGTCCTTATTATTGTATACTTACTGTTTGGTCTAGTAATGGGAGTCCATGTTTTTCTTCTTCATTTCTGTGATAAAAGAAAATAGCATGTTAGTATTAGTATTTTGTAATGATTTATTACATTGTATAAGCAATATACTTTTATTTTTTTTCGACCCTCATATTTAGTAGAGTACAAATCAGAGTACTGTGAAATTTGCTCAGTTTCTGTATTTGTTGCTAAAATCATTGGGTCTGTGGGAGAAAAAAAAAACGATGTTGTATTAAAAAAAAACCCTTTTTCTGTTATGCTACAGTTTATTTGTTTGTTTGTTTTCAGTGTTCATTTGTTGTTTCTGGCTAATGCTTTATGCTTTGCTTTGTTGTATTTTTTTTGGAGCAGTAACAGATTCTTCTTTTGTTTTGATACTATAAAATTTTGGAGCAGCTAGATACCAATTGGCGTATTCTAACTGTCTATTTTTTTAATATATTTTAGTGGTTTTGATTTATCTATTTGGATATTGTTAAATTTTGGGACAGTTAGATACCAATTGGCGTATTCTAACTGCGTATATTTTGGCCTAATTTAGTGGTATTCATTTATCTGATTAGTTGTTGTAGAATCTTAGAGCTGTTAGATAGCTTTTGGAGTATTCTAACAGTTTATATTATTTTAACACAAATTTATAATTTTGGGACAGTTAGATACCAATTGGCGTATTCTAACTGTGTATTTTTTGGTCTAATTTAGTGGTATTCATTTATCTAATTAGTTGTTGTAGAATCTTTGAGCAGTTAGATAGCTTTTGGAGTATTCTAACAGTTTATATTTTTTTAACACAAATTTACTTAAAGGTTTAAATACAGTTTATTTATCAAATTTTGGTTTTAAGAACATCAAATAAGCGTTTGTAAGATTTGCTGGTAATCTCTGCTTTAGAGTAATGGTACTATCATTACATTCAAACCATCCACATTTCTTTTTTATATCTGCCGTGTAGTGCCCTGAATTGGTTGTGGCTCCTGCGTGGTAGATTATACCTATTGTTGTGAAGGTTTTCTTACCAAGTGATATTTGACTATGTGTGAATCCAGTCAGCTTGCAGTTGTTTTTGGTACCATCTGCATTGTAACGTAGAAGCATTAGTATTACGTATTTACTATGTGTTTGTATTACTAACGTGGAGCGATTATCTGAATTGCAGGTAGAGCATAATCTACCATGGTTTGCATTTTGTACAAGTTGCTGAAATGGAATGGATTCACAATTTGGTATTGATATATATATGAAGCGTTCATTGGGAATTTCTTCTTGTGTCACATTGTTGCACAGAGTGCATGTATGTTTCCACATGTATGAAATCTAGAAGATTTCCTTTATAGGTATGTTTTTGTTTTCCAGTACTTTTAGTAAGTACATTAAAAATTCTTGTGGATCTTCCTGTGAGTTTATAGTGAATTTCACCATTCCAGCACAGTAGTCCAATTGTTGCCTTATTCCATAAACAGTGACAGGCCAATTCATGGAATAATTAGCGCGGCGCAAGTGGCCAAAAACGTGCGAATCGCAGTGGAATAGCGAAAATCGCAGTGCAAGTGCGAAAATCGCACGAAAAGCAGCGCACATCGATTCATGGAAGGCTGTGCGCGAGAAAACCATCGGATGTGCGATAATAAAGTGCGCGGCGCACGTTAGCGCACAGGCCATCTAACTGCGTGCGCCAGGTCACAGCGGAAATCGCACAGGCCACAGCGAAAATCGCACATAGCGAGGCGCACGCAACAAAAGTAGGCGGAACACGGGGCGTAACACTCGGAATGGGGAACAACTTGCCAAAATGTGGGCGTCACGGGGGAAGTACAGGGTACAAGTGCGCGGAACGCCCACACGCTCGCCTACAACACATATTCATGGAATAGAATAGGGCAAAAAAGTGCACGCTCAAACCAGCGCACAGGCACAAACACGACCGCCACAAGAAAGCAGGCGGTAACGTCTCTGCGCCTGTAAGAAATGTGCGCCAAAAGGTGCGGCAAAAAATAGCACCTATATACTGCCATGATGAATGTCCCATACTGTGGCCCTCCAGGACAAATGACGTGCAAAGGGGTACCCAAAAACAGGGACACCCGCTGACAAAAAATACGTGTGCGTGTATACCGGGGTGCGCCGGAAGTCTCACACGCGAATTGGCAGGACATGTGAATTCCATGGGTTTGCGGGAAGTTCCACACGCGATTTGTCAGGGTACGTGGATTACAGGGGTGCGCGGGAAGTTCCACACGCGATTTGGCCGTGTACGTGGATTCCAGGGGTGCGCGGGAAGTTCCACACGCGATTTAGACGGGTACGTGGATTTCAGGGGTGCGCGGGAAGTTCCACACGCGATTTGTCAGGGTACGTGGATTTCAGTTGTGCGCGGGAAATTCTACACACGATTTGGCTGTGTGCTCCCAGGTATTCCCTGTACACCCTCCACGGCCCCTGCAGGCAGCACACACCACAGGGGACTACCCTGCACACCTGCTCATGTCACCCAGCACCCCCACCCCCCAGCATCCAGGGGCACCCTCCACCAGGCCCCCACTCATGTCTCCCACCACCCCCACCCCCCAGCCACCATGGGCAGCCCCCACCAGGCCCCCACTCATGTCTCCCACCCACCCCCACCCCCCAGCCACCATGGGCAGCCTCCACCAGGCCCCCACTCATGTCTCCCACCCACCCCCACCCCCCAGACACCATGGGCAGCCCCCACCAGGCCCCCACTCATGTCCCCTATCACTGGACGGATCCTCACCAAACTTTGCAAAAAAAAGTATTTGGGCCACTCTGAATTTGTTTGCAAAGTTTGGTGAGGATTTGTCCAGGGGGGGCAAAGTTATAGGGGGGTCCCAAAACTTTTTTTTTCCCATAGACTGAATGGGAATTTTTTTTTGCTCGCTCCTACAGCCCAAACCGCTGGACAGATTTCCACCAAATTTGGACCAGGAGCAGCAGCTTGGTCCCGAAAGCGTGCTTTTGCAAATTTGGTGAAAATCCATCCAGTAGTTTTTTTTAAAATGACCAAAAAGTAGGTAAAAAAAAATTAGTGATATCTGTGTTCGGTTCGCGGACACACTTCCCTGTTCGCTCCGCGGACAGTGTCCTGATTGGCCAATCGTCTTGCGTGATGTTCGCGGACATGCAACGTGTTTGCTGATTGGACGGCATGGAGCGTGAAGCGCGTCAGATTTTTCGGTAGCGCCCGCCATCTTGGATTCGCGGACGTCCGCGGACAGCGCGGTGAAACTTTGTTCAAAATGTGTATTTAGTAGAGTGTGTTGGTGTGTAGGAGTGTTTGGGGAGGGTGGGAGTGTATGAGATAGGATGAAAGTTGTGTTTTATATGTGTTAGACGTTCTTTTTGTGTTCGATTTGTTTGCGGACATCACGGGTGTTCTGAAATGTTCTAAATAAACTGACTGGAGGGTGTTCTAAGGACTCAATATGTGTCCGTTTTGTTCGCAAGCAAAGTGAAACTGTTCTAAGAACACTCGCGGTGTCCGGGGAGTGTTCGTAGGGGGTGTCCTGAGGACGCTGTCCGTATTGTTCTCTGTCAAGTTGAATGTGTTCTAAGAACACCCGCGGTGTCCTGAAATGTTCGCAAATAAACAAAATGGGGGTGTTCTGAAGACGTTTTTGAGAACATTCCCGGTGTCCTGAAATGTTTGTAGGGGGTGTCCTGAGGACGCTGTCCGTATTGTTCTCTGTCAAGTTGAATGTGTTCTAAGAACACCCGCGGTGTCCTGAAATGTTTGCAAATAAACAAAATGGGGGTGTTCTGAAGACGCTTCTAAGAACACTTGCGGTGTCCGGGGAGTGTTCGTAGGGGGTGTCCTGAGGACGCTGTCCGTATTGTTCTCTGTCAAGTTGAATGTGTCCTAAGAACACTCGCGGTGTCCTGAAATGTTTGCAAATAAACAAGGTGGTGGTGTTCTGAAGACGCTTCTAAGAACACTCGCGGTGTCCGGGGAGTGTTCGTAGGGGGTGTCCTAAGGACGCTGTCCGTATTGTTCTCTTTCAAGTTGAATGTGTCCTAAGAACACTCGCGGTGTCCTGAAATGTTCGCAAATAAACAAGATGGTGGTGTTCTGAAGACGCTTCTAAGAACACTCCCGGTGTCCTGGAATGTTCGTAGGGGGTGTCCTAAGGACGCTGTCCGTATTGTTCTCTGTCAAGTTGAATGTGTTCTAAGAACACCCGCGGTGTCCTGAAATGTTCGCAAATAAACAAAATGGGGGTGTTCTGAAGACGTTTTTGAGAACACTCCCGGTGTCCTGGAATGTTCGTAGGGGGTGTCCTTAGGACGCTGTCCGTATTGTTTGTTGTTAAGTTGAAAGTGTTCCAAGAACTATCGCGTTGTTCTGAAATGTTCGTAGGGGGTGTCCTGAAAACGGTGTCCGTATTGTTCGCTGGCAAGTTCAAAGTGTTCTAAGAACACTCACATTGTTCGCGGACATTAAAAGTTTCCCATAGATCATAGTTGAAATGTTTGACTCTATGGATGTGATATGCTGCGGTGGTTGTTGCCAGGGCATAGAGTCTTGGGTGCATGGCCATTTGGCCATGCACCCAAGACTGTATGCCCTGGCAACAACCACCGCAGCATATCACATTCATATTTGCTTATAACTTTGGGTGAAAAACAAATGTATGGTTCTCTGTCAAGTTGAATGTGTCCTTAGAACACTCGCGGTGTCCTGAAATGTTCGCAAATAAACAAGATGGTGGTGTTCTGAAGACGCTTCTAAGAACACTCGCGGTGTCCGGGGAGTGTTCGTAGGGGGTGTCCTGAGGACGCTGTCCGTTTTGTTCTCTGTCAAGTTGAATGTGTCCTAAGAACACTCGCGGTGTCCTGAAATGTTTGCAAATAAACAAGATTGTGGTGTTCTGAAGAAGCTTCTAAGATCACTCCCGGTGTCCTGGAATGTTCGTAGGGGGTGTCCTGAGGACGCTGTCCGTATTGTTCACTGTCAAGTTGAATGTGTCCTAAGAACACTCGCGGTGTCCTGAAATGTTCGCAAATAAACAAGATGGTGGTGTTCTGAAGACGCTTCTAAGAACACTTGCGGTGTCCAGGGAGTGTTCATAGGGGGTGTCCTGAGGACGCTGTCCGTATTGTTCTCTGTCAAGTTGAATGTGTTCTAAGAACACCCGCGGTGTCCTGAAATGTTTGCAAATAAACAAAATGGGGGTGTTCTGAAGACGTTTTTGAGAACACTCCCGGTGTCCTGGAATGTTCGTAGTGGGTGTCCATAGGACGCTGTCCGTATTGTTCGTTGTTAAGTTGAAAGTGTTCTAAGAACTATCGCGTTGTTCTGAAATGTTCGTAGGGGGTGTCCTGAAAACGGTGTTCGTATTGTTCGCTGGCAAGTTCAAAGTGTTCTAAGAACACTCACATTGTTCGCAGACATGCAACGTGTTCGCTGATTGGACGGCGTGGAGCGTGAAGCGCGTCAGATTTTTCGGTAGCGTCCGCCATTTTGGATTCGCGGACGTCCGCGGACAGCGCGGTGAAACTTTGTTCAAAATGTGTATTTAGTAGAGTGTGTTGGTGTGTAGGAGTGTTTGGGGAGGGTGGGAGTGTATGAGATAGGATGAAAGTTGTGTTTTTTATGTGTTAGACGTTCTTTTTGTGTTCGATTTGTTTGCGGACATCACGGGTGTTCTGAAATGTTCTAAATAAACTGACTGGAGGGTGTTCTAAGGACTCAATATGTGTCTGTTTTGTTCGCAAGCAAAGTGAAACTGTTCTAAGAACACTTGCGGTGTCCGGGGAGTGTTCGTAGGGGGTGTCCTGAGGACGCTGTCCGTATTGTTCTCTGTCAAGTTGAATGTGTTCTAAGAACACCTGCGGTGTCCTGAAATGTTCGCAAATAAACAAAATGGGGGTGTTCTGAAGACGTTTTTGATAACACTCCCGGTGTCCTGAAATGTTCATAGGGGGTGTCCTGAGGACGCTCTCCGTATTGTTCTCTGTCAAGTTGAATGTGTCCTAAGAACACTCACGGTGTCCTGAAATGTTCGCAAATAAACAAGATGGTGGTGTTCTGAAGACGCTTCTAAGAACACTCCCGGTGTCCTGGAATGTTCGTAGGGGGTGTCCTGAGGACGCTGTCCGCATTGTTCTCTGTCAAGTTGAATGTGTCCTAAGAACACTCGCGGTGTCCTGAAATGTTCGCAAATAAACAAGATGGTGGTGTTCTGAAGACGCTTCTAAGAACACTCGCGGTGTCCGGGGAGTGTTCGTAGGGGGTGTCCTGAGGACACTGTCCGTATTGTTCTCTGTCAAATTGAATGTGTCCTAAGAACACTCGCAGTGTCCTGAAATGTTCGCAAATAAACAAGATGGTGGTGTTCTGAAGAAGCTTCTAAGAACACTCGCGGTGTCCGGGGAGTGTTCGTAGGGGGTGTCCTGAGGACGCTGTCCGTATTGTTCTCTGTCAAGTTGAATGTGTTCTAAGAACACCCAGGGTGTCCTGAAATGTTCTCAAATAAACAAAATGGGGGTGTTCTGAAGACGTTTTTGAGAACACTCCCGGTGTCCTGGAATGTTCGTAGGGGGTGTCCTTAGGACGCTGTCCGTATTGTTCGTTGTTAAGTTGAAAGTGTTCTAAGAACTATCACGTTGTTCTGAAATGTTCGTAGGGGGTGTCCTGAAAATGGTGTCCGTATTGTTCGCTGGCAAGTTCAAAGTGTTCTAAGAACACTCACATTGTTCGCGGACATTAAAAGTTTCCCATAGATCATAGTTGAAATGTTTGACTCTATGGATGTGATATGCTGCGGTGGTTGTTGCCAGGGCATAGAGTCTTGGGTGCATGGCCATTTGGCCATGCACCCAAGACTGTATGCCCTGGCAACAACCACCGCAGCATATCACATTCATATTTGCTTATAACTTTGGGTGAAAAACAAATGTATGGTTCTCTGTCAAGTTGAATGTGTCCTAAGAACACTCGCGGTGTCCTGAAATGTTCGCAAATTGTCATGATGCCTACCACCAAGGAGCCAGGTCCGACCCAGCAACCCCAGAGGCAGGCATCATTTCCCCCAGGGGAGTGCCAGCGGGCCCAAGCTGGGGCCCTTTGGACGCAGTCCTGGCGCCTTAGGCGCCAGGCTCATGTTGGACCTCTGTCCTGGCGCCTTATGCGCCAGGCTCATAAAGCTAGACATGTGTTCAAGTGTTTTAATGTGCACTTAACTGATGCAGACCATGCTGCCACATCCAGGCCCTCTTGAGCCCTGAATGGAACTACTTTACCTGTGGGACTACTTTCCACCCGGGTGTGGTCGGGGAAGGATACATACCTGATCGGAGGAAGGATACACACTTGGGACTTCTTCCAAAGCTATTTAAACCACACCCGATCAGCAACTCACGCTTCGCGTTGTTCTGCTCCTCGCAGCTGGACGCTCACCGTGTCAGCTCCTGCATCTGGACTTCAGCCACGCCTGTCAGCATCCTGGGTCACCTGCAAAGGGAGACAAGAGACCTTACCAGCTAAATCTGCACCACAGAGACATCACACCGACGATCCTGAAAGGCAAGACATTATTTTTAAAAGCATTTCGTTACGATCGCTGCAGCGCTGCATTTCACTCACCTTTCCTGGGTTCCTCCATCTTCAGCAGCGATCATCCGGATCCACAGCCACTTCCCAGAGCCTAGAGAAAAAGACAAGAATAAGAGGTGAGAGAAGGAAGGGAATAAGACTTACCTGTTGGGTCATTCCCATTTCATTTCGGGTCTTGCCGCTTCCAGGCATTTTCCGGACCCCGGCCCCTATGGGGAAAAAATACAAAGACATTGAATGAGCGTATGCAAAGACAGTTCCCGAGCGCTCATCCAGAACTAACCTGCCATTTACTGGAACTGGAACTGCATGTTTCACTTCGGGTTGGCGCCATATCTCCGGCATTCCGAACCCCGGCCCCTAAGGGGAAAAAAGACATTAGCATTAGCGCTTGCTGCAAAAAGACAATGAACATTATTATTAAGCTTGGACTTTTGAAACTTGCAACAGAACTTTTACAGAGCCTTACCTGAATAGTCAAGCTTACCTGAACTCCCATCAATCCTCCATCCAGTGAAGTAACTGGGTTTCAACGCGCCCCTGCATCATAAGCAGGATGGAGAGCTCATCCTTCCTGACCCTAAGGTGAGACTTCACGGGGAATCGTGGAAGGGTATCGTGGAGGGTTGGAAGAGAGTGGGAGGCTTGAGCATAACTCAGTCAGTAGGTAATACTCCCTTTTCACGCACAGGGGAATATTCCTGCGAGCCGGAGAAGCCAGAGTAGAGGGCCCTTCCTATCCATCTTCAGAGTCCTGCACTTCACCATTGAAGAAGCATCAGCACTCGAAGCCAGACCTGCGCCTCCGTGGGAATCAGGTGAGCGTTACACAAATAAACAAGATGGTGGTGTTCTGAAGACGCTTCTAAGAACACTCGCGGTGTCCGGGGAGTGTTCGTAGGGGGTGTCCTGAGGACGCTGTCTGTATTGTTCTCTGTCAAGTTGAATGTGTCCTAAGAACACTCGCGGTGTCCTGAAATGTTCGCAAATAAACAAGATGGTGGTGTTCTGAAGAAGCTTCTAAGGACACTCCCGGTGTCCTGGAATGTTCGTAGGGGGTGTCCTGAGGACGCTGTCCGTATTGTTCTCTGTCAAGTTGAATGTGTCATAAGAACACTTGCGGTGTCCTGAAATGTTCGCAAATAAACAAGATGGTGGTGTTCTGAAGACGTTTCTAAGAACACTCGCGGTGTCCGGGGACTGTTCGTAGGGGGTGTCCTGAGGACGCTGTCCGTATTGTTCTCTGTCAAGTTGAATGTGTTCTAAGAACACCCGCGGTGTCCTGAAATGTTTGCAAATAAACAAAATGGGGGTGTTCTGAAGACATTTTTGAGAACACTCCCGGTGTCCTGGAATGTTCGTAGGGGGTGTCCTTAGGACGCTGTCCGTATTGTTCGTTGTTAAGTTGAAAGTGTTCTAAGAACTATCGCGTTGTTCTGAAATGTTCGTAAGGGGTGTCCTGAAAACGGTGTCCGTATTGTTCGCTGGCAAGTTCAAAGTGTTCTAAGAACACTCAAATTGTTCGCGGACATTAAAAGTTTCCCATAGATCATAGTTGAAATGTTTGACTCTATGGATGTGATATGCTGCGGTGGTTGTTGCCAAGGTATAGAGTCTTGGGTGCATGGCCATTTGGCTATGCACCCAAGACTGTATGCCCTGGCAACAACCACCGCGCATATGACATTCATATTTGCTTATAACTTTGGGTGAAAAACAAATGTATAAGGAACAAAGGTATTAGATACTATGGATGTGATATGCTGCTATGGTTGTCCTTATTATTGTATACTTACTGTTTGGTCTAGTAATGGGAGTCCATGTTTTTCTTCTTCATTTCTGTGATAAAAGAAAATAGCATGTTAGTATTAGTATTTTGTAATGATTTATTACATTGTATAAGCAATATACTTTTATTTTTTTTCGACCCTCATATTTAGTAGAGTACAAATCAGAGTACTGTGAAATTTGCTCAGTTTCTGTATTTGTTGCTAAAATCATTGGGTCTGTGGGAGAAAAAAAAAACGATGTTGTATTAAAAAAAAACCCTTTTTCTGTTATGCTACAGTTTATTTGTTTGTTTGTTTTCAGTGTTCATTTGTTGTTTCTGGCTAATGCTTTATGCTTTGCTTTGTTGTATTTTTTTTGGAGCAGTAACAGATTCTTCTTTTGTTTTGATACTATAAAATTTTGGAGCAGCTAGATACCAATTGGCGTATTCTAACTGTCTATTTTTTTAATATATTTTAGTGGTTTTGATTTATCTATTTGGATATTGTTAAATTTTGGGACAGTTAGATACCAATTGGCGTATTCTAACTGCGTATATTTTGGCCTAATTTAGTGGTATTCATTTATCTGATTAGTTGTTGTAGAATCTTAGAGCTGTTAGATAGCTTTTGGAGTATTCTAACAGTTTATATTATTTTAACACAAATTTATAATTTTGGGACAGTTAGATACCAATTGGCGTATTCTAACTGTGTATTTTTTGGTCTAATTTAGTGGTATTCATTTATCTAATTAGTTGTTGTAGAATCTTTGAGCAGTTAGATAGCTTTTGGAGTATTCTAACAGTTTATATTTTTTTAACACAAATTTACTTAAAGGTTTAAATACAGTTTATTTATCAAATTTTGGTTTTAAGAACATCAAATAAGCGTTTGTAAGATTTGCTGGTAATCTCTGCTTTAGAGTAATGGTACTATCATTACATTCAAACCATCCACATTTCTTTTTTATATCTGCCGTGTAGTGCCCTGAATTGGTTGTGGCTCCTGCGTGGTAGATTATACCTATTGTTGTGAAGGTTTTCTTACCAAGTGATATTTGACTATGTGTGAATCCAGTCAGCTTGCAGTTGTTTTTGGTACCATCTGCATTGTAACGTAGAAGCATTAGTATTACGTATTTACTATGTGTTTGTATTACTAACGTGGAGCGATTATCTGAATTGCAGGTAGAGCATAATCTACCATGGTTTGCATTTTGTACAAGTTGCTGAAATGGAATGGATTCACAATTTGGTATTGATATATATATGAAGCGTTCATTGGGAATTTCTTCTTGTGTCACATTGTTGCACAGAGTGCATGTATGTTTCCACATGTATGAAATCTAGAAGATTTCCTTTATAGGTATGTTTTTGTTTTCCAGTACTTTTAGTAAGTACATTAAAAATTCTTGTGGATCTTCCTGTGAGTTTATAGTGAATTTCACCATTCCAGCACAGTAGTCCAATTGTTGCCTTATTCCATAAACAGTGACAGGCCAATTCATGGAATAATTAGCGCGGCGCAAGTGGCCAAAAACGTGCGAATCGCAGTGGAATAGCGAAAATCGCAGTGCAAGTGCGAAAATCGCACGAAAAGCAGCGCACATCGATTCATGGAAGGCTGTGCGCGAGAAAACCATCGGATGTGCGATAATAAAGTGCGCGGCGCACGTTAGCGCACAGGCCATCTAACTGCGTGCGCCAGGTCACAGCGGAAATCGCACAGGCCACAGCGAAAATCGCACATAGCGAGGCGCACGCAACAAAAGTAGGCGGAACACGGGGCGTAACACTCGGAATGGGGAACAACTTGCCAAAATGTGGGCGTCACGGGGGAAGTACAGGGTACAAGTGCGCGGAACGCCCACACGCTCGCCTACAACACATATTCATGGAATAGAATAGGGCAAAAAAGTGCACGCTCAAACCAGCGCACAGGCACAAACACGACCGCCACAAGAAAGCAGGCGGTAACGTCTCTGCGCCTGTAAGAAATGTGCGCCAAAAGGTGCGGCAAAAAATAGCACCTATATACTGCCATGATGAATGTCCCATACTGTGGCCCTCCAGGACAAATGACGTGCAAAGGGGTACCCAAAAACAGGGACACCCGCTGACAAAAAATACGTGTGCGTGTATACCGGGGTGCGCCGGAAGTCTCACACGCGAATTGGCAGGACATGTGAATTCCATGGGTTTGCGGGAAGTTCCACACGCGATTTGTCAGGGTACGTGGATTACAGGGGTGCGCGGGAAGTTCCACACGCGATTTGGCCGTGTACGTGGATTCCAGGGGTGCGCGGGAAGTTCCACACGCGATTTAGACGGGTACGTGGATTTCAGGGGTGCGCGGGAAGTTCCACACGCGATTTGTCAGGGTACGTGGATTTCAGTTGTGCGCGGGAAATTCTACACACGATTTGGCTGTGTGCTCCCAGGTATTCCCTGTACACCCTCCACGGCCCCTGCAGGCAGCACACACCACAGGGGACTACCCTGCACACCTGCTCATGTCACCCAGCACCCCCACCCCCCAGCATCCAGGGGCACCCTCCACCAGGCCCCCACTCATGTCTCCCACCACCCCCACCCCCCAGCCACCATGGGCAGCCCCCACCAGGCCCCCACTCATGTCTCCCACCCACCCCCACCCCCCAGCCACCATGGGCAGCCTCCACCAGGCCCCCACTCATGTCTCCCACCCACCCCCACCCCCCAGACACCATGGGCAGCCCCCACCAGGCCCCCACTCATGTCCCCTATCACTGGACGGATCCTCACCAAACTTTGCAAAAAAAAGTATTTGGGCCACTCTGAATTTGTTTGCAAAGTTTGGTGAGGATTTGTCCAGGGGGGGCAAAGTTATAGGGGGGTCCCAAAACTTTTTTTTTCCCATAGACTGAATGGGAATTTTTTTTTGCTCGCGCCTACAGCCCAAACCGCTGGACAGATTTCCACCAAATTTGGACCAGGAGCAGCAGCTTGGTCCCGAAAGCGTGCTTTTGCAAATTTGGTGAAAATCCATCCAGTAGTTTTTTTTAAAATGACCAAAAAGTAGGTAAAAAAAAATTAGTGATATCTGTGTTCGGTTCGCGGACACACTTCCCTGTTCGCTCCGCGGACAGTGTCCTGATTGGCCAATCGTCTTGCGTGATGTTCGCGGACATGCAACGTGTTTGCTGATTGGACGGCGTGGAGCGTGAAGCGCGTCAGATTTTTCGGTAGCGCCCGCCATCTTGGATTCGCGGACGTCCGCGGACAGCGCGGTGAAACTTTGTTCAAAATGTGTATTTAGTAGAGTGTGTTGGTGTGTAGGAGTGTTTGGGGAGGGTGGGAGTGTATGAGATAGGATGAAAGTTGTGTTTTATATGTGTTAGACGTTCTTTTTGTGTTCGATTTGTTTGCGGACATCACGGGTGTTCTGAAATGTTCTAAATAAACTGACTGGAGGGTGTTCTAAGGACTCAATATGTGTCCGTTTTGTTCGCAAGCAAAGTGAAACTGTTCTAAGAACACTCGCGGTGTCCGGGGAGTGTTCGTAGGGGGTGTCCTGAGGACGCTGTCCGTATTGTTCTCTGTCAAGTTGAATGTGTTCTAAGAACACCCGCGGTGTCCTGAAATGTTCGCAAATAAACAAAATGGGGGTGTTCTGAAGACGTTTTTGAGAACATTCCCGGTGTCCTGAAATGTTTGTAGGGGGTGTCCTGAGGACGCTGTCCGTATTGTTCTCTGTCAAGTTGAATGTGTTCTAAGAACACCCGCGGTGTCCTGAAATGTTTGCAAATAAACAAAATGGGGGTGTTCTGAAGACGCTTCTAAGAACACTTGCGGTGTCCGGGGAGTGTTCGTAGGGGGTGTCCTGAGGACGCTGTCCGTATTGTTCTCTGTCAAGTTGAATGTGTCCTAAGAACACTCGCGGTGTCCTGAAATGTTTGCAAATAAACAAGGTGGTGGTGTTCTGAAGACGCTTCTAAGAACACTCGCGGTGTCCGGGGAGTGTTCGTAGGGGGTGTCCTAAGGACGCTGTCCGTATTGTTCTCTTTCAAGTTGAATGTGTCCTAAGAACACTCGCGGTGTCCTGAAATGTTCGCAAATAAACAAGATGGTGGTGTTCTGAAGACGCTTCTAAGAACACTCCCGGTGTCCTGGAATGTTCGTAGGGGGTGTCCTAAGGACGCTGTCCGTATTGTTCTCTGTCAAGTTGAATGTGTTCTAAGAACACCCGCGGTGTCCTGAAATGTTCGCAAATAAACAAAATGGGGGTGTTCTGAAGACGTTTTTGAGAACACTCCCGGTGTCCTGGAATGTTCGTAGGGGGTGTCCTTAGGACGCTGTCCGTATTGTTTGTTGTTAAGTTGAAAGTGTTCCAAGAACTATCGCGTTGTTCTGAAATGTTCGTAGGGGGTGTCCTGAAAACGGTGTCCGTATTGTTCGCTGGCAAGTTCAAAGTGTTCTAAGAACACTCACATTGTTCGCGGACATTAAAAGTTTCCCATAGATCATAGTTGAAATGTTTGACTCTATGGATGTGATATGCTGCGGTGGTTGTTGCCAGGGCATAGAGTCTTGGGTGCATGGCCATTTGGCCATGCACCCAAGACTGTATGCCCTGGCAACAACCACCGCAGCATATCACATTCATATTTGCTTATAACTTTGGGTGAAAAACAAATGTATGGTTCTCTGTCAAGTTGAATGTGTCCTTAGAACACTCGCGGTGTCCTGAAATGTTCGCAAATAAACAAGATGGTGGTGTTCTGAAGACGCTTCTAAGAACACTCGCGGTGTCCGGGGAGTGTTCGTAGGGGGTGTCCTGAGGACGCTGTCCGTTTTGTTCTCTGTCAAGTTGAATGTGTCCTAAGAACACTTGCGGTGTCCTGAAATGTTTGCAAATAAACAAGATGGTGGTGTTCTGAAGAAGCTTCTAAGAACACTCCCGGTGTCCTGGAATGTTCATAGGGGGTGTCCTGAGGACGCTGTCCGTATTGTTCACTGTCAAGTTGAATGTGTCCTAAGAACACTCGCGGTGTCCTGAAATGTTCGCAAATAAACAAGATGGTGGTGTTCTGAAGACGCTTCTAAGAACACATGCGGTGTCCAGGGAGTGTTCATAGGGGGTGTCCTGAGGACGCTGTCCGTATTGTTCTCTGTCAAGTTGAATGTGTTCTAAGAACACCCGCGGTGTCCTGAAATGTTCGCAAATAAACAAAATGGGGGTGTTCTGAAGACGTTTTTGAGAACACTCCCGGTGTCCTGGAATGTTCGTAGGGAGTGTCCTTAGGACGCTGTCCGTATTGTTTGTTGTTAAGTTGAAAGTGTTCCAAGAACTATCGCGTTGTTCTGAAATGTTCGTAGGGGGTGTCCTGAAAACGGTGTCCGTATTGTTCGCTGGCAAGTTCAAAGTGTTCTAAGAACACTCACATTGTTCGCGGACATTAAAAGTTTCCCATAGATCATAGTTGAAATGTTTGACTCTATGGATGTGATATGCTGCGGTGGTTGTTGCCAGGGCATAGAGTCTTGGGTGCATGGCCATTTGGCCATGCACCCAAGACTGTATGCCCTGGCAACAACCACCGCAGCATATCACATTCATATTTGCTTATAACTTTGGGTGAAAAACAAATGTATGGTTCTCTGTCAAGTTGAATGTGTCCTTAGAACACTCGCGGTGTCCTGAAATGTTCGCAAATAAACAAGATGGTGGTGTTCTGAAGACGCTTCTAAGAACACTTGCGGTGTCCGGGGAGTGTTCGTAGGGGGTGTCCTGAGGACGCTGTCCGTTTTGTTCTCTGTCAAGTTGAATGTGTCCTAAGAACACTCGCGGTGTCCTGAAATGTTTGCAAATAAACAAGATTGTGGTGTTCTGAAGAAGCTTCTAAGATCACTCCCGGTGTCCTGGAATGTTCGTAGGGGGTGTCCTGAGGACGCTGTCCGTATTGTTCACTGTCAAGTTGAATGTGTCCTAAGAACACTCGCGGTGTCCTGAAATGTTCGCAAATAAACAAGATGGTGGTGTTCTGAAGACGCTTCTAAGAACACTTGCGGTGTCCAGGGAGTGTTCATAGGGGGTGTCCTGAGGACGCTGTCCGTATTGTTCTCTGTCAAGTTGAATGTGTTCTAAGAACACCCGCGGTGTCCTGAAATGTTTGCAAATAAACAAAATGGGGGTGTTCTGAAGACGTTTTTGAGAACACTCCCGGTGTCCTGGAATGTTCGTAGTGGGTGTCCATAGGACGCTGTCCGTATTGTTCGTTGTTAAGTTGAAAGTGTTCTAAGAACTATCGCGTTGTTCTGAAATGTTCGTAGGGGGTGTCCTGAAAACGGTGTTCGTATTGTTCGCTGGCAAGTTCAAAGTGTTCTAAGAACACTCACATTGTTCGCAGACATGCAACGTGTTCGCTGATTGGACGGCGTGGAGCGTGAAGCGCGTCAGATTTTTCGGTAGCGTCCGCCATTTTGGATTCGCGGACGTCCGCGGACAGCGCGGTGAAACTTTGTTCAAAATGTGTATTTAGTAGAGTGTGTTGGTGTGTAGGAGTGTTTGGGGAGGGTGGGAGTGTATGAGATAGGATGAAAGTTGTGTTTTTTATGTGTTAGACGTTCTTTTTGTGTTCGATTTGTTTGCGGACATCACGGGTGTTCTGAAATGTTCTAAATAAACTGACTGGAGGGTGTTCTAAGGACTCAATATGTGTCTGTTTTGTTCGCAAGCAAAGTGAAACTGTTCTAAGAACACTTGCGGTGTCCGGGGAGTGTTCGTAGGGGGTGTCCTGAGGACGCTGTCCGTATTGTTCTCTGTCAAGTTGAATGTGTTCTAAGAACACCTGCGGTGTCCTGAAATGTTCGCAAATAAACAAAATGGGGGTGTTCTGAAGACGTTTTTGATAACACTCCCGGTGTCCTGAAATGTTCATAGGGGGTGTCCTGAGGACGCTCTCCGTATTGTTCTCTGTCAAGTTGAATGTGTCCTAAGAACACTCACGGTGTCCTGAAATGTTCGCAAATAAACAAGATGGTGGTGTTCTGAAGACGCTTCTAAGAACACTCCCGGTGTCCTGGAATGTTCGTAGGGGGTGTCCTGAGGACGCTGTCCGCATTGTTCTCTGTCAAGTTGAATGTGTCCTAAGAACACTCGCGGTGTCCTGAAATGTTCACAAATAAACAAGATGGTGGTGTTCTGAAGACGCTTCTAAGAACACTCGCGGTGTCCGGGGAGTGTTCGTAGGGGGTGTCCTGAGGACACTGTCCGTATTGTTCTCTGTCAAATTGAATGTGTCCTAAGAACACTCGCAGTGTCCTGAAATGTTCGCAAATAAACAAGATGGTGGTGTTCTGAAGAAGCTTCTAAGAACACTCGCGGTGTCCGGGGAGTGTTCGTAGGGGGTGTCCTGAGGACGCTGTCCGTATTGTTCTCTGTCAAGTTGAATGTGTTCTAAGAACACCCAGGGTGTCCTGAAATGTTCTCAAATAAACAAAATGGGGGTGTTCTGAAGACGTTTTTGAGAACACTCCCGGTGTCCTGGAATGTTCGTAGGGGGTGTCCTTAGGACGCTGTCCGTATTGTTCGTTGTTAAGTTGAAAGTGTTCTAAGAACTATCACGTTGTTCTGAAATGTTCGTAGGGGGTGTCCTGAAAATGGTGTCCGTATTGTTCGCTGGCAAGTTCAAAGTGTTCTAAGAACACTCACATTGTTCGCGGACATTAAAAGTTTCCCATAGATCATAGTTGAAATGTTTGACTCTATGGATGTGATATGCTGCGGTGGTTGTTGCCAGGGCATAGAGTCTTGGGTGCATGGCCATTTGGCCATGCACCCAAGACTGTATGCCCTGGCAACAACCACCGCAGCATATCACATTCATATTTGCTTATAACTTTGGGTGAAAAACAAATGTATGGTTCTCTGTCAAGTTGAATGTGTCCTAAGAACACTCGCGGTGTCCTGAAATGTTCGCAAATTGTCATGATGCCTACCACCAAGGAGCCAGGTCCGACCCAGCAACCCCAGAGGCAGGCATCATTTCCCCCAGGGGAGTGCCAGCGGGCCCAAGCTGGGGCCCTTTGGACGCAGTCCTGGCGCCTTAGGCGCCAGGCTCATGTTGGACCTCTGTCCTGGCGCCTTATGCGCCAGGCTCATAAAGCTAGACATGTGTTCAAGTGTTTTAATGTGCACTTAACTGATGCAGACCATGCTGCCACATCCAGGCCCTCTTGAGCCCTGAATGGAACTACTTTACCTGTGGGACTACTTTCCACCCGGGTGTGGTCGGGGAAGGATACATACCTGATCGGAGGAAGGATACACACTTGGGACTTCTTCCAAAGCTATTTAAACCACACCCGATCAGCAACTCACGCTTCGCGTTGTTCTGCTCCTCGCAGCTGGACGCTCACCGTGTCAGCTCCTGCATCTGGACTTCAGCCACGCCTGTCAGCATCCTGGGTCACCTGCAAAGGGAGACAAGAGACCTTACCAGCTAAATCTGCACCACAGAGACATCACACCGACGATCCTGAAAGGGAAGACATTATTTTTAAAAGCATTTCGTTACGATCGCTGCAGCGCTGCATTTCACTCACCTTTCCTGGGTTCCTCCATCTTCAGCAGCGATCATCCGGATCCACAGCCACTTCCCAGAGCCTAGAGAAAAAGACAAGAATAAGAGGTGAGAGAAGGAAGGGAATAAGACTTACCTGTTGGGTCATTCCCATTTCATTTCGGGTCTTGCCGCTTCCAGGCATTTTCCGGACCCCGGCCCCTATGGGGAAAAAATACAAAGACATTGAATGAGCGTATGCAAAGACAGTTCCCGAGCGCTCATCCAGAACTAACCTGCCATTTACTGGAACTGGAACTGCATGTTTCACTTCGGGTTGGCGCCATATCTCCGGCATTCCGAACCCCGGCCCCTAAGGGGAAAAAAGACATTAGCATTAGCGCTTGCTGCAAAAAGACAATGAACATTATTATTAAGCTTGGACTTTTGAAACTTGCAACAGAACTTTTACAGAGCCTTACCTGAATAGTCAAGCTTACCTGAACTCCCATCAATCCTCCATCCAGTGAAGTAACTGGGTTTCAACGCGCCCCTGCATCATAAGCAGGATGGAGAGCTCATCCTTCCTGACCCTAAGGTGAGACTTCACGGGGAATCGTGGAAGGGTATCGTGGAGGGTTGGAAGAGAGTGGGAGGCTTGAGCATAACTCAGTCAGTAGGTAATACTCCCTTTTCACGCACAGGGGAATATTCCTGCGAGCCGGAGAAGCCAGAGTAGAGGGCCCTTCCTATCCATCTTCAGAGTCCTGCACTTCACCATTGAAGAAGCATCAGCACTCGAAGCCAGACCTGCGCCTCCGTGGGAATCAGGTGAGCGTTACACAAATAAACAAGATGGTGGTGTTCTGAAGACGCTTCTAAGAACACTCGCGGTGTCCGGGGAGTGTTCGTAGGGGGTGTCCTGAGGACGCTGTCTGTATTGTTCTCTGTCAAGTTGAATGTGTCCTAAGAACACTCGCGGTGTCCTGAAATGTTCGCAAATAAACAAGATGGTGGTGTTCTGAAGAAGCTTCTAAGGACACTCCCGGTGTCCTGGAATGTTCGTAGGGGGTGTCCTGAGGACGCTGTCCGTATTGTTCTCTGTCAAGTTGAATGTGTCATAAGAACACTTGCGGTGTCCTGAAATGTTCGCAAATAAACAAGATGGTGGTGTTCTGAAGACGTTTCTAAGAACACTCGCGGTGTCCGGGGACTGTTCGTAGGGGGTGTCCTGAGGACGCTGTCCGTATTGTTCTCTGTCAAGTTGAATGTGTTCTAAGAACACCCGCGGTGTCCTGAAATGTTTGCAAATAAACAAAATGGGGGTGTTCTGAAGACATTTTTGAGAACACTCCCGGTGTCCTGGAATGTTCGTAGGGGGTGTCCTTAGGACGCTGTCCGTATTGTTCGTTGTTAAGTTGAAAGTGTTCTAAGAACTATCGCGTTGTTCTGAAATGTTCGTAAGGGGTGTCCTGAAAACGGTGTCCGTATTGTTCGCTGGCAAGTTCAAAGTGTTCTAAGAACACTCACATTGTTCGCGGACATTAAAAGTTTCCCATAGATCATAGTTGAAATGTTTGACTCTATGGATGTGATATGCTGCGGTGGTTGTTGCCAAGGTATAGAGTCTTGGGTGCATGGCCATTTGGCTATGCACCCAAGACTGTATGCCCTGGCAACAACCACCGCGCATATGACATTCATATTTGCTTATAACTTTGGGTGAAAAACAAATGTATAAGGAACAAAGGTATTAGATACTATGGATGTGATATGCTGCTATGGTTGTCCTTATTATTGTATACTTACTGTTTGGTCTAGTAATGGGAGTCCATGTTTTTCTTCTTCATTTCTGTGATAAAAGAAAATAGCATGTTAGTATTAGTATTTTGTAATGATTTATTACATTGTATAAGCAATATACTTTTATTTTTTTTTCGACCCTCATATTTAGTAGAGTACAAATCAGAGTACTGTGCAATTTGCTCAGTTTCTGTATTTGTTGCTAAAATCATTGGGTCTGTGGGAGAAAAAAAAAACGATGTTGTATTAAAAAAAAACCCTTTTTCTGTTATGCTACAGTTTATTTGTTTGTTTGTTTTCAGTGTTCATTTGTTGTTTCTGGCTAATGCTTTATGCTTTGCTTTGTTGTATTTTTTTTGGAGCAGTAACAGATTCTTCTTTTGTTTTGATACTATAAAATTTTGGAGCAGCTAGATACCAATTGGCGTATTCTAACTGTCTATTTTTTTAATATATTTTAGTGGTTTTGATTTATCTATTTGGATATTGTTAAATTTTGGGACAGTTAGATACCAATTGGCGTATTCTAACTGCGTATATTTTGGCCTAATTTAGTGGTATTCATTTATCTGATTAGTTGTTGTAGAATCTTAGAGCTGTTAGATAGCTTTTGGAGTATTCTAACAGTTTATATTATTTTAACACAAATTTATAATTTTGGGACAGTTAGATACCAATTGGCGTATTCTAACTGTGTATTTTTTGGTCTAATTTAGTGGTATTCATTTATCTAATTAGTTGTTGTAGAATCTTTGAGCAGTTAGATAGCTTTTGGAGTATTCTAACAGTTTATATTTTTTTAACACAAATTTACTTAAAGGTTTAAATACAGTTTATTTATCAAATTTTGGTTTTAAGAACATCAAATAAGCGTTTGTAAGATTTGCTGGTAATCTCTGCTTTAGAGTAATGGTACTATCATTACATTCAAACCATCCACATTTCTTTTTTATATATGCCGTGTAGTGCCCTGAATTGGTTGTGGCTCCTGCGTGGTAGATTATACCTATTGTTGTGAAGGTTTTCTTACCAAGTGATATTTGACTATGTGTGAATCCAGTCAGCTTGCAGTTGTTTTTGGTACCATCTGCATTGTAACGTAGAAGCATTAGTATTACGTATTTACTATGTGTTTGTATTACTAACGTGGAGCGATTATCTGAATTGCAGGTAGAGCATAATCTACCATGGTTTGCATTTTGTACAAGTTGCTGAAATGGAATGGATTCACAATTTGGTATTGATATATATATGAAGCGTTCATTGGGAATTTCTTCTTGTGTCACATTGTTGCACAGAGTGCATGTATGTTTCCACATGTATGAAATCTAGAAGATTTCCTTTATAGGTATGTTTTTGTTTTCCAGTACTTTTAGTAAGTACATTAAAAATTCTTGTGGATCTTCCTGTGAGTTTATAGTGAATTTCACCATTCCAGCACAGTAGTCCAATTGTTGCCTTATTCCATAAACAGTGACAGGCCAATTCATGGAATAATTAGCGCGGCGCAAGTGGCCAAAAACGTGCGAATCGCAGTGGAATAGCGAAAATCGCAGTGCAAGTGCGAAAATCGCACGAAAAGCAGCGCACATCGATTCATGGAAGGCTGTGCGCGAGAAAACCATCGGATGTGCGATAATAAAGTGCGCGGCGCACGTTAGCGCACAGGCCATCTAACTGCGTGCGCCAGGTCACAGCGGAAATCGCACAGGCCACAGCGAAAATCGCACATAGCGAGGCGCACGCAACAAAAGTAGGCGGAACACGGGGCGTAACACTCGGAATGGGGAACAACTTGCCAAAATGTGGGCGTCACGGGGGAAGTACAGGGTACAAGTGCGCGGAACGCCCACACGCTCGCCTACAACACATATTCATGGAATAGAATAGGGCAAAAAAGTGCACGCTCAAACCAGCGCACAGGCACAAACACGACCGCCACAAGAAAGCAGGCGGTAACGTCTCTGCGCCTGTAAGAAATGTGCGCCAAAAGGTGCGGCAAAAAATAGCACCTATATACTGCCATGATGAATGTCCCATACTGTGGCCCTCCAGGACAAATGACGTGCAAAGGGGTACCCAAAAACAGGGACACCCGCTGACAAAAAATACGTGTGCGTGTATACCGGGGTGCGCCGGAAGTCTCACACGCGAATTGGCAGGACATGTGAATTCCATGGGTTTGCGGGAAGTTCCACACGCGATTTGTCAGGGTACGTGGATTACAGGGGTGCGCGGGAAGTTCCACACGCGATTTGGCCGTGTACGTGGATTCCAGGGGTGCGCGGGAAGTTCCACACGCGATTTAGACGGGTACGTGGATTTCAGGGGTGCGCGGGAAGTTCCACACGCGATTTGTCAGGGTACGTGGATTTCAGTTGTGCGCGGGAAATTCTACACACGATTTGGCTGTGTGCTCCCAGGTATTCCCTGTACACCCTCCACGGCCCCTGCAGGCAGCACACACCACAGGGGACTACCCTGCACACCTGC
Organism: Ambystoma mexicanum; assembly: GCF_040938575.1. Lineage (NCBI taxonomy): Eukaryota > Metazoa > Chordata > Amphibia > Caudata > Ambystomatidae > Ambystoma > Ambystoma mexicanum. Next base: position 490,930,952 of record NC_090926.1, on the reverse strand, counting down.
TCATGTCACCCAGCACCCCCACCCCCCAGCATCCAGGGGCACCCTCCACCAGGCCCCCACTCATGTCTCCCACCACCCCCACCCCCCAGCCACCATGGGCAGCCCCCACCAGGCCCCCACTCATGTCTCCCACCCACCCCCACCCCCCAGCCACCATGGGCAGCCTCCACCAGGCCCCCACTCATGTCTCCCACCCACCCCCACCCCCCAGACACCATGGGCAGCCCCCACCAGGCCCCCACTCATGTCCCCTATCACCCCCACCCCCCAGCAGTACAGGGGCACCCTCCACCAGGCCCCCACTCATGTCCCCCTGCACCCCCACCCCCCAGCAGTGCAGGGGCACCCTCCACAAGGCCCCCAATCATGTCCCCCTGCACCCCCACCCCCCAGCATCCAGGGGCACCCTCCACCAGGCCCCCACTCATGGCCCCTATCACCCCCACACCCCCGCCACCAGGGGCAGCCTCCACCAGGCCCCCACCCATGTCTCCCACCACCCCCACCCCCCAGCCACCATGGGCAGCCCCCACCAGGCCCCCACTCATGTCTCCCACCCACCCCCACCCACCAGCCACCATGGCCAGCCCCCACCAGGCCCCCACTCATGTCTCGCACCACCCCCACCCCCACCCCCAGCCACCATGGGCAGCCCCCACCAGGCCCCCACTCATGTCTCCCACCACCCCCACCCCCCAGCAGTGCAGGGACACCCTCCACCAGGCCCCCACTCATGTCCCCCTGCACCCCCACCCCCCAGCATCCAGGGGCACCCTCCACCAGGCCCCCACTCATGGCCCCTATCACCCCCACCCCCCCACCACCAGGGGCAGCCTCCACCAGGCCCCCACTCATGTCTCCCACCGCCCCCCCCAGCAGTGCAGGGGCACCCTCCACCAGGCCCCCACTCATGTCTCCCACCACCCCCACCCCCCAGCACTGCAGGGGCACCCTCCACCAGACCCCCACTCATGTCTCCCACCACCCCCCCAGCCACCAGGGGCACCCTCCACCAGGCCCCCACTCATGTCCCCCTGCACCCCCACCCCCCAGCATCCAGGGGCACCCTCCACCAGGCCCCCACTCATGGCCCCTATCACCCCCACCCCCCCGCCACCAGGGGCAGCCTCCACCAGGCCCCCACTCATGTCTCCCACCCACCCCCACCCCCAGCCACCATGGGCAGCCCCCAAAAGGCCCCCACTCATGTCCCTTTTCACCCCCACCCCCCAGCCACCAGGGGCACCCTCCACCAGGCCCCCACTCATGTCTCCCACCACCCCCACCCCCCAGCAGTGCAGGGGCACCCTCCACCAGGCCCCCACTCATGTCTCCCACCACCCCCACCCCCCAGCAGTGCAGGGGCACCCTCCACCAGGCCCACACTCATGTCTCCCACCACCCCCACCACCCAGCCACGAGGGGCACCCTCCACCAGGCCCCCACTCATGTCTCCCACCACCCCCACCCCCCAGCCACCAGGGGCAGCCTCCACCAGGCCCCCACTCATGTCTCCCACCACCCCCACCACCCAGCCACCAGGGGCACCCTCCAACAGGCCCCCACCCATGTCTCCCACCACCCCCACCCCCCAGCAGTGCAGGGGCAGCCTCCACCAGGCCCCCACTCATGTCCCCCTGCACCCCCACCCCCCAGCATCCAGGGGCACCCTCCACCAGGCCCCCACTCATGGCCCCTATCACCCCCACCCCCCCGCCACCAGGGGCAGCCTCCACCAGGCCCCCACCCATGTCTCGCACCACCCCCACCCCCCAGCCACCATGGGCAGCCCCCACCAGGCCCCCACTCATGTCTCCCACCCACCCCCACCCCCCAGCCACCATGGGCAGCCCCCACCAGGCCCCCACTCATGTCCCCTATCACCCCCACCCCCCAGCAGTGCAGGGGCACCCTCCACCAGGCCCACACTCGTGGCCCCTATCACCCCCACCCCCCCGCCACCAGGGGCAGCCTCCACCAGGCCCCCACTCATGTCTCCCACCACCCCCACCCCCCAGCAGTGCAGGGGCACCCTCCACCAGGCCCCCACTCATGTCTCCCACCACCCCCACCCCCCAGCAGTGCAGGGGCAGCCTCCACCAGGCCCCCACTCATGTCTACCACCACCCCCACCCCCCAGCCACCAGGGGCACCCTCCACCAGGCCCCCACTCATGTCTCCCACCACCCCCACCCCCCAGCAGTGCAGGGACAGCCTCCACCAGGCCCCCACTCATGTCTACCACCACCCCCACCCCCCAGCCACCAGGGGCAGCCCCCACCAGGCCCCCACTCATGTCCCCTATCACCCCCACCCCCCAGCAGTGCAGGGGCACCCTCCACCAGGCCCCCACTCATGTCCCCCTGCACCCCCACCCCCCAGCAGTGCAGGGGCACCCTCCACAAGGCCCCCAATCATGTCCCCCTGCACCCCCACCCCCCAGCATCCAGGGGCACCCTCCACCAGGCCCCCACTCATGGCCCCTATCACCCCCACCCCCCCGCCACCAGGGGCAGCCTCCACCAGGCCCCCACCCATGTCTCCCACCACCCCCACCCCCCAGCCACCATGGGCAGCCCCCACCAGGCCCCCACTCATGTCTCCCACCCACCCCCACCAACCAGCCACCATGGCCAGCCCCCACCAGGCCCCCACTCATGTCTCCCACCACCCCCACCCCCACCCCCAGCCACCATGGGCAGCCCCCACCAGGCCCCCACTCATGTCTCCCACCACCCCCACCCCCCAGCAGTGCAGGGACACCCTCCACCAGGCCCCCACTCATGTCCCCCTGCACCCCCACCCCCCAGCATCCAGGGGCACCCTCCACCAGGCCCCCACTCATGGCCCCTATCACCCCCACCCCCCCACCACCAGGGGCAGCCTCCACCAGGCCCCCACTCATGTCTCCCACCGCCCCCCCCCAGCAGTGCAGGGGCACCCTCCACCAGGCCCCCACTCATGTCTCCCACCACCCCCACCCCCCAGCACTGCAGGGGCACCCTCCACCAGACCCCCACTCATGTCTCCCACCACCCCCCCAGCCACCAGGGGCACCCTCCACCAGGCCCCCACTCATGTCCCCCTGCACCCCCACCCCCCAGCATCCAGGGGCACCCTCCACCAGGCCCCCACTCATGGCCCCTATCACCCCCACCCCCCCAGCCACCAGGGGCACCCTCCACCAGGCCCCCACTCATGTCTCCCACCACCCCCACCCCCCAGCAGTGCAGGGACAGCCTCCACCAGGCCCCCACTCATGTCTACCACCACCCCCACCCCCCAGCCACCAGGGGCAGCCCCCACCAGGCCCCCACTCATGTCCCCTATCACCCCCACCCCCCAGCAGTGCAGGGGCACCCTCCACCAGGCCCCCACTCATGTCCCCCTGCACCCCCACCCCCCAGCAGTGCAGGGGCACCCTCCACAAGGCCCCCAATCATGTCCCCCTGCACCCCCACCCCCCAGCATCCAGGGGCACCCTCCACCAGGCCCCCACTCATGGCCCCTATCACCCCCACCCCCCCGCCACCAGGGGCAGCCTCCACCAGGCCCCCACCCATGTCTCCCACCACCCCCACCCCCCAGCCACCATGGGCAGCCCCCACCAGGCCCCCACTCATGTCTCCCACCCACCCCCACCAACCAGCCACCATGGCCAGCCCCCACCAGGCCCCCACTCATGTCTCCCACCACCCCCACCCCCACCCCCAGCCACCATGGGCAGCCCCCACCAGGCCCCCACTCATGTCTCCCACCACCCCCACCCCCCAGCAGTGCAGGGACACCCTCCACCAGGCCCCCACTCATGTCCCCCTGCACCCCCACCCCCCAGCATCCAGGGGCACCCTCCACCAGGCCCCCACTCATGGCCCCTATCACCCCCACCCCCCCACCACCAGGGGCAGCCTCCACCAGGCCCCCACTCATGTCTCCCACCGCCCCCCCCAGCAGTGCAGGGGCACCCTCCACCAGGCCCCCACTCATGTCTCCCACCACCCCCACCCCCCAGCACTGCAGGGGCACCCTCCACCAGACCCCCACTCATGTCTCCCACCACCCCCCCAGCCACCAGGGGCACCCTCCACCAGGCCCCCACTCATGTCCCCCTGCACCCCCACCCCCCAGCATCCAGGGGCACCCTCCACCAGGCCCCCACTCATGGCCCCTATCACCCCCACCCCCCCGCCACCAGGGGCAGCCTCCACCAGGCCCCCACTCATGTCTCCCACCCACCCCCACCCCCAGCCACCATGGGCAGCCCCCAAAAGGCCCCCACTCATGTCCCTTTTCACCCCCACCCCCCAGCCACCAGGGGCACCCTCCACCAGGCCCCCACTCATGTCTCCCACCACCCCCACCCCCCAGCAGTGCAGGGGCACCCTCCACCAGGCCCCCACTCATGTCTCCCACCACCCCCACCCCCCAGCAGTGCAGGGGCACCCTCCACCAGGCCCACACTCATGTCTCCCACCACCCCCACCACCCAGCCACGAGGGGCACCCTCCACCAGGCCCCCACTCATGTCTCCCACCACCCCCACCCCCCAGCCACCAGGGGCAGCCTCCACCAGGCCCCCACTCATGTCTCCCACCACCCCCACCACCCAGCCACCAGGGGCACCCTCCACCAGGCCCCCACCCATGTCTCCCACCACCCCCACCCCCCAGCAGTGCAGGGGCAGCCTCCACCAGGCCCCCACTCATGTCCCCCTGCACCCCCACCCCCCAGCATCCAGGGGCACCCTCCACCAGGCCCCCACTCATGGCCCCTATCACCCCCACCCCCCCGCCACCAGGGGCAGCCTCCACCAGGCCCCCACCCATGTCTCGCACCACCCCCACCCCCCAGCCACCATGGGCAGCCCCCACCAGGCCCCCACTCATGTCTCCCACCCACCCCCACCCCCCAGCCACCATGGGCAGCCCCCACCAGGCCCCCACTCATGTCCCCTATCACCCCCACCCCCCAGCAGTGCAGGGGCACCCTCCACCAGGCCCACACTCGTGGCCCCTATCACCCCCACCCCCCCGCCACCAGGGGCAGCCTCCACCAGGCCCCCACTCATGTCTCCCACCACCCCCACCCCCCAGCAGTGCAGGGGCACCCTCCACCAGGCCCCCACTCATGTCTCCCACCACCCCCACCCCCCAGCAGTGCAGGGGCAGCCTCCACCAGGCCCCCACTCATGTCTACCACCACCCCCACCCCCCAGCCACCAGGGGCACCCTCCACCAGGCCCCCACTCATGTCTCCCACCACCCCCACCCCCCAGCAGTGCAGGGACAGCCTCCACCAGGCCCCCACTCATGTCTACCACCACCCCCACCCCCCAGCCACCAGGGGCAGCCCCCACCAGGCCCCCACTCATGTCCCCTATCACCCCCACCCCCCAGCCACCAGGGGCACCCTCCACCAGGCCCCCACTCATGGCCCCTATTACCCCCACCGCCCCGCCACCAGGGGCAGCCTCCACCAGGCCCCCACCCAAGTCTCCCACCACCCCCAACCCCCAGCCACCATGGGCAGCCCCCACCAGGCCCCCACTCATGTCTCCCACCAACCCCACCCACCAGCCACCATGGGCAGCCCCCACCAGGCCCCCACTCATGTCTCCCACCACCCCCACCCCCCAGCCACCATGGGCAGCCCCCACCAGGCCCCCACTCATGTCTCCCACCACCCCCACCCCCCAGCAGTGCAGGGACAGCCTCCACCAGGCCCCCACTCATGTCTCCCACCACCCCCACCCCCCAGCAGTGCAGGGGCACCCTCCACCAGGCCCCCACTCATGTCCCCCTGCACCCCCACCCCCCAGCATCCAGGGGCACCCTCCACCAGGCCCCCACTCATGGCCCCTATCACCCCCAGCCCCCTGCCACCAGGGGCAGCCTCCACCAGGCCCCCACTCATGTCTCCCACCACCCCCACCCCCCAGCAGTGCAGGGGCACCCTCCACCAGGCCCCCACTCATGTCTCCCACCACCACCACCCCCCAGCACTGCAGGGGCACCCTCCACCAGGCCCCCACTCATGTCTCCCACCACCCCCACCCCCCAGCCACCAGGGGCACCCTCCACCAGGCCCCCACTCATGTCCCCCTGCACCCCAACCCCCCAGCATCCAGGGGCACCCTCCACCAGGCCCCCACTCATGGCCCCTATCACCCCCACCCCCCCCGCCACCAGGGGCAGCCTCCACCAGGCCCCCACTCATGTCTCCCACCCACCCCCACCCCCCAGCCACCATGGGCAGCCCCCACCAGGCCCCCACTCATGTCCCCTATCACCCCCACCCCCCAGCCACCAGGGGCACCCTCCACCAGGCCCCCACTCATGTCTCCCACCACCCCCACCCCCCAGCCACCAGGGGCACCCTCCACCAGGCCCCCACTCATGTCTCCCACCACGCCCACCCCCCAGCAGTGCAGGGGCACCCTCCACCAGGCCCCCACTCATGTCTCCCACAACCCCCACCCCCCAGCAGTGCAGGGGCACCCTCCACCAGGCCCCCACTCATGTCCCCCTGCACCCCCACCCCCCAGCATCCAGGGGCACCCTCCACCAGGCCCCCACTCATGTCTCCCAACACCCCCACCCCCCAGCAGTGCAGGGGCACCCTCCACCAGGCCCCCACTCATGTCTCCCACCACCCCCACCCCCCAGCCACCAGGGGCACCCTCCACCAGGCCCCCACTCATGTATCCCACCACCCCCACCCCTCAGCAGTGCAGGGGCACCCTCCACCAGGCCCCCACTCATGTCCCCCTGCACCCCCACCCCCCAGCATCCAGGGGCACCCTCCACCAGGCCCCCACTCATGGCCCCTATCACCCCCACCCCCCAGCATCCAGGGGCACCCTCTACCAGGCCCCACTCATGGCCTCTATCACCCCCACCCCCCGCCACCAGGGGCAGCCTCCACCAGGCCCCCTACCCATGTCTCCCACCACCCCCACCCCCCAGCCACCAGGGGCACCCTCCACCAGGCCCCCACTCATGTCTCCCACCACCCCCACCCCCCAGCAGTGCAGGGACAGCCTCCACCAGGCCCCCACTCATGTCTACCACCACCCCCACCCCCCAGCCACCATGGGCAGCCCCCACCAGGCCCCCACTCATGTCTCCCACCCACCCCCACCCCCCAGCCACCAGGGGCAGCCTCCACCAGGCCCCCACTCATGTCTCCCACCACCCCCCAGCAGTGTAGGGGCACCCTCCACCAGGCCCCCACTCATGTCTCCCACCACCCCCAACCCACAGCAGTGCAGGGGCACCCTCCACCCGGCCCCCACTCATGTCTCCCTGCACCCCCACCCCCCAGCATCCAGGGGCACCCTCCACCAGGCCCCCACTCATGTCTCCCACCACCCCCACCCCCCAGCAGTGCAGGGGCACCCTCCACCAGGACCCCACTCATGTCTCCCACCACCCCCACCCCCCAGCCACCAGGGGCACCCTCCACCAGGCCCCCACTCATGTCTTCCACCACCCCCATCCCCCAGCAGTGCAGGGGCACCCTCCACCAGGCCCCCACTCATGTCTCCCACCACCCCCACCCGCCAGCAGTGCAGGGGCACCCTCCACCAGGCCCCCACTCATGTCCCCCTGCACCCCCACCCCCCAGCATCCAGGGGCACCCTCCACCAGGCCCCCACTCATGTCTCCCACCACCCCCACCCCCCAGCAGTGCAGGGGCACCCTCCACCAGGCCCCCACTCATGTCTCCCACCACCCCCACCCCCCAGCAGTGCAGGGGCACCCTCCACCAGGCCCACACTCATGTCTCCCACCACCCCCACCACCCAGCCACCAGGGGCACCCTCCACCAGGCCCCCACTCATGTCCCCCTGCACCCCCACCCCCCAGCATCCAGGGGCACCCTCCACCAGGCCCCCACTCATGTCTCCCACCACCCCCACCCCCCAGCAGTGCAGGGGCACCCTCCACCAGGCCCCCACTCATGTCTCCCACCACCCCCATCCCCCAGCCACCAGGGGCTCCCTCCACCAGGCCCCCACTCATGTCTCCCACCACCCCCACCCCTCAGCAGTGCAGGGGCACCCTCCACCAGGCCCCCACTCATGTCCCCCTGCACCCCCACCCCCCAGCATCCAGGGGCACCCTCCACCAGGCCCCCACTCATGGCCCCTATCACCCCCACCCCCCAGCATCCAGGGGCACCCTCTACCAGGCCCCACTCATGGCCTCTATCACCCCCACCCCCCCGCCACCAGGGGCAGCCTCCACCAGGCCCCCTACCCATGTCTCCCACCACCCCCACCCCCCAGCCACCAGGGGCACCCTCCACCAGGCCCCCACTCATGTCTCCCACCACCCCCACCCCCCAGCAGTGCAGGGACAGCCTCCACCAGGCCCCCACTCATGTCTACCACCACCCCCACCCCCCAGCCACCATGGGCAGCCCCCACCAGGCCCCCACTCATGTCTCCCACCCACCCCCACCCCCCAGCCACCAGGGGCAGCCTCCACCAGGCCCCCACTCATGTCTCCCACCACCCCCCAGCAGTGTAGGGGCACCCTCCACCAGGCCCCCACTCATGTCTCCCACCACCCCCAACCCACAGCAGTGCAGGGGCACCCTCCACCCGGCCCCCACTCATGTCCCCCTGCACCCCCACCCCCCAGCATCCAGGGGCACCCTCCACCAGGCCCCCACTCATGTCTCCCACCACCCCCACCCCCCAGCAGTGCAGGGGCACCCTCCACCAGGACCCCACTCATGTCTCCCACCACCCCCACCCCCCAGGCACCAGGGGCACCCTCCACCAGGCCCCCACTCATGTCTTCCACCACCCCCATCCCCCAGCAGTGCAGGGGCACCCTCCACCAGGCCCCCACTCATGTCTCCCACCACCCCCACCCGCCAGCAGTGCAGGGGCACCCTCCACCAGGCCCCCACTCATGTCCCCCTGCACCCCCACCCCCCAGCATCCAGGGGCACCCTCCACCAGGCCCCCACTCATGTCTCCCACCACCCCCACCCCCCAGCAGTGCAGGGGCACCCTCCACCAGGCCCCCACTCATGTCTCCCACCACCCCCACCCCCCAGCAGTGCAGGGGCACCCTCCACCAGGCCCACACTCATGTCTCCCACCACCCCCACCACCCAGCCACCAGGGGCACCCTCCACCAGGCCCCCACTCATGTCCCCCTGCACCCCCACCCCCCAGCATCCAGGGGCACCCTCCACCAGGCCCCCACTCATGTCTCCCACCACCCCCACCCCCCAGCAGTGCAGGGGCACCCTCCACCAGGCCCCCACTCATGTCTCCCACCACCCCCATCCCCCAGCCACCAGGGGCTCCCTCCACCAGGCCCCCACTCATGTCTCCCACCACCCCCACCCCTCAGCAGTGCAGGGGCACCCTCCACCAGGCCCCCACTCATGTCTCCCACCACCCCCACCCCTCAGCAGTGCAGGGGCACCCTCCACCAGTCCCCACTCATGTCTCCCACCACCCCCACCCCCCAGCACTGCAGGGGCACCCTCCACCAGGCCCCCACTCATGTCTCCCAGCACCCCCACCCCCCAGCCACCAGGGGCACCCTCCACCAGGCCCCCACTCATGTCCCCCTGCACCCCCACACCCCAGCATCCAGGGGCACCCTCCACCAGGCCCCCACTCATGGCCCCTATCACCCCCACCCCTCCGCCACCAGGGGCAGCCTCCACCAGGCCCCCACTCATGTCTCCCACCCAACCCCACCCCCCAGCCACCATGGGCAGCCCCCACCAGGCCCCCACTCATGTCCCCTATCACCCCCACACCCCAGCCACCAGGGGCACCCTCCACCAGGCCCCCACTCATGTCTCCCACCACCCCCACCCCCCAGCCACCAGGGGCACCCTCCACCAGGCCCCCACCCATGTCTCCCACCACCCCCACCCCTCAGCAGTGCAGGGGCCCTCCACCAGGCCCCCACTCATGTCTCCCACCACCCCAACCCACAGCAGTGCAGGGGCACCCTCCACCAGGCCCCCACTCATGTCCCCCTGCACCCCCACCACCCAGCATCCAGGGGCACTCTCCACCAGGCCCCCACTCATGTCTCCCACCACGCCCACCCCCCAGCAGTGCAGGGGCACCCTCCACCAGGCCCCCACTCATGTCTCCCACCACCCCCACCCCCCAGCCACCAGGGGCACCCTCCACCAGGCCCCCACTCATGTCTCCCACCACCCCAATCCCCCAGCAGTGCAGGGGCACCCTCCACCAGGCCCCCACTCATGTCTCCCACCACCCCCACCCCCCAGCAGTGCAGGGGCACCCTCCACCAGGCCCCCACTCATGTCCCCCTGCACCCCTACCCCCCAGCATCCAGGGGCACCCTCCACCAGGCCCCCACTCATGTCTCCCACCACCCCCACCCCCCAGCAGTGCAGGGGCACCCTCCACCAGGCCCCCACTCATGTCTCCCACCACCCCCACCCCCCAGCAGTGCAGGGGCACCCTCCACCAGGCCCACACTCATGTCTCCCACCACCCCCACCACCCAGCCACCAGGGGCACCCTCCACCAGGCCCCCACTCATGTCTCCCACCACCCCCACCCCCCAGCCACCAGGGGGAGCCTCCACCAGGCCCCCACTCATGTCTCCCACCACCCCCACCACCCAGCCACCAGGGGCACCCTCCACCAGGCCCCCACCCATGTTTCCCACCACCCCCACCCCCCAGCAGTGCAGGGGCAGCCTCCACCAGGCCCCCACTCATGTCCCCCTGCACCCCCACCCCCCAGCATCCAGGGGCACCCTCCACCAGGCCCCCACTCATGGCCCCTATCACCCCCACCCCCCAGCATCCAGGGGCACCCTCTACCAGGCCCCACTCATGGCCTCTATCACCCCCACCCCCCCGCCACCAGGGGCAGCCTCCACCAGGCCCCTACCCATGTCTCCCACCACCCCCACCCCCCAGCCACCAGGCGCACCCTCCACCAGGCCCCCACTCATGTCTCCCACCTCCCCCACCCCCCAGCAGTGCAGGGACAGCCTCCACCAGGCCCCCACTCATGTCTACCACCACCCCCACCCCCCAGCCACCATGGGCAGCCCCCACCAGGCCCCCACTCATGTCTCCCACCCACCCCCACCCCCCAGCCACCATGGGCAGCCCCCACCAGGCCCCCACTCATGTCTCCCACCCACCCCCACCCCCCAGCCACCATGGGCAGCCTCCACCAGGCCCCCACTCATGTCCCCCTGAACCCAGGTCCTCACAATCACCAACCATGTGCGTAATGGTCAGCCTCCACAGCCAAAAGGCCCTACCAAGTAACCCATTCACCCACATGGAAATGAGAATTACATGTTACACCCCCACGTACATAAAGCAAATGAACCCATGTCTGTCACACACAATGGTTGCAAATGAATTTGAAAACACCCAACATGACATGCATGAAACCAATGAGATGATACCACACAGTGGCCCTCATTACGACCCTGGCGGAAAGTGACTGACCGGACCGCAACAGCGTAAATAGCGTTTCCGCCATTGCACGAAGGAGCAAAGTGCGGCCCATTCCGACCCATCGGGCACGAGCACCACGGCATGGCGGAAGTGCAAAGTCCGCGATGGCGGAAATGACCCCAAAACGGCCCACACCTCCGCCGTACGTCGCCCTAGGTGCAATACCGCCACCCATCACAGCGGACACCGCAGAGTGCGCCTACCGGAAAGTACGGTGACCGGAAATATACGGAAACGGAAGTAAAAACATGGGCCCGGAACGGGAAACATCCCGCCGTACACCTATAAAACCACAAAAACCACACAACCACTAAAAACACTACCCCGAGACACACCCCAACCCGTCATCCACCCTAGCGAAACCAAGAAAAATGGGAAAAGTAGCGAAGAAAGCGTGCGACCGCAAGCGGCAGGTCCACTTCTCCCGTGAAGAACTCACCGTGCTAACAGAGACCCTCCAGGAGAATGCTGCCGTCGTCTTCTCCACGCAAATGACCAGGACGGCACTTGCGAACAAGAAGGCCATATGGGCTCTGGTGGCACAGCGGGTAAGTGCGGTGGGGACCGCACCCCGCAACCCACAGCAATGCCGAAAGCGATGGGACGACCTGCGGATACGCGTCCGCAGCATACTCTCTGCCAACCGCAACATTGCCACAGCCACCGGGGGAGGTCCAGAATCACCCATCAAGTTGACCCCCTGGGAAGAAATCTGTGCCTCCACCATCGGAATGGAGAGCATAGAGGGAGTCGGAGGGATGGAGAAAGGAGTGCAGACATCCGAAGATTCAGGTAGGTGGCCAGATAAAACAATGCTAAATCCACAATGTCCAATCATGTGAACTACCATGTGTCCACATAGTGCAACAGAAACACATGTCCAGGAGAACGTCCACACACATCGCCCTGATAGCGCACTTTAAAACTCACAATAAATACATAAATAATTAAAAACACCTAAAACACCCACTACACGTGCAGCAGGCACACCCTAACTGCAGGCTGCCAAACAACTGCACCCTCACTCCACACACAAATGAAAGCACCTCCAAGGCCCCGACCCAAATCACCCTCAGGTACCACCCCAATGCATGTGATACAATGCCATTCCAATACCCACAGACCCATTATTAACCCTCGCCCTCCTTTACTCCACCACAGGGTCTGATCCAAACGACGAGCATCAGGACACCCCTACCAGCACACCTGCAAAGAGGGCCAAGACCAACGGCCAAAGACCCTCCACCTCAGCTGCACGCATCAAGACACGGCAGCAGCACACATCAGGTGGCAGCACACAGGAGGGAACATCAACAGGCACCCCAGCAGCCAGCATGCCCACAACACCACCACCACAGGTCCCCCCAACGGATGCCACAGAAGGCACTGCCTCTGGTGGCAGCAGCACCATAGGTGACACCCCATTGATGGCAGCATGCTCCGACACAGAAGACGGGGATGTCGAAGTCAGATCCATCCATGACCTGTCCCATTCCCCCTGTCTGTCCCATCCCATACAACATGAGGATACCACGCAGGGGCACCCACAAGACGACGACTGGCCATCCCCCACAAGCCCTGTGGCAAGGCAACATGAGGTCAACAGCCCCTCTGTGACACCCCCGCAAATGGCCATGGCCCAGCAGAGGCAACAGTCCCTCGAGCAGTTAATCGTGCAACAGCAGCAACTGGCCACGCTCCTCAAGGACCATGCCGATGAATGTGGGCGCACTAAGGCAGACATAGAAACATCAACTGAGACACTCAGGGCAGAAATGGAGAGAAGTACAGAGACACTAAGGGCACAAATGGAGAGTAGCACCGAGAGCCTGAGAGTCCAAATGGAGAGTAGCACCGAGAGCCTGAGAGTCCAAATGGAGAGAAGCACCGAGAGCCTGAGGGGGGAACTGCATGCGACGTCCAAAGACGTATGTGCCGAACTTGCCGCAGTGCGCCGTGTGCTCACTGAGCTCTCACAAACCCTTAGGGACATGCATGGACGTGAGCAGGCAGACACATCATCCGTTGCAAGTTCCGTCCAGGGCAGCCCCCAACGTAGATCTGGGAGGAACCTGCGCTCCACAGGCAGGGGTGCCCCTGACACCCGCAGAGGGGGCTTGCAATAGCGACAGCCCACTGACAATGAGCATCTTTGGACACTGGTGTTCGGGGGGGAGGTAGGAGGGTGGAGGGGGTGTGTTGGGCTCACTTGGGTGGCGGGTCGATAGGGTGTTCAACATGATATCACATATGCCATATAAAGAGCACGATCAACCAATGAGATGTGTGGACATTGATCATTGTGTACTAGGCCATCATAGGCGTACAGTCCATATTGTGCATGTCCCAGACACACACAGTGCCACGAGTCCCGTGTCCATGTATCAGCCACCAGGCGTGAGTGCTAGAAGTATACATCAATGAGATGCTGACGAATGTCACGGGCCTCCGGTGCCTCGCAGACTCCATGAGGTGCTGCCACATCCCCACCCTCATCATGACCATCATCAGGTGCTTGCAGTTCTGCGTCAGGGGGCATGGGCACATTTCTACGTACGCACATGTTGTGGAGCATGACACATGCCATGACCATCTTTGCAACCTTCTCATGGCGGTACAGGAGTGCCCCGCCAGACCTGCTGAGGCAGCGGAAACGAGTCTTCAGTAGGCCGAATGCCTGTTCAATGACTACACGGGTACGTGAGTGGGCATGGTTGTAGTCCTCCTCATGCTGGTCCCGTGGGTTCCGGACTGGTGTGAGGAGCCATCTCTTCAGTGGATACCCAGCATCACCTGTATGTGGACGATAAACGTATGATGTGGAATGCCATTGCTACGTACGCACACCCCCCCCCCTTCCTGGCAGTTCATTGCCGCATCACATACCCCACATCATCATGCATGAAATGAGACTCACCGAGTAGCCAGGATCTGTTCCCAGCGTGTCGCTCCATGTAGCGTGGTATAGTAGAGTTCCTCAAGACCATAGAATCATGGGTTGATCCAGGGAATCTGGCACAACAATGTGTAATGATCCTGTTGGAGTCACACACCATCTGTACATTCAGGGAATGAAATTGTTTTCGGTTGCGGTACTGGGCCTCCATGGCATGCGGGACGACCAATTCAACATGGGTGCAGTCGATGGCACCAATGCAACCCGGTATGCCGCCAAGTGCATGGAATCCCACTTTTGTGTTGGTAATTTCCTGCTCCGAGCGTGGTAGAGAGATGTAGTCGTCTGCGTGCTGCAGGAGGGCATCGAGCACTTGCAATAGTGTCCGTGAGAACAGTGGCTGAGAAATGCCATGCAACTGTCTGACTGTGTGCTGGTAGGTGCCTGTGGCCAGGAAGTGTAGTACAGACACCACCTTAAGTAGGGGTGGGATGGCGGTTGGGCTATCTATCATGCTGACAAGGTCAGCCTGTGTCATGTCCACTATTGCGGCTATGGTGTCCCGGTCCAAACGGTAGAGGGTGTGGATCTGCTCATCAGTGAGGTTGAACGGATGTGCTCGGAGGCGTGGGATTGCGGGCTGCCTGCGTGGTGGTAGTGGCTGTGCTGGCGGCCCTTGCGGGCCCTGCCTTGGCCTCCTCCTCCTCCTGCGTCTCCTCCGTGCGGCCGGTTGTAGTTGGTGTTCGTCTTCTTCTTGGAGTTGGAGTACTTGCAGTGCTATCAGGTCCCCCAGGGCCAACATCGCGAGTCCTGCCGGTAGCATTTCGGAGTGGGTGTGGTTGTGGGAGGAGACTGGGTGTGCACTTTATGTGTTTTCAGGCTGTATGGCCTCCACCTGTGGTGATTCATTCCACCTGTGCAAGCTGCTCTCCCCTTTGGGCGAGCACGTCCCGCACACAACGCTGCTATTCGAGGAATGGCATCTTGCTATTGCAATCATGTATTTGTACCCGATGGCCGTGTAACATTTGTTGATATGTACATTCGGCTATGGTCCCATTGTTTCACATACAATCTTTGCAGTCGCGAACAGACTTGTGATGGGTCAGTGGAACGTAGTACTCGAGTAACGGTGGGCCCTCATGCATCACTGTACCGAGTTGCAACGACGGGCGGGGCGTCCCATTAGTGGGTGATGGCAGTTGCCATTTTCACACACAGCCGCACTAGATGGATTAATTTGTGATTTCAAACGGCCACAGATGCCTTTTCGACGTGATGTTGCAAATGAGGAATTCGAAGGCCGGCGCTTTCGGTTTTCAGCTAGCGGAGAGGAGATGCCCACAGGTCTGACTGCAAATATAACGTTCTATTGTTCAATGTCCTTGAGACAGAGGCCATGGCGAGGAAGCAATGATTGATATGAATAGTTTGGGATGCGCAATAGTGACGTGGCCGATGAGGCCGGACGTTCCCAAATACATGTAACTTCACAACACTGGAATTACGGGCTGGGGCACTGTGGATTTTGCAGGCTGCATAACGCACAGACTCAATGGAAATTTCGAATGTTTTGTGAGTAAATATTCAGGCGTTTTTATAACAGGATGAGGGAATGATGAATGGATGCATGGGCAGGTGATTTGATACAGGGTTTGCCATGTACAGTGCTTCTTGGAATCTATCCGCCTCCCCTGCGCTATGTGATGCAGGGCTGCCATAGTGGGACCATCGTCTATCTGGCCTTGTTGAGCCCTCCCTGTCTCGACGCGCCTTCAGACACTTGTGTCCATGCACGTTAACATTCCCATCTGATGGAATCTGTTTTGACAGACGCATGCACAGGTACACTCATTTGTGATGGTGTTTACACCTCGATATAGATAGTTATGGGTCGCAAGTGGTTTTGGGGTGGTGATGATCCTTTGGAGTGGGCTAGCATGCATATAGCTGTGGATTTAGTGTGATCATTGAAGTGAGTTGTTCGAATGTAGTTCTGATGGCCATTCTGTTCTTTTTCTTTTCTTTTGGTTGACAGGTATCTCCTCCCCTTTTGCCACTGCCATCTGTATGCCACTCCTGCAGATGGCGTTTACTCCCGACACCTGCTGCTTCGTGTTAATCAGTGGAGCAGCATTACGATCTTATGGGACGATCGCCAATGGGCCACATGCCCTTACGCAGTACTAGTGGCTCGGAGCAACATTTCGGCCTTTCAGTTGGACTAGTGCCTCCCCATTGGGACGGGCCTGCGGTTCTGTGCGCTTCCATGTTGCCTTTTCGTACGTGAATGTGGCTCTGTGTACCATGATGGAACAGGGCGTCACACAAGTAGTAGCTGGTCATTCCTTGCGGATGCAGCCCACAATGGTGATATGTGTTTTGGAGTTCATGGACTAATGGCTGTATGAGCTTGGTGATTTAGTTGTGCATTAAATTTCTATTCTGATATGGGCCGTGTAGCGTTCTTCTTTGCGAGTGATGTGGCATATTCCTATTTGGGTAGCGATGTATTGTGAGGAGATCTGCATTGGGTTCCGGTTTCGGAGTATAGTCGCGTGGTACTGTGCTGGGGGCGTTTGCCTACGGAGCCCAGTGAGGTCAGGGATGGGGGCTGCCAATATGACTGTTTGAATGTTGTCATGCTCAGGGGCGGGGGATTGGGTTTTGTGTAACAGACGCCGGTCAGCCAGGTGGACTGGTGGAATGTTGTGATTTTCGGAATATTGCTGGTCACAGGTGCCTGTGTTTGCGTGCGTTTCGGGGGGGGGGACTGTGGTCATGTCCATTGGAATGGCTTCTGTATTCGTGCCATCTGTGCCCTGCAGCTCCCATTGGCCCCTCTTGTGAATCTTTTGTTCGTTGGCATGCATGGGTGACTTGTACATTTCACTGGTTGCATTGTGACTTCATTGCACCTACGGGGAGTTGTACTTTGTGGGCAGGGAGCGGTGTACAGGCACTCAGTGGGGCCGTTTACGGTTGATTCGCGATGCCGTACTTCTCACCATGGCGGAATGGTGCTTTCCGCCATGCTTGATGGCGTTAGGTACATGTCCGCTAGGGTCGGAATTCGCGTACCCTTGCGCCATGGTGGTATTTACGGTTTGGCATGGCGCGCGCGCGCGTACTTGGTGCAGTTAGCGTTGGCGTTCACTACGGTGTCGCTAATGGCTTCGTACTTTGCGGTGGCGGGTCATAGTCGCACCGAGCGCTATTCGATGGCGGTATTGCATTTCCGCCATCGTTTTCCGATTTCCGCCAGGGTCGTAATGAGGGCCAGTGAAGTATGAAAACAAAAATGTATTAAAAAAATATGAATGCAAATGAAATGAAACAAACTACAATGCCAATGAAAAAAAGAAAAGGTGCATGTCCGTCCCAAAAAATGAAAAACACCAAATCCAAAAAAAATGTACTTCAAAGTCACATTAAAAATGAAATCAATCCGACAGAAAAAAAATAAAATCCAAACACCATTGCTCCATGGAGAAGAAAAAATAAAATTAAAAAATAAAACAATCCAATGAAGAACTATGTACAAAATATCCAAGGGTCCATGAGCCCAACTGCACAAAAGAAACCTACTAAAAACCCTAACAAAAAAGCAACTATATACAAAAAGTGGAGCTGTGTCCGTCGACTCCAAATCATAAGAATAAACAAATGAAACCTAAAACTAAAGAACTATATACAAAGGCGGCGGGCAAGTCCAGCGGCTCACTCCGTAGTGTTCCGGGCCAGGGCATCATCAAACTCCTCGTCTATGTCCCGGTGGCGGTCCTGTTCCATGGCCCCGAGGGTCCGCAGGGACGACGCCATCTGCTCCTCCAACCCCCTGCGGATTGCCTCGAGGCACTCGGCCCGCCTCAGGGCCCTCCGCATGGAGTTCTCCGCCCTGACCATCGTGAGCCGCTCCTCTTCCGCCCGCCGCCGCTCCGCACCTATCTGCTGGCTCAACCGCAGCCACACGGAAGACACTTTCTGTCCTGGGTCCTCCTGCCCTCCGGCCGATGCCTGCCCCTCCGATGTTGATGGCCCCGAGCCATGATGCCTCCCACGTTGACTCTGCTGCTGCCTCCGACGCAACTGCCTCTGCTAGCACAACGGCATCCAGGCTGATGGAATCCACCGACGCCATCGTGCACGTGCCCAGCCTGATGATGCCGGCACATCCTCCATCTGCTGGGGTACAGTTGCTGTGGTGTCCACCCCTGCTTGACCTCCGACTCCCGACTGTGGCAGGGATGGGATCCCCACCGAGCTGGCTGCATAGGTCAGGGCAGGTCCACAGGGGGCCCTGGTGGCATCTGGGCCGGAAGACGGCAAGGAGAACGACTGGCGTATAGCCTCCACAGAGGAGGAGAGGGCCGCCAGATTGGCCGACACATGCAAGAAACCCCCGAACATGGAAGATCCCAATTGAGCCTGGTCGCACGGTGCTCTTCGTGATGATGTGCGTGCTCCTCCCGGGAAGCACGCACGTCATCACGAATTGCACCCGCGCGCATCGCAACCCCAATCAGGACCTTCTCCATACGGACACGGGTCCCCTCGTCCGCAGGTGGAGGGGAGTCAGGTGACATGGACATCCCCTCTACCTGCGGACGGGCCTGGGACGGGGCAACCCTGCTGGTGCATGGTGGTGCACTCACAGGGTCAGGGACAGCGACATGCACAGGCCCCTCCACGGTGACCTGTGCTGCCTCCTGCCCCTGGACTGCACCACTTGCACCAGCAGGGATGCCCCCACCAGGCCCCATGTGTGCCCCTGTGGCGGCCTCCTCCTCCTCTGTGGAAACCACCAACCTGGATGGCTCCTCACCATCTTCCACCGTAGCAGGCCCCTGTGGGGGCTCACCCACCCCTTCCGCTGCAGCCGTGGGGGCATCCCCGCCGCCTTGCTCCACAGCGCCGTCTCCGCCCTCTTCTTCACTAGCCGCTGCGTAGAGGGAGACAAAGAACACAAGCATCAGGGTACTGTACAATGGTCCCCTAGACAGGAAGCAATATCAGATGAGTACCACTGTCAAAGTACACTTCCATCATGTCCCTCCACAACACATGGGTCAGTCCAGGCAAAACACACACAGTAACATGCATGGTGCATGCCATGGACATTTCCATACATGTCCAATGGACTCTTGAAACATACAATGATATGGAACTCACATGCATCATGGGTCATGCCTATCACATGCACACACTTCACCTCAGTCACATCCATCTGGCCCCATACACCCCAAAAACAGCGGATACAAGGGTAACTAGGCTGCATCAGTGAATCTGTGCATTGTCACACACATGTGTCATGCATCCATGGCATGCACAAGACACAGGCACGCAGGTCAGGCACACAGACATGGCTACCATATATGTACCTGCCATCAGCACCCATCCTCACCCCCACCCATGTCCAGGAACAGAGACTGGCATGCTCTCATGTCTAAAATCTGCATAGGGCTCCCCATGTGGCATTTAAACACATGCAACAACCATGTGGTTCACACATCACTGGTCGCACATGCATTACCATGATGTCCCTGCACACATACATGCATACATGGCCTATGTCACACATACAGGCAAGTATCAGAGAACCAGCACACCGCAACATGCCCTGTCTCACACAGCAATGCTTGGACACTTACCGCTCAACTCCAGACGGGTCTCCCTCTCAAGGATCTGGGCGTGGAGCGCTGGGCGTACGCGTTCCAGGACCCTCATCTGGATGGAACTCATGCGGCCCCGGCCCCCCTCCATGAGGCGCCGGGCCTTCACGAGGGTCCTGGACCTCAAGTCCTCCCAGCGCTTCTTGATCTTCTGGACGTCGCGGGTTGCCACCCCCTCCGCGTTGATGGCAACCACACAGTCGGCCCAGATCCTCTCCCGTCCTTCCTTGCTGGTGCGGGACGATCCAAAGAGGGCATCATACTGCCCCAGGACATGCTCCACCAGGACACCAACTTCGGTGGCAGTGAAGCTGGTGCCCCTCTGCCCCTCTGGCCTGGGGTTGCCACTGGTGCCAGATGTGTAAGTGCCCGACATGGCAACCCCAGAGGCAGGTGTGGGTGGGCAACTGGGTCCTGGGGCTGGGCTGTGGAGCGATGTAATCCCAGTCGGGAGTCTTCAGTTCCAGCAGGGGTGGACACAGCAACTGGACCCCTGCAGATGGCTGATGTGCAGGCACCAAATGGCAGGGCACGGTGGCAGCAGGCAGGCAGGCAGGCAGCAGCAGATGGCACGTGGGAGGCTGCTCGGGGCACTGGGGGGCAGTAATTCGGCCTTCTGGGCAGGAGCGTGGTCTTCCGTGTGTTTTCGCGTGGCCAGCTTGATACGGAGTGATTTGGCACGTGAAAATCCTGCACGTCAGCATGAAATTCGAGGAAAGGCCCTTAGCGCGTAAGCGCGTCAGCACGCATACGCGATTCTATTGGACCAAAGGCCCTCAGCGCGTAAGCGCGTCTGTGACGTGACCCGCACGGGTGTTTCCCACACAGCACGTGATGACAGAGCACACGTGGAAAGACTGCACGTCAGAGTGTCATCGTGTGTAATTGGACAGCACGTCAGAGCGTCATCGCGTGTAATTGGACAAAAGTGCGCGTACACGCGATTGGCCTATGTAAGTGTATATCAGGGGTGCGCGGGCACTTACACACGCAAGTACGTCAGCGCACCTGTATCCCGGGGTGCGCGGGAATTTCCACACGCTATTGGACTGGGTACTGGATTTCAGGGGTGCGCGGGTCACACGCTCGCCTACAACACGCGCAACGCATACATTTGCGCGGTAACAAAATAACAAGCTCAGACCCAGGATGAACATACCGTTCCTAGCAGCAGTGGGCGTGGGCTACCAAAGGAGGAGGAGGAGGATAGTCAGGGCCAGAATATTCACACCCAGAACCAGCCTTTTCGGGATGCCTGATGACCAGGTGTATGGGAGGTACAGGTTTCCACCACACATAATACTGGCCTGGTGAGTGAGTGGGAGGATGACCTCACATCACCCACCCTGTGCTCCCAAGCACTCAGCCCCCTGGAGAAGGTCCTCAATGTACTGCACTTCTTAGCCACTGGATCATTTCAGCGGACAAGTGCCATAGTGGGTGGGGTATCACAGGCCACCCAGTCACGCTGCCTACACCAGGTCCTGAACATCATCACTGCACGCCCATCAGTCCGCAGGCACATATACCTGCCCAGAACACCTGCAGAAAGGCATGCTGCCGCCCTGGATTTTTACGGTGTGGCATGATTCCCCAAAGTGCTAGGTGCCATCGACTGCACCCATGTGGCTCTACGTCCCCCCAGGGCATCAGAGCACATCTATAGGAACCGCAAGCACTGGCATTCCATCAACGTGCAGGTAGTATGTAATGCCAAGGGAATCATCACCTCAGTATATGCCAACTATCCCGGGTCCACCCACGACAGCTTCATTTACCGAATGTCCACCCTAAACCGGGACCTAGAAGCTGGGCGGCATGGCGATACATGGCTGCTTGGTGAGTATGAATGCCACTGCACATGCATGCATGTCAGATACTGAGCAAGGTCCCAACCCCACCAATGATACCAATCACCACCTCCACAGGGGACAGTGCCTACCCTCTCAGCCCCCACATGATGACGCCAATTCGGAACCCCACCATGCCACCCCAGGTAAGATATAACACAGCCCACATTACAACCCGGGGCATAGTGGAGCGCACATTCGGAGTGCTAAAGTCACGCTTTCGCTCCCTTGACCGTTCTGGCGGGCAGCTGTTGTACGCTCCCCCAGTAGTGTGCAGGATCATAGTGGCAGCATGTGTCCTGCACAACGTTGCAACACGCCGGGGCCTGGCCCTGGACATGGTGGTGGCCCCACATCCCCAACCAAATGCACAGCCGCTGCGCATGGGAGGGGAAAGGGCACGGGGGGAGGCAGCCCGTACACAGCTAGTGGCTAATTACTTCACATAGAAATCACACCCCTGTGGAGTGCACACTGCCCCGGCACATTCCATCTGACAATCAATGATGACTCAACCTGACACTGATCCTGAATGTCTGGAGAATCAACCGTGAAAACCATATCAGCCTGAGATTGTTCACCTGGAAGTGTTACAATGTGTGCATCCCTACCCACACAGACACCACCAATGCAGTTTTGTGAAGAAACACATTCAAGCAGCCAAATGAATACCCACTTGCAAAATGCAACAAGAGGACAGCGCCATGTCAGCCAACCCATCCCCAGCACCGCCACACGACACACCGTGCCATGTCATGCTATTTGCAGGTAAACAAAGTAATCCCCACAACATGACACTAGTGTCACAATGTACAGTGTCCCTAATTGAAACTTGCAACACCTGAAATGCTCACAGTAATGCAGGACCAACAACAAACTTGAGCAGGTACTACCATTAACATGACATCACAAATGTAATAAATTAGTAGTCTCACCACCTGGAAATGCCTGCACTCCCACCACTACCAACTGTGCAGTGTTGGAGCCATGTAGAGTTGTAGGTGCACTGCTGCCAACATGGACCCCATCTCCAAACTAGAGGGCCTTGTGTAGACATGAGGAAGGGACCTGCAAATTGGGAGGTAGACACAGATGATGAGTTACACATCAATGCAACATGCAGTGTACAACACAATAGCAATATGCACTATGCACTAGGAATGTATACAGAGTATTGACTAGACTACCCACACATGTAGTGGGAGTCCAATGTCACCATGTACGTCAATGTCACCTGGGCACACCCTTTGCAAGCCCATGGAAACGGGAAGCAGGAGGGGTGTGTGTGACTCAAACCCAAGCATCTGAACCAAATACATGACAAGGCTGCATGTGCCCAGCCACAATGCATCGTATGCCCACAGGAACCACGGAAGGCAACAAATTGTCCCAAAAAAATTGGGAAAAAAATTATTAAAAATAAAAATAAAAATAAAAATAAAAAAATAAAAAAATCAAAAATGGCCATTGATGGGCCCGGGGGGTAGGGGAGCTCATGGCCCACACGGCTACCCTATTGTGGGAGTATCACTGCTGTCGCTATTATCACCCTGTGCAGCTGCATCCGGAGGTGGTTGCACTATGGGAGGCAGCCCATGCAAGGCCCTAGTCTGCTCCTCCATGGCTGCAAGCATGCGGGTGTGGAAGGTCTCGTTCTGGAGGATGAGTGTGCGGAGGTCCCCATGCAACAACTCACGGGATGCCCGGACCTCCGCCCTCGTTGCCTGCATCTCAGCTGAGAGCGTACGGGTGAGACGCTCCAGCTGCTGTTCTGTCCTGTGGTGTGTTGAAGCCTCAAGCTCAACAAGAGTCGTCCTGAGGTGAAGGAGCTCCTGCCTCAGGGCTTCCCTGTGGCCCTGGGACTCTATGGAGATGGCCTCCTGCAGAGTCGCCAGTGCCGCCTGCCTGTCCCTGTTGGACGCCAACATGTCCTCCCTGTGTGACTGGCAGATGGAGTCGGTTGCCTGCTGTAGTCGCTCCATCAGCCTTTCAGGGGGGACAATGGAAGTGGCCACCCTATCCATGGCCTGAGCCATCATCTCGGATGATGCTGCCTGTTGGGTTGCCATACCGTAAATGGATTTCTCCCATGCGGTATTGCCAGGTGGCGTACGGCCACCACGTCGGCGGGCACCACACCTGTCTGGGGCAGGCGAACTGCGCCTTGCTGTGCCGGCACTGCCTGAGGCGGCAGGACTGCATTCCCCCTCTGATCTGCTGGCCCAGGAACAGGATCAGATGTCGCGGAGTGTGACCCTGCATCCGTAACCACCAAAGGCGTAGCTGCCAACACTGACATCCCCATTGAGGGTTCTGACCCTGGTGCAGGTGGGTGGGACAGAACAGAATCCCTCCCTGGAACACTCACCTGCGACGGCACGTAGGTCTCATCATCCAAATCAACACCTGAGTACAGCTCGGGGGAGGTGCAGCCAGAGACACCCCTTGAGAGCACGACCTGCAGCACTTGTGGGTTCTCACCCACCACCACACCACGTCCCTCACTGGTGGTTGGTCGGCCCTCGGACCCCTCCTGGGTCTGCACCATCTCCACAACCCCAGCAGTATCAGGTGCGTCTTCCCCTGCAAAGACATAAAAACAAAGAAATGGAAACAGGCATTAGCACCATGGCACACAATGAGGGCTGAGAAGCAAGAGAACCAGTACTTGTTTGACACATGTCCCACATGACTAAAACCCTCCCATGCATGCACCCTCACTGCGTATGAAGGGGAGGCAAATGGCACACATTGATGACACCAAGATGGAAGATGAACACATTTTCTGCATGCTGCCTGGCAGTGGCATCACACATTGGCCTGTGATTGCCAGGTGAAACACACATGCCATCACACAGATGGCATGTTCCATTGCTATTGAGTGAAGATGGAGAGGAGGGCAGCACCTATTCATTCAGTCCAGTTCCCGCATGTAATAGCTTTTCCAATTCAAACAGGTCAGATTTTTCACCTGGAGCTGCCAGTCCAAAATGGTCCAATTGCACAGGGACATGTGTGAACAAATGATATCCAGGTAACAAAGTCACTCCACTTTACCATAGCCATGTCAGACATGTGACTAGAGGACTGCAAAATGCCTAGTAAAAGTGGTGGAATGCAAACAATCTGACTGAATGAACAGTGAAAAATAAGCAACAATGTTGTGGCAAGGTGACACTTCAAGGGCAACTGGCGTGCAGTTGGGCTAGATGTCTAGTGTTGGAAGAAGGGATAATGCTATGGCCAAATGCAGCTGCGCAGGATGTATTGCATGAAGCACATGGCTGACCCATACGACTCAGGCGCACACACTCTCACCTGGCACACAAACAGAAGCCCTCACACACACACCATGCACATGGATGACACACACATGCATGTGCACTCACCGGACAATGCCTCGTAATCAGGCAAATCTCTCACGCCTTGGATCTGTTCCTCCGTGACGTAGGTCCCAGCGACTGACTCATGTGGAGTGAGTTCCATGTCTACTACTGGAGACCCACCTCCAGTCACTAGAGTTGCGGCATGACTTGAGGCCAGCTTACTCTTTGCCCTGCGCTTTAGGTCATTCCAGCGCTTATAGCAATCATTGGCTGTGCACTTACGATGTCCACAACGGTCTGCCAGTGTGCCTGGCGTTGTGCAGGTGTGGTCTTGGATCCTGCAACAATGACCATCTCGTTATCATGTGTGGACACATTCTCGACAAGTGCATTCAGTACGTCATCCGTGAAGCTGGGCTTCCTCGACGGGCCGGACTGTGTAGCCGTGTCTGGGGCATCAGCCTGTCCCGGACGAGCACTCTTCCTCTTCCGCTTGGAAGGTGGTGGTGATCCTGAGTCTCCTGCGCCGCTCTGGACACTAGGGGCAGGAGCCCTGGTGGACTCTGTATCAGGAGTGTGGGATTGCACACTCAGCATGGGAGTTGGTGCAGGCATTGGCTCAAGTGTAATGGTGTCAGGGGGAATGTCAGCAGGATGGACTAGGACCGACACTGTCCTGGCTGGGTGTGTGAGAGCTGGGGTGGATGGAGCCGCAGCTGCCCCTGCAGCCTCTCTGCCCTGCCTACTTGGGGCAGCAGATGACCTTGCTGCCCCAGATGCACGTGGCATGATGACATCAACGTGCACCAGCGCACGTGTCATAGGCCTGCTGACCTGGAAGTCAGCCATGGAGTCAGCCAGGTCTGGTGCCACAATGGGCTGGTCCAACAAGGGCTGAGCATGGATGGTGTCTGCCACATCAGCCTCAACGGGAGGGGGGAGGGGGGGGATTATGGGTGCCCTTGACTGGTCCTCCACACATGGGGGGACAGGCTCACCCTGCAAGTAACGACCACGTCCCCTACCGGATCCACCACGGCCACCACTTGTGGCTCTTCCACCTTTGCCACCCTTACGGAATCCTCGCCTCCCAGCCATGGCACTGATGTTAATGTGCGTATGGGAGTGGCTGTAAACTATTGTCCTGGGCAATTGGGGGTCAGAGGGGTTGGGTACCAGATGGTAATTGTACGCTAGTGCTCTAGCAAGGCTGAATGTAACCCCTGGGGAAAGATGACGGGTCACGCTACGCACAGGAGCCCCAAAAAAGGGAGATGACGTGCACGCAACCCCTCCTAGACCACGTGTGCAGAAAGAAAAACCTGCACTATGCTGTGGCACCCAGTAACACAAGAATGAACGTATGCGTGTCACACGCAGCCTAGAATGACCTCTGAAGGGGTAGGCTACACACGGGGCAAGCACAGATGTTAGATACGTGCGTGACTCACTGTCTGCCAGGTAAAAGAGCGTGAAAAAGGAGCGCGTTTGGTTGGCAACACCCCCGCCAAAAGAAGATTTGTACGCTGTCTGAGGAGACAGGACAACAGTAGAAGGGAACACTGTTTGAGGGAACAGGCCCAGGTAAACCAGTAAAAGAGAAAAAAGAGAAAAAGCTGTCAGAGGTAACAGGGAATACGAACTTGAAACGCCGTGAAGTAAATCGCGTGTGAAACGACAAGAAGTACAGAATTCACCCACTCGCTCTCCACGAAAAGCACGTACAAGGAAATGGTGTTCTACACGTACCATTTATACAGGCCCACACGTCCAGCGTCACTTAGGCGGCGTGTACGCGCTAGGGCCATTTCCACCAATTACACGCTTTGTCACTGCCGCGTGTAAGCGCTAGGCCCATTCCCACCAATTACACGCTTTGACACTCGGTGGCGACGCCTTTACGCGCTAAGGGCCTTTGGTCCAATGACATCGCATATGCGTGCTGCCGTGCATACGCGCATGGCCCTTTCCTCGTATTACACGCGGACGTGCAGTTTTTCACGCGCGCTGAAATGCGCGTGCACGTCTGTACACGTCACGTCACAGGGGCGCTTGCGCTTGAGGGGCCTTCTGTCCAATGAAAATCCGTATGCGTGCAGACGCGCTTACACGCTAAGGGCCTTTCCTCGAATTACACGCTGACGTGCAGATTTTTCACTTGCCAAATCACTCCGTATCAAGCTGTCCACGCGTATGCACACGGAAGACCACGCTCCTGCCCAGAAGGCCGAACCACTGCCCCCCAGAGCCCCGAGCACGCTCCCACCTGTCATCTGCTGCTGCCTGCTGCCCACGTGCACTGCCATTTGCTGCCTGCACATCAGCCAGGGGTGCTGTTGCTGTGACCACCCCTGCTGGAACCGAAGACTCCCGACTGGGATTCCATCGCTCCACAGCCCAGCCCCAGGACCCAGTTGCCCACCCACTCCTGCCTCTGGGGTTGTCATGTCGGGGCAAACACCATCTGTGACCACTGACAACCCCCGGCCAGAGAGGCAGAGGGGCACCAGCTTCAGTGCCACCGAAGTTGGTGTCCTGGTGGAGCAAGTCCTGGGGCAGTATGATGCCCTCTTCGGAAGTTCCCGCGCCGACAAGGAAGGACGGACTCGGATCTGGACTGACATCGTGACTGCCATCAACGCGGAAGGGGTGGCAGTCCGCGACTTACAACATGTCAGGAAGCGCTGGGAGGACTTCAGGTCCAGGACCCTGAACAAGGCCCGGCGCCTCTTGAAGGCAGCGGATGCCAAGGGGCGCCGGGGCCACTTGTCGGAAGAACAGATGAGGGTCCTGGAACGCATATCCCCAGCGCTCCACGTCCAGGTCCTAGAGAAGCAGACCCGTCTGGAGTCGAGCGGTGAGTGTACATGCATCCTGATTGTGAGCAGTGCGTGTGGTGATTATTCGGTAGTGTGCAGGTTGCACATCTGTTTGTATGGGGTCGAGTATGGCTGGGGGTGTACAGGGCCGTGGGGCTGACACATGCGAGGGCTGTAATGTGTGAGACATGGATGGTGCTTGTGTGTGTAGGCTTGCATGCCAAATGCATTTGTGTGGGCACACATGTTTGGATGAATGTGTATGTAAGTAGACATGTCCGTGATGTCACGCATGTATGTTGTTTTCGGCTGCATGTATCAGCACTGTGTACATGTGCATGTGTGTGTATTTGACAAGGGTGCAACAGTGATGCAACATGGATGCATGTGACAGCGGTATGTGGAAGCCTGATTGGCAGATGTGACATGGATGCCCGTCTGAACAGTGCGACACTTGGCAGAGGTGTACACATGCATGCAAGTGTGGTGGTGTGTGTACATGTGTGGTGCACTTCCTGTGTTGCATGTGATGTCGGGCTCACCTTTGGCTGCTCATGCTGTTGTATGTGTAGGGAGGGTGGTGGCAGTTGCGATATGGCTGTGGTATGGCTCATGTGTGCGAGTTGTAATGACATGTGTGTTGGGGATTGTGATGACATGTCTGAGGTTTGCCAATGCCACTCATGTGCAACTGTCATGTGTGTATGTGTCCATTGTACAGTACCCTGATGCCTGTGTTTTGTTTCTCCCTGTCTGCAGCGTCAACTGATGAAGAGGGCGGAGAAGGTGCTGTGGAGCACAGCGGCGGGGATCCCACCGTCAGCCGGAGACGCAAGGCCCGGCTCCCCTCACGTGTTGTCATCTCGTCGGGGAGTGAGGAGTCCGGTGCCGCGTCCCAGGCCGCAGCTGCCGGGGGGAGGTCCAAGAGGCGGAGGTTGGAGTTGGACTCCTCGGCAGCAGAAGGGGCAGCTGGGACCCCACAGGGCCCAACAGGGGAAGATGGCACAGAGTCATCCAGGTTGGTGGGGGGTTTGGTGGAGGAGGAGGCCATGCAAGCACCAGAGACGGGGTCTGGAGGTGGGGATCCCACTGGTGCTAGTGGTGCAGTGCAGGACCAGGGACAGGAGGTAGCACAGGCCGCCGCGGAGGTGCCTGTGTGCAATCCTGTCCCCGATCCTGTCCCTGCATCATCTTGCACCAGCAGGGATGCCTACGTCCAGACCCGTTTTCAGGCAGGGGATGAGCTGACGTCAACTGGCCTTCCTCTGCCTGCGGACGTGGCTATCCAGGTCCGGGTTGAGCCTGTCCTGGCTGGTGTGGTGTTGCGTCAACGGGCCATGCGAGGTGACCTGCAGTCTTTTCATGGAGAGACTGCACGTCATCTCGAATGGCTCGTTGACCACGTCAGCCTGCTGGGACAGGTCACCCAGGCCGGATTCCTCCATCTGTTGGGGCTTGCTCCGACCCCCTCCTCAACTGGACCCCCTACGCGCCAGTCGTCCTCTGTGCCATCTTCCCACCCATCAGTCACCTGGGTGCCCTGTGGAGCTGCCTCTGACGGTGCGGCCAGGCTGGTGGAGGAGGCATCCCTGCCACAGTCGGGAGTCGGACGTCCAGCAGGGGTGGCCACATCTACGACTGCACCCCAGCCAGCGGAGGATGTGCAGGCAGCAGGAGGCAGTGCACGGGCAGAGGCAGAGCAGCAGCAGCAACATTGTGGGAGCCATGAAGGCTCGGGGCCTTCGACATCGGAGGGGCAGGCATCGGCCGGAGGGCAGGAGGACCCAGGACAGAGAGTGTCTTCCGTGTGGCAGCGGTTGGGCCACGCCATAGATGCGGAGCGGCGGCGGGCGGAAGAGGCGCGGCTCACAATGGTCAGGGCGGAGAACTCCATGCGGAGGGCCCTGAGGCGGGCCGAGTGCCTCGAGGCAATCCGCAGGGGCTTGGAGGAGGACACGGCGTCGTCCCTGCGGACCCTCGGGGCCATGGAACAGGACCGCCTCCGGGACATCGAACAGGAGTTCGATGATGCCCTGGCCCGGAACACCACGGAGTGAGCCGCTGGACTTGCCCGCCGCCATTGTATATAGTTCTTTAGTTTTAGGTTTCCTTTGTTTGTTCTTATGATTTGGAGTCGACGGACACTGCTCCACTTTTTGTATATAGTTGCATTTTAGTTAGGGTTTTTTGTAGGTTTCCTTTGTTCAGTTGGGCTCATGGACCCTTGGAAGTTTTGTACATAGTTCTTCATTGGATTGATTTTATTTTTCATTTGACTTTGGACAACATTTTTTTGGATTAGGATTTGGTGTTTTTATTTTTTTAAACGGACATGCAGCTTATCTTTTTTTCATTGCCATTGTAGTTTGTTTCACTTCTTTTGCATTCTTATTTTTTTTAATACAATTTTGTTTTCATACTTCACTGTGTGGTATCATCTCATTGG
The DNA here is from genome assembly GCF_040938575.1 of Ambystoma mexicanum. Lineage (NCBI taxonomy): Eukaryota > Metazoa > Chordata > Amphibia > Caudata > Ambystomatidae > Ambystoma > Ambystoma mexicanum. The sequence goes on along the minus strand of NC_090926.1, from coordinate 490,900,447 downwards.
TTTCATGCATGTCATGTTGGGTGTTTTCCCATTCAATTGCAACCATTGTGTGTGACGGACATGGGTTCATTAGCTTTATGAACATTGGGGGTGTAACATGTAATTTCCATTTCCATGTGGGTGAATGGGTTACTTGGTAGGGCTTTTTGGCTGTGGAGGCTGACCATAACGCACATGATTGGGGATTGTGAGGACCTGGTGGAGGCTGCCCATGGTGGCTGGGGGGTGGGGGTGCAGGGGGACATGAGTGGGGGCCTGGTGGAGGGTGCCCCTGGTGGCTGGGGGGTGGGGGTGGTGGGAGACATGGGTGGGGGCCTGGTGGAGGGTGCCCCTGGTGGCTGGGGGGTGGGGGTGGTGGGAGACATGAGTGGGGGCCTGGTGGAGGCTGCCCCTGCACTGCTGGGGGGTGGGGGTGGTGGGAGACATGGGTGGGGGCCTGGTGGAGGGTGCCCCTGGTGGCTGGGGGGTGGGGGTGATAGGGGCCATGAGTGGGGGCCTGGTGGAGGGTGCCCCTGGATGCTGGGGGGTGGGGGTGCAGGGGGACATGAGTGGGGGCCTGGTGGAGGCTGTCCCTGCACTGCTGGGGGGTGGGGGTGGTGGGAGACATGAGTGGGGGCCTGGTGGAGGGTGCCCCTGGTGGCTGGGGGGGTGGGGGGGTGGTGGGAGACATGAGTGGGGGCCTGGTGGAGGGTGCCCCTGGTGGCTGGGGGGTGGGGGTGCAGGGGGACATGAGTGGGGGCCTGGTGGAGGGTGCCCCTGGTGGCTGGGGGGTGGGGGTGATAGGGGCCATGGGTGGGGGCCTGGTGGAGGGTGCCCCTGGTGGCTGGGTGGTGGGGGTGGTGGGAGACATGAGTGGGGGCCTGGTGGAGGCTGCCCCTGGTGGCTGGGTGGTGGGGGTGGTGGGAGACATGAGTGGGGGCCTGTTGGAGGCTGCCCCTGGTGACTGGGGGGTGGGGGTGGTGGGAGACATGAGTGGGGGCCTGGTGGAGGGTGCCCCTGATGGCTGGGTGGTGGGGGTGGTGGGAGACATGAGTGTGGGCCTGGTGGAGGGTGCCCCTGCACTGCTGGGGGGTGGGGGTGGTGGGAGACATGAGTGGGGGCCTGGTGGAGGGTGTCCCTGCACTGCTGGGGGGTGGGGGTGGTGGGAGACATGAGTGGGGGCCTGGTGGAGGGTGCCCCTGCACTGCTGGGGGGTGGGGGTGTTGGGAGACATGAGTGGGGGCCTGGTGGAGGGTGCCCCTGCACTGCTGGGGGGTGGGGGTGGTGGGAGACATGAGTGGGGGCCTGGTGGAGGGTGCCCCTGGTGGCTGGGGGGTGGGGGTGGTGGGAGCCATGAGTGGGGGCCTGGTGGAGGGTGCCCCTGGTGGCTGGGGGTGGGGGTGGTGGGAGACATGAGTGGGGGCCTGGTGGAGGGTGCCCCTGGTGGCTGGGGGGTGGGGGTGGTGGGAGACATGAGTGGGGGCCTGGTGGAGGCTGCCCCTGGTGGCTGGGGGGTGGGGGTGGTGGGAGACATTGGTGGGGGCCTGGTGGAGGGTGCCCCTGCACTGCTGGGGGGTGGGGATGGTGGGAGACATAAGTGGGGGCCTGGTGGAGGGTGCCCCTGCACTGCTGGGGGGTGGGGGTGGTGGGAGACATGAGTGGGGGCCTGGTGGAGGGTGCCCCTGGTGGCTGGGGGTTGGGGGTGATAGGGGCCATGGGTGGGGGCCTGGTGGAGGGTGCCCCAGGTGGCGGGGGGTGGGGGTGGTGGGAGACATGAGTGGGGGCCTGGTGGAGGGTGCCCCTGGTGGCTGGGGGTGGTGGGAGACATGAGTGGGGGCCTGGTGGAGGGTGCCCCTGGTGGCTGGGGGGTGGGGGTGGTGGGAGACATGAGTGGGGGCCTGGTGGAGGCTGCCCCTGGTAGCTGGTGGGTGGGGGTGATAGGGGACATGGGTGGGGGCCTGGTGGAGGGTGTCCCTGGTGGCTGGGGGGTGGGGGTGCAGGGGGACATGAGTGGGGGCCTGGTGGAGGGTGCCCCTGGTGGCTGGGGGGTGGGGGTGATAGGGGCCCTGGGTGGGGGCCTGGTGGAGGGTGCCCCTGGTGGCTGGGTGGTGGGGGTGGTGGGAGACATGAGTGGGGGCCTGGTGGAGGCTGCCCCTGGTGGCTGGGTGGTGGGGGTGGTGGGAGACATGAGTGGGGGCCTGGTGGAGGCTGCCCCTGGTGGCTGGGGGTGGTGGGAGACATGAGTGGGGGCCTGGTGGAGGGTGCCCCTGGTGGCTGGGTGGTGGGGGTGGTGGGAGACATGAGTGTGGGCCTGGTGGAGGGTGCCCCTGCACTGCTGGGGGGTGGGGTGGTGGGAGACATGAGTGGGGGCCTGGTGGAGGGTGCCCCTGCACTGCTGGGGGGTGGGGGTGGTGGGAGACATGAGTGGGGGCCTGGTGGAGGCTGCCCCTGCACTGCTGGGGGGTGGGGGTGGTGGGAGACATGAGTGGGGGCCTAGTGGAGGGTGCCCCTGCACTGCTGGGGGGTGGGGGTGGTGCTAGACATGAGTGGGGGCCTGGTGGAGGGTGCCCCTGGTGGCTGGGGGGTGGGGGTGGTGGGAGACATGAGTGGGGGCCTGGTGGAGGGTGACCCTGGTGGCTGGGGGGTGGGGGTGGTGGGAGACATGAGTGGGGGCCTGGTGGAGGGTGCCCCTGGTGGCTGGGGGGTGGGGGTGGTGGGAGACATGAGTGGGGGCCTGGTGGAGGCTGCTCCTGGTGGCTGGGGGGTGGGGGTGGTGGGAGACATGGGTGGGGGACTGGTGGAGGGTGCCCCTGCACTGCTGGGGGGTGGGGGTGGTGGGAGACATGAGTCTGGGCCTAGTGGAGGGTGCCCCTGCACTGCTGGGGGGTGGGGGTGGTGGAAGACATGAGTGGGGGCCTGGTGGAGGGTGCCCCTGCACTGCTGGGGGGTGGGGGTAATAGGGGACATGGGTGGGGGCCTGGTGGAGGGTGCCCCTGGTGGCTGGGGGGTGGGGGTGCAGGGGGACATGAGTGGGGGCCTGGTGGAGGGTGCCCCTGGTGGCTGGGGGATGGGGGTGATAGGGGCCCTGGGTGGGGGCCTGGTGGAGGGTGCCCCTGGTGGCTGGGTGGTGGGGGTGGTGGGAGACATGAGTGGGGGCCTGGTGGAGGCTGCCCCTGGTGGCTGGGTGGTGGGGGTGGTGGGAGACATGAGTGGGGGCCTGGTGGAGGCTGCCCCTGGTGGCTGGGGGGTGGGGGTGGTGGGAGACATGAGTGGGGGCCTGGTGGAGGGTGCCCCTGGTGGCTGGGTGGTGGGGGTGGTGGGAGACATGAGTGTGGGCCTGGTGGAGGGTTCCCCTGCACTGCTGGGGGGGGGTGGTGGGAGACATGAGTGGGGGCCTGGTGGAGGGTGCCCCTGCACTGCTGGGGGGTGGGGGTGGTGGGAGACATGAGTGGGGGCCTGGTGGAGGCTGCCCCTGCACTGCTGGGGGGTGGGGGTGGTGGGAGACATGAGTGGGGGCCTAGTGGAGGGTGCCCCTGCACTGCTGGGGGGTGGGGGTGGTGCTAGACATGAGTGGGGGCCTGGTGGAGGGTGCCCCTGGTGGCTGGGGGGTGGGGGTGGTGGGAGACATGAGTGGGGGCCTGGTGGAGGTTGACCCTGGTGGCTGGGGGGTGGGGGTGGTGGGAGACATGAGTGGGGGCCTGGTGGAGGGTGCCCCTGGTGGCTGGGGGGTGGGGGTGGTGGGAGACATGAGTGGGGGCCTGGTGGAGGCTGCTCCTGGTGGCTGGGGGGTGGGGGTGGTGGGAGACATGGGTGGGGGACTGGTGGAGGGTGCCCCTGCACTGCTGGGGGGTGGGGGTGGTGGGAGACATGAGTCTGGGCCTGGTGGAGGGTGCCCCTGCACTGCTGGGGGGGTGGGGGTGGTGGAAGACATGTGTGGGGGCCTGGTGGAGGGTGCCCCTGCACTGCTGGGGTGTGGGGGTCATAGGGGACATGGGTGGGGGCCTGGTGGAGGATGCCCCTGGTGGCTGGGGGGTGGGGGTGCAGGGGGACATGAGTGGGGGCCTGGTGGAGGGTGCCCCTGGTGGCTGGGGGGTGGGGGTGATAGGGGCCATGGGTGGGGGCCTGGTGGAGGGTGCCCCTGGTGGCTGGGTGGTGGGGGTGGTGGGAGACATGAGTGGGGGCCTGGTGGAGGCTGCCCCTGGTGGCTGGGTGGTGGGGGTGGTTGGAGACATGAGTGGGGGCCTGGTGGAGGCTGCCCCTGGTGGCTGGGGGGTGGGGGTGGTGGGAGACATGAGTGGGGGCCTGGTGGAGGGTGCCCCTGGTGGCTGGGTGGTGGGGGTGGTGGGAGACATGAGTGTGGGCCTGGTGGAGGGTGCCCCTGCACTGCTGGGGGGTGGGGGTGGTGGGAGACATGAGTGGGGGCCTGGTGGAGGGTGCCCCTGGTGGCTGGGGGGTGGGGGTGGTGGGAGACATGAGTGGGGGCCTGGTGGAGGCTGCCCCTGCACTGCTGGGGGGTGGGGGTGGTGGGAGACATGCATTGTTGATCAGTAGTGCAAGGTGACATGTGGGTTGGCTGGGGGGCATGCCCATGGTGTATGGGCTGCCTGCGGGACATGAGCAGGGGTGCAGGGTAGTCCCCCGTGGTGTGGGCTGCCTGCAGGGGCCGTGGAGGTTGTGGAGCGTACACCTGGGAGGACCCACACGGCCAATTCACGTGTAGTACTCCCCAGAACCCCTGAAATACACATACCCTGCTGAAATCACGTGTGGAACTTCACGCGCACCCCTGAAATACACGTACCCTGCTGAAATCGCGTGTGGAACTTCCCGCGCACCCATGGAATACACATACCCTGCTCGCACTGGGCCAATCGCGTGTGGAACTTCCCGCGCATCCCTGAAATACACGTACCCTGCTGAAATCGCATGTGGAACTTCCCGCGCACCCCTGAAATACACGTACCCTGCTGGAATCGCGTGTGGAACTTCCCGCGCACCCCTGGAATACACGTACCCTGCTGAAATCGCGTGTGGTACTTCCCCCGCACCCATGGAATACACGTACCCTGCTCGCACTGGCCCAATCGCGTGTGGAACTTCCCGCGCACCCCTGAAATACATGTACCCTGCTTAAATCGCGTGTGGAACTTCCCGCGCACCCCTGGAATACACGTACCCTGCTGAAATTACGTGTGGAACTTCCCGCGCACCCATGGAATACACGTACCCTGCTCGCACTGGGCCAATCGCGTGTGGAACTTCCCGCGCACCCCTGAAATACACGTACCCTGCTGGAATCGCGTGTGGAACTTCCCGCGCACCCCTGGAATACACGTACCCTGCTGAAATCGCGTGTGGTACTTCCCGCGCACCCATGGAATACACGTACCCTGCTCGCACTGGCCCAATCGCGTGTGGAACTTCCCGTGCACCCCTGAAATACACGTACCCTGCTGGAATCGCGTGTTGAACTTCCCGCGCACCCCTGGAATACATGTACCCTGCTGAAATCGCGTGTGGTACTTCCCGCGCACCCATGGAATACACGTACCCTGCTCGCACTGGCCCAATCGCGTGTGGAACTTCCCGCGCACCCCTGAAATACACGTACCCTGCTGTAATCGCGTGTGGAACTTCCCGCGCACCCCTGGAATACACGTACCCTGCTGAAATCGCGTGTGGAACTTCCCGCGCACCCATGGAATACACGTACCCTGCTCGCACTGGGCCAATCGCGTGTGGAACTTCCCGCGCACCCCTGAAATACACGTACCCTGCTGGAATCGCGTGTGGAACTTCCCGCGCACCCCTGGAATACACGTACCCTGCTGAAATCGCGTGTGGTACTTCCCGCGCACCCATGGAATACACGTACCCTGCTCGCACTGGCCCAATCGCGTGTGGAACTTCCCGCGCACCCCTGAAATACACGTACCCTGCTGTAATTGCGTGTGGAACTTCCCGCGCACCCCTGGAATACACGTACCCTGCTGAAATCGCGTGTGGAACTTCCCGCGCACCCATGGAATACACGTACCCTGCTTGCACGGGGTCAAACGCGTGTGGAACTTCCCGCGCACCCCTGAAATACACGTTCCCCGCTTGGCGTTTGCTGTTTGCCAGCCCGGTGAACTGGTCCAGGGTTAGCGCAGCCCTTTGCGATGATTTAGCGATTTTGATGGCTTTTCCTTGCGCAAGGGCGTTCTTGGGGGCGTTACTGGCGCTGCTGCAGGGTCGCTGCGATTCTCTGCGCCACGGCTGGTTTGGGAGCCTGAAATCCATGAATACGCTGTGCGCGGAAATCGGTTTTAGCGCACGTGCCTGGCGCAGACAATCGCACGCGGACACTCTGCACCAGCCGCTTGCGACACTTTTCTGCGAAATTCTATGAATTACCCTCTATATGTGTTGTCAGGATAGTTTTTTGCGTTTCTATGAAGTACTAACATTTGCATACACAATGGGTCTCTAAAGTGTAAGTAAGTGTTGTCAACAATTGGTGGTAATTGAAAAAGAATATTCATTGCTACATTTGCATAGCAACTTACACCAACTATATTTGAGAATTTAAATGGTCCAGGTAGTTCTGTATCTAACTGCTTTTTTTGGAGTTTGTCTCCTTTCTTTAAAGAAGTACCTGGTTTACTTTCTCTAATTGATTCTTTTTTGTTTGTGGTACTTGATGAAGTATTAGTTTCTTTTACTCTCTTTGGAGGATTTGCAGTGACGTCCTGTTGCATTTCTGTTTGATTTAGTTTTCTTTTACAACGTTTTAGTTTTTGTCGAACAGAATATGTGTTTAGATGGGGAGTGTATAGTGAGCGAAGTCTATTATATTCTAAAATGCAAGGAATATCAGCGTTTACTGTACTTGCATCAAAGTTGATTAGAAATAGACTGTTAAGTGTACGTAAGCGTGATAGTGCTACGTAGCTCATGCCTTCTTTAAAGATTGTGTTACCAATGTCTATCATTGCTTTGTCTAGGGTAAGACCTTGTGATTTATGAATCGTGACTGCGTATGCAAGAGTTAGAGAAAATTGTTCTCTGCGTACATACATATCTTTGAAGAGAAGGAATCTAGCTGTTGAGGGTCCTATCCGTTTTACTTCTGAAAGTTTGTCAAAGAGTATATTGACAAACTGAATTTTGTTGTCACGTGGGTATGTTTGAAAGCCAACAACTGTACCCAGTGCTCCATTAACTAGTCCTTGATTGTAGTATAGTTAAGTCTTCCTTATCTTCATACTGACACATGGTGTTTTCTACTTCTATCATAGCTAATTCTGCCTCATTTGTTATTAGTGGTTCTACCAGTGGTTCTTGGCTTCCTGTTACAGAAGGTTGACTACTGTCAGGAGTATCCTTATCTAGTTGGGCTTGGAGTTCTTCTTCATGTTGCTGTTCATTGTGCAACATTGTTTTGTACTGTGTAAAGTTAAATTTTTTGCCCAAGCTGTATAATTTCTGAGATACTGTTTTATCTGATGACAGGTCATTCCAGAGGTCTTGGAGCTCTGTCTTTTCTGCTTTAGTTAAGTATGCTGTGACATATCGTGCAACTGCAGTAGAATTGTCTGCAATGTACTGCACATCTATGTTTGCATTCCATAAGTGGGCATTGATTGCATTATAATCATTGATATATTTTTCTTCTTCTTTTCTTTTTATGTAATATGTATTTTTAGGTGACTTACCTTTAACACTATGTCTAACTGAAGACATGAGGTTGTTTACTTGACCTGTATTTGTAACTGGTCTAGGGAAACCAAATCGGCATTTGGTGCAGTATTTGCCTTTGTTTTTGTATTTGCGACGACAATATTTTCCACATTTGTGTCTTTGAAATTGTAAAATTTGTGCATGAAGATCACTATTTGTGGCTTCCCTTGGAATTTCACAAGTGACATATTTTTCAATAAACTGTAAAACAGTGGCATCACTGTCTTGACCAAATTTAGGAGCATCTTTAATCCATAAAAGCATGTGGATATGTGGTGCTCCTCTGGCTTGGTATTCTTTTCTCCAAAAGAAGTGTTGCACTTCTCCAAGGGGAGGAACAGTTTTATTACAAATAAAATGTAGCATAGCAATGAAGCGATGGTGAAAATATCTTGAAACATTAACAGGATCCAAAGAACAAAGTTCTCCAGGTGTTAGAATATCTATGTTTGTTTTGTTTTTATTTGATATGCGTAGGAAATCATGTAAATCTTCCCATGCATATTCTGCACAACTTAATGTAACAAACCAAGTGGGTGGGCCAAGGTTTCTGATCATACAACGTACATCTCCATGACGTCGAAACCAGTACTCTTTAGTACCACGCATATTTGCTAATAGATTTGTAATATTTGATTGTAAAACCTCATCCTTTTGTTGCACTTTCTCTAATAATTGTGTAGCTGTCATATTTTGAAAGTGTGATCCTGATTTTAATATGTGTGCAACTCCGTAACATAAAGTTTCTAGTTCACTTTCAAAGAGTAGGTGGAATATGTATTCCACATTTTGTCTAAATCTGGGATCTTCAGAATACATCCGTAATGAGCGGTATTCTGAAGCTGATATTTGAATAGGTCTATCATCATACATTCCTCCTTTGCCAGTAGGAAAGAGTAGAGGAAAAGCACGTGCTTCTATACTTTTTTCCCATATACTGATTGTCGATCCTTTTGTTTGACGCATTTGGTAAGTTTCCAGTACATCTTGTACGGTGTCATTACAGTGCAAAGGATGAATTGTATAATGGTCTAAAGTATTTGATATTGTAGCAGGATCTTAGCTCAAATTGACCAGCTTCTTGTGTTTCTTGAATTATTTCAGTTGTATCTTTCAAGTTTTCTTCAATATGAATTTCTTTGTAATATTCATTATTCTCTTTAAGATTTTGGAAGGCTTGTCTAACTTTATATAAATCTGCCAGCTGTTGCCGTATTTTTTTGTCTTTTGTAGGTACTCCATTTAATAATATAATTAAAGATTGCTGCATTGGACGTTGCACTCCTAGAGTATGCACATTTTCTTTTAGATTTAATGGTAAATAAACTACTTTTCCACGAATGCCTTTTACCAATTCAGAGGGAGGTAATTTTGCTGTTTTTGGTTGAAGGCATATTATTGCTTGAAATGGGTGTACTGTTTGAATTATTATGCTCTCATATAAATTAAGTTGTTGTAGAGGTTTTGGTACTGGGTATAATTCCACATTATTTGTGATAGAACGTGAAGGAGTTTGGTTGTTGTTATTAAGGGCTCAATTATTTCATATTTGTTTTCTGCTACAAGGTAGAGAGCTAATTCAAACCATTTAGAATCTTCATTGTCTTCTATTTTGTATGATAGGTCCACAGTTTTTGTGTTACTTTTATAAAAAATTCTACGGCAACATGCACATACATGGTTTGGTACTTCAGCTGATGTACTTTTAAATTTTAGTATTTCTTTTTTGTATGTGTTTAGCAAAAGGTTGCCATGTGTAGAATTGTTGCTTAATTGGTTTAAAGCTATTTCATTCTGTAAATGGCTTTCACTTCCAAAATATTTTTTCTGGATATAGTGAATTTCTTCAGTAGGTCTTTTGCTGTACCATGTAGAAGGATGTTATTTAACTTTGTTAGTGCTAAAGCAGGACTTTTAGCATAGTACAGTTTATAGACTAGATTTCTTATGGTTGAATGATGTGTTGATATCCTTTTGATATCATGGAAAGTGGTTTTACAAGTAGGTCCTGTAATGCAGGCCAATGAATGTCCTTGTAGTCCTGTGTACTTGCGCACTGGACAGGTATCTATATTTTGCAGTAATTTAATTTTGATTTTGTCTTTGCTTTCTACATATTTATTGAGGAATTGGCTTAAAGATTTGAAACATTGTTTGGGAATGTTACACATTGACGTGCATGGCCATTTTTACACTAGACGTTCTGAATCAGTTGAATGAGGGGTAATTCTAAGTTTTCAGGGCATGAAGTTCTTTCTGTTGATATTTCACTTATTGAGAAGTCTTTTTTGTAATTTAGTTATTAGTTTTGTTAGTAGTTTCATTTTGTTTAACAGTAAAATAAATACAATTTCTTTTGAGAAGAATTGCACTGTCCATCAATGATTCTAAGATTAATTTCCTACGATAGGTTTTAAGCTTTTAACCTGATTTCTCTCCTGTTTTTATAAGATTTTGAAGGACTTTGTGACGGTATATTTTGGCTAAAATACTTTTCTTGGTATGCTTACTTTGCACTATATTAAAATTTGAAGAAGTAGTTTTATCTGTACTGATAGCTGATTTTCTGTTAATTGTTTTTTGGTTTGTTTTACATTTTGATAGAGGAAGCGAAGTTGTTGTACTTGAAACTTCATGTGTTTCACTAAATGATTGTATTAGCTGTTTTGTTTCAACTTTTTTTACAAATTCTGCTAGAGATGGATGCTTATGTTGGACACCTTTATTTTCATTTGCTCTACTTTTGCGTTGCTTTCTACGGACTTGACTTTTGGTAGGCATTCTTTAGGGTCTGTTGAAAAAAATAAAGAAGATATGGGTTGGGGTGTTCTGGAATGTATGTGTGCTGTGTGCATGAGTGTTTGAGTAGGATGATAAAGATGTATGTAATGGTGTGTGATTGTGCATTGGGAACTAAAACTAGCAGGGATAGGTAATTCTTGAATTTATGTGTTACTAAACTGGGGTTCAGATGACAAAAAAAAAGTAAGCTAGTGGTGTGGAAAAGTACAAATAGTAAATCTAATGTATACAATAAAAAAAGGTTGTTTGTTCTAGAATATGAAAATTGTAGTGGTTCAGTTGGGTAATTTGTGTGTCCAAAAATAGAAATGTGTGGGCCATTCTGGCTGTAAATCGCTGTTTAAGACATGGACATTTTTGGACAAAATGGTACAAAATCTCTATTTTTAGAAACCGAAATAGCTCGTAGTATATTTGATTAATAATACAAATATTATGGTGATATTTTACTTACTTTTTTTTAAATTAACAGGTAACTTCTTAGTTTTTCTTTCTTCTTCGAATTCGGCTGCTTCTTTTCAGGGAACTGGTCTTCACTGCAATTGTAAAAGCTTCAAATTAGTAACTTTGTTTGTATATAGCACTGTTTTTAATTTAGACATTGATTTTTTTAATTGAAATCCTCAGTGCCTTCTTTAAAACCATTAAACTAATTTATTTACATAAAATACATTGCATCTGTCAGTACATATGATATGTTCTTAATGAACAAATTGTATTGAATGACTAACTGTAGCAAAAAAAAAATATCTTTACTATGGGCCTCATTCCGAGTACGGCGCTAATGGAAAAACGATGGCGGTAAAGTAATTCCGCCATCATTTTCCGCCGTGGACTATTCCGACCCTTCACACCGTAATTACCGCCACCGTAAAGTACGACGGCGTAAATAGCGTACCAGTGTCGCGCGCCCGACACACCACGTCGGAAATAACGCCAAGGCGTAAACCAGTGCTGATCCCAAGTAAAGCGGACACGGTAAAAACGGCCTCCACAAGGGCGCAAAGTACCTTAACGCCATGGCGTAATTACCGGCATCGCAGAGAAGGTGTTAACAACCCTGAACAGTGCCAGAAAGAGGAACAGGTGCACCCAATCAGCACAGGTGGAGTCCATAGAGTCAGGCACAGCACAAAAGGAGCACACCCACACACCACACCCCCTCCCACACCAAGATGATACCAATTCTCGCAGCATTCATGGAGCTGGAGGCCCTGCTTGCAAGGCAGCAACGACGACAACATCAACAACAGCAACCACAGCAACCACAGCCCCCACCACAGAGGATACACAGGAGGAGAAGGAGGCAGAGACAGGCCCAGCATGCCCTACCGGTGCAGCCACCATTACCACGCCGTCAACCCCCAATCCCACGCATCAGACCCACCCCCTTCAACCTCACACCAGAGCAGATACACACCCTGTACCGCCTTGACCGGGACACGATAACCACCATAGTGGCCCTGATACATAACGACATAGTGAGCCTAATAGAAATTAGCACTGCCATCCCCCCTCTACTAAAGGTAGTGTCTGTGCTCCACTTCCTTGCCACAGGGACCTACCAGCATACAGTGGGGCACATGCATGGCATTTCACAGCCCATATTTTCCCGGATACTCAACCAAGTGCTCGATGCCCTCCTCAAGCACAGAAGGGACTACATATGCCTCCCCCGGACTCCCCAGGAGACATATGATACCAAAGCTGCTTTCCATGCACTTGCAGGCATGCCAAATTTCATAGGTGCCATCGACTGCACCCACGTAGAATTGGTGGTGCCCCATGCCATGGAGGTGCCGTATCGCAACCGCAAGCAATATCACTCCATCAACGTCCAGATGGTGTGTAATGCCAGTAAAGCCATCACACAATGCAATGCCCGATACCCCGGATCAACTCATGACTCCTTGGTCCTGCGCAACTCTACACTACCACGCTACATGGAGCGACATGCTGAAAGACGTACCTGGCTGCTTGGTGAGTAACCGGAATGGGCCATGGCAGTCCATTGGGGCTGTGAGTAGGCTGTCAGCATACTCCACCCGGGTGGTAAAGGGTGGGGTAGAGAGATGCATAAGGGTGGGGCAGTCAACGCCATTGTACGATGTAATGGGGTCACTGTATCCTGGGACATGTGTGCATGGCCAGTGAACACCTGCTGCAATGTCAGATTAGCCCATTTCTCCACCATGATTGCACGAACACTTACCTTCATTCCACTCTCATGCAGGTGATGCTGGCTACCCATTGAAGGCATGGCTCATGACCCCCGTCCGCAACCCACAAAACAGGCACCAGGAGGACTACAATAGATCTCATACCCGTACACGGGTGGTGATAGAGCAGACCTTCGGACTTTTGAAGGCACGATTTCGTTGCCTCAGCCGGTCAGGTGGGGCCCTCATCTACAGCCACGAGAAGGTGTCCAAGATCACCATGGCATGTGCAATGCTGCACAACATGTGCATCCATCGGAACGTGCCACTGCCTCCTGACGTGGGTCTGCTACCACCAGATGAGGAGGAGGAGGAGGAGGAAGAAGGAATGGCAGGACAGCATCACGGGGCCGATGCACAGGAGGGACGTCACGTGCGACAAGCATTGATTGACCAATATTTCTGAGTCACAAGTCAGCTGAGGGGGTGAGGATGACAGGACATTGGGCACTGGGTGTGGGGATACGTGTACTACATGCACTGTGAGACATTAAAAGACACATGCACAATGATCAATGTCCACTCTGTTTTCCAGGATACACCAAACTGTGTATTGTATAATCATGTGAAAACGTGTACAAATAATCCTCCACCTTCACCCCCCTGCCCCCCAACTCCCACGCACACCCTCCCCACCTCCCCCCCAACTCCCATGCACACCCTCCCCCCCTCCCCCCCAACTCCCACGTACACCCTCACCCCCCTCCCCCCCAACTCCCACGCACACCCTCACCCCCCTCACCCTCCCCCCACAACAGCCCCACAATGGTCCCATCAATACTACATAGGCCACATGTGTGTGGCTTCATAGTCAATGGGCACGCCCCGAGCATGAGGAATCATTTACGCATTGTGCGTTGTGACCTGCGGACCGGGCTGGTCTGCGTGGAGGAGCACTCGGAGGGTGGTTCCTCCTGCTGGGGCTGAGGTCTGGGGGTAGCTGCCTCCAGGGCATCAGCAATCCTGCCGAGCACCTCACAGAGCCGGTTTGTTGATGTTGTGATGACCTCGCCCAGAGCCTGCAGGTCATTGTGATGCACCAACCCTGATTCCCGGTTGTCCCGGAGAAACTCCTCAATCATGGCCGTGAGGTTCTGGGAGTGCACAGCTTCTGCGGCCGTTGTGGGGGATGTGGTTGGCAGGCTCGGTATTGTGCCTGCAGGCCTCTCAGGTGTTTCGCCAGGGGAAGTGGGCTGATGTGAGACAGGTGTTAACCCTTCGCCTGTGAGGCCTGGCCCATCACTCGACCCGGAGTCGCTGTGTGCAACCTGGCTGTATGATGGTGACTCAGGGCTGCAGACGTTGGTCTCCTCCACGTTGACCACGGAATGGGATGTGGGGCTGTCTGGCACACTAAGGAGGCACATGGCAGCATTCTCCCCTGACATGCTGGATTCCTCAGGGTGCAGCGTGGGGCATGTTTCCGGCGGAACTGCAGCCATGTCCAGGTGCGCGGGTGGGGGTTCTGTACCCTCCATGGGGGTTGCTGGAGCAGGTGGTGTAGTATGGGCCTTATGTCTGCCAGCAGGTATGCGCTGTACCCTGCCCCTGTCCCGGGAGGTACTTGGCCGGGAGCCTTCCTGCTCCTCACTTTCATGACCGCTACCTGTGGGGGTCAAGAGAGAGACAGCATGATCAATGATCTGGGGGTCATCATGACTTCAAGCCTATGGTAACACATTGGGAGAGCAGCGTCTTGGTGATATTTTGGTTGGTGAGAGAACTTGGCTTGGATGGTAAAAGCATACTGTTGGCGGGGTCAATCATGTTGGCGGAGTACTGTGGTGAGTGACATTGGCCAGCTTTCTGTGTGGAATGGCCAATATGGGTGTCAGCCTTGCACCTGACATCATCGTGGGTCCCACTTGTTACGACATGGTTGCGGGGGGGGGGGGCTACGAAGCAAACATGATGTGACTCTTTGGCCGGCCCTTTGCGGTGAATTAAATTAGGGATGCATGTACTGTTTGGACTCATGACACTCACCTGCATCAGCGGATGAGGGGTCACCGCAATCCATTTCGCCCACACCTTCGATGGCTTCTGTGCCCATCATCTCCGCACATGTTTCCTCCCAGGGCATCATTTTAATGGGTGAGCCTGGGCCTCCTCCTGTCTCCAGGGCCTGCTGACGGTTTGCTGACATGATGGCCCGCACCCTGAGACGGAGGTCATCCCAGCGTTTGCGGCAATGCGTTGTGCTGCGGGGGGTGTTTCCAACGGCGCTCACCCTCTGTGCGACCAACTCCCATATCTCCTTCTTTCTGAGGATGGTGGGCCTACGCATGTCGCTGCAGAATACGATATCTGCATGTTCATGCAGGGTGTCGACCAGGACCTGTAACTCATCCTGGGTGAATTTTTCTTTTCGGATGCGCGCAGCGCCCTTTTTCAGAACTTTAGGCATGATGATCTTCTCTGTTGTATATTTGGTCGATCTGAGTCCTGTATGGAGTCCTGTATGTCCTGTATGGTGAGGATTGCAATGGATTGTGATTTTAAATATGGCCGCCGTGATGCTTCCCGTTCCTGTGCGATGACGTTATTTCCGTTTCCGGTATTTAACGCTGGCCGTAATTTACGGTCAGCGTAACTTACGGTCACCGCTATTTACGGATTCCATCGAAGGCGATGGTGTTAAATGCGTCTAGGCTTATGGCGGTAAGGGGTTTGACGGGACCTTTTGCGCTATGCCGCAAGGGAGTTTACCGCCATGGCGGAATACTCGTGCACGCGAAGTCGGAATATGGTGGAAATAGCGCCTTCCGACCACATCGTACATGGTATTTACGCCATGGCGGTAATTACTGTTACTTACCGCCGGACTCGGAATGAGGCCCTATGTCTTGTAAAATTTATAATATATTAGTGAATACCA
Organism: Ambystoma mexicanum; assembly: GCF_040938575.1. Classification (NCBI taxonomy): domain Eukaryota; kingdom Metazoa; phylum Chordata; class Amphibia; order Caudata; family Ambystomatidae; genus Ambystoma; species Ambystoma mexicanum. The sequence continues at coordinate 490,884,847 of NC_090926.1, read as the reverse complement.
CTATTTCTGTAAGTAAACTGTTCTAGGTAATAGCGCCTCAATGTCATGTCTAATTTAAAGTAATTAAGTAAATAAATAAATAAAAACAAAAAATATGAAATTGTATAAGTATTTTTATAAAGGTTTAAACATAGATTGTGTTTGCATGCAATTTTGTTTGAATATATGTAGTCTATATATTTCATTTAAAAAATGTTAGTTTAACATGATTTGATTGTGTGTGTATAAAGAAAGTAAATATTATAAAGGTTTATAAGTGATAGTTGATTTTAGGAAATTGAAAAAAGTACAGTAAATTCATTTTACAGATTTTACAAGGTAAAAGTGTGTTTGAAAATGTGTTCATCTACTATACAGAACATATGCATACCTGAAGTTTGTGTTCATGCATATGGATATGCATGGAGCTGCAAGTAGAAATCTTGAAGACTTGTACAGTATTTCTGGTAGATGCTGCTTGCCAATGATATGACACTTGTACTCAGAGAGATTCAGAGTACATTTGCAGTGTTGATCTATGATGATGCAGTTAGATGTAGAGGTCTTGAATGTGATTGGTGCATGGTCATGTAATTTTGAGGTACATCCAATGAGGGAATGGCAGAGAGAGTGTAGTGGAAATGGTAGAAGGGCTGTTCATGTTACAATATGTCCGCGGACATGGCGGTAGTTCGCGGACATCGGGAGTTACATCCGGGGATTTTTGGGTTCAGAAGTCATGCAAATGAGAATAAGCACTGAAAGGGATTGGTCAGGAAAGTTTGGTGGGTGTGTTGTGCCAGGAGAGATTTTCTCAGATACTATTTTTGCTGAGAGAACAAGAGATAGCTATGGCTGTGTGTTTCAGAAAACAGATGGTTTGGATTTTAGGAGATTCGTGGATACATTGGTTGAAGGTGCATGCAGAAAGATGTGGAGTAGTTGTAGATCTTGGATTCCCACATGTGGAAGTACACTGGCATGGAGTACGTGGAATGAAGTGGTTTGACTTGCTACCTCTCTGTGCTACTTTGGAAACAGAGCAACATCCAGACATAATTGTAATTCATTGTGGAGGGAACAGTTTAGGACATGTGACTGGAATTTTTTTGCACTTTGCTATGAAAGAAGGACTTAGGAAGGTTATGGACATGTTTCCTAATTCTCAAGTGATATTTTCACGGATTGCGCAGAGACAAATGTGGCTTCGTTCTTCTTCATTTGGTCCACAAATGGAAAAAGCAAGGCGCAATGTTAATAAGGCTGTTTGTGCCTTTCTAAGAGATTTTGGCATGTCTTCTTTTCACAATGAAAATATTATGTTTTGTAGTACATACATTTTTCGCAGAGATGGAGTCAATCTTACTTATGCTGGCAATCAGATTTTTCTGAGAAATTTACAAAATGCATTGCGGCCTTTTTTGGAATTACAACAACGATTTTGAAGTAGATGTTAAGCATTTACAATTTTTGACTTACAAACACCACCCAAAGGCTCTTTTCAGAGCCACCACTTCTTTCCAGAGAAAATTACAATGGGCCTCATTCCGAGTACGGCGCTAACCAATGGCGCTATTAACGCCTTGGTTGACGCCGTACCCGGACCGGCAGCGCCTTGGTGGTTGGCGGAATTACCGCCCCATTCCAAGGTTGGCGGGGCGGTAATTCCCCAATCCCCATTTACCCTTCCCCATTCCCATTCTTGCCCCATAGGGCATAATGGGAGTGGGGAAGGCGTCAATTACGCCACCGTAAATTACGGTGGCGTAATGAACATCAAGGTCCCTTAGCACCATGGTTTTTAACGCCTGCTAAAAGCAGGCGTTAAAACCACCATGGCGCTAAGGGAACTCGGAGTATGGCGGTAAGGGATTACCGCCACCGCTCTCGTTAGCGGTGGCCGCTATCCCTTACCGCAATACTCGGAATGAGGCCCAATGTTTGTGATGGAGTAGCAATCCAATTTTTTTAATGTTCGCGAACTGTCCGCGGACTTCTAAAAAATACAAAGAGCCCTGCTTCATTTATTTTCACTTCTATTTTTTAACTGGGAAAGGCGGCTCTGAAAAGAGCCTTATTTTTTTTTGATTTTTGTAATTTTGTATTTTTTTTGCTTTTTCAGACACGACACACTAGGAGAGGAGGGTAAAGGAGGGTAAAGGGGGGGACACCAACCACAGGGATAAGAAAGGGCGAGCTGAGAGAGGAAGATGTAGAGTGGGTTTTATTTGGGTAGTGAGCAGGTCTTCTCGTGCTCTGAGACGATAGTCTCAAAAGCACTCCGAAGTCGCTCCCCCCTGCAGAGTACTGTGTCACAGTACATGAAGCAGGTGCAGCACCAAGTGGCAGTTCAGCAGCCAAGGATGCCATCTCAGTGATGGTGTAGTCTGCAGGTGGCAGCAAAAATTACTGTGTTCTGAAGAATAGCCAGAAACACAATGGGAATAAGCTCTTGGGCGTGGTCTTTTATAGGGGTGCTTGTGCACGGTTCACGGACATGTGCACTGTCCGCGGACAGATCGAACACAAAAAAAGGATCGGAAAGTTTCAAAAGGTATATAGAAACTCAAGATTGCTATGTGGGACTTGTGCCATGGTGAGATTTTATTGAAAAATATTATGGATTAAATGAAAATGTACTTTTAAATTGTTCGGGGACACGAACAGTGTCCGCATTTCAGGACACACGATGAGCGTGGGCGCGGTCATATGATCCGTTTGCGAACTAGTCCGCGAAGGAAGCGCCTGTCCGCAGGACACCAAGTGCACGGAGATTGGTTAGCGCATGCGCATTGATGTCCTACGGACACTGTTCAGGTTCTGAAGTAATTAAAAGTGAGTCACACGCGAAACGAACATTTCAGGACACCGCGTGTGTTCTTAGAACTGTTTAAACTTGGTAGCGAACAGTAAGGACAGATATAGTGTTCTTCAGGACACGTGTAATTTCGTTTATGTACGAACATTTCAGGACACCAATTGTGTTCTTAGAACAGTTTCAATTGGGTAGCGAACACTACGAACAGGTATAGTGTTCTTCAGGAAACCTCCATTTTCGTTTACGTACGAATATTTCAGGACACCAATAGCGTTCTTAGAACAGTTTGAACTTGCTAGCAAACAGTACCGGACAGGTATAGTGTTCTTTAGGACACTTTAATTTTTGTTTGTTTACGAACAATTGAGGACACCGCGTGTGTTCTTAGTACAGTTTCATGTTGCTAGCGAACACTACGAACAGTTGTACTGTTGTTCAGGACACATCATTTTCATTTATTTACGAACATTTCAGGACACCAATTGTGTTCTTAGGACAGTTTTAAGTTGATAGCGAACATTACGGACAGATATAGTGTTCTTTAGAACACTTTAATTTTTGTTTCTTTACGAACATTTCAGGACACCGCGTGTGTTCTTAGAACAGTTTCAACTTGCTAGCGAACAGTACGAACAGGTGTGGTGTTCTTCAGGACACCTCCATTTTCGTTTATGTACGAACATTTCAGAACACTCGCACTGTCCGCGTACACTTTTATTGTTTTTTTTTTAAAAAAAAAACGGAAACTATTCACAATACAATATAAAAATTAAACTTTATTTAACATATATCAATAATTTATGACAGAGAAGGTGAGGCAGAAACAGAAACAAAAACAGGAGAATTTGGGGTTTCAACATGATTGGTATTAGGTGAAGAAGGGATGGAAGTCTCATCAAAACGTTTTGGATTATGGAGAGGGTTTGGGGATAATTGACTGGGATATGGTGAGGAGGGACAAGTAATTATTAAAATTAGCCAACAATACATCAATTTTTTCTTCTATATTGTGAAGACTGTTATCCATAACAGGGTTTTCTGAAGTTTTTTCTATTTTGGTATGCTCTGTACAAACAAATAATATATATGTTAAATGTATATAAAAAAAATAATAAATAAATGGTTTATATTATAATGTGTTTACCATTAGTTTCACTATCTTGTGACATTTCTTCATGTGGGAAATTGTCCTCTAGCCATTCCAGAGTACTAGACATTTCTGTGAGAAAAAAAAAAAAGATAATATATTTTTTAATCTAATACACAAAGTTTATAAATATATGAGTAAAATGAAGTACACTTACTATTTCTGGTAAGATAAGTCCTATGTATTCAGTGGGTCTGGTCTTGTTCTCAGTTCTGTTGTGTCTGTGAGGTAATTATGTTGGAAGCCAATTTATCTTCTTGTGGTATATTCCATTTCAGAATATATTGTATTTAAATGAATGGTTAGTGTGTTACATATATGGGTTACATTTCTTATGTATTACTATATATAATGTGTTTGTGTGCTGCTTTTTGAATTTGTTAAATGTTCCTATATTATGATATAACAATCAAACATACCCCACCACCCCCCCACAGTTTTTAGGTAGTGGTACTGTTCTCCGAACATGTCCGCGAACATTAAATAAGTTCGCGGACCTCAAGTTCATAAGAAGAGATCTAGTCAGTTCCATATGACATGTATATAAAGTCAAAGTCATTATTGTTAAGTTGTGCTACTAAAAAACTATGAAATTCAGTGAAAAAAACTTTGTTAAAGGGACGTTATGGTTAAGTTGCGCTACTAAAAACCTATGAAATTCAGTGGAAAAACTTTGTTAAAGAGACGTTATGGTTCCAAGTAAAACCGAAAAACCCTTGAAATTCGCCAGTTATGGTAAGCTAAGCAACCATAACTCGCGCCACCACCGTGCACTGCTAAAACTAACACCCAGGACATCAAAGATGACATCACAAATGTCCTTGATGACATCACTGATGACATCACATGTGTATGTACTTCTCATGAAATATGTGTAGAAGGGATTCTTATTATGTTGCGAAAAAAGTGTCAAGAATCATTGCAAGAAATATACCCTAATAAGTGCATTGAACGATGAATTGATATAAATAGCATCCTATTATGGGGTTCTATCTAGTATACTAAGCTACTCATGCAGAAACATAACATTGTGTGCAGCGTACAAGATGAAGGTATGATATTCGTAATGTTAATATGTTGAATAATGAAATGATAATTGTTTTCTTAATAGATTTTTGTGTACTGTGAAATATGTAATAAGTAGCTAATAAAACCCATGTATTACATAATTGCATTACTATAGACAAAACACAAAGACACAAGAACACATACCAATATGGGTATATACAGGGAACGTGAAGTTAGCAAAAAAGCACAAGTAGTAGCAGAAACAATTCATAACTTAACTGATTAGATTCATGCAAATAAGTGATTGCTCTGTTTCAAAGCTGCTATTTACCCTATGTATATGTATCACTTGATGTGATTGGACCCTGAGGAAAGTAGGTGAATACAATGTATACAAAACTGACCATATACAGGGAAAGTACAGCCATAAAAAAAACAGAACTATCAGAAAGTGCTCATAAGTCTATTGATTATCTTTATGCACAAAAAGGATTGCTATCTTTCAAGCTTGTGTTTTCCCATATGTATATGTTTCATATGATGTGACTGTACTCTAAGGGAATTACTGTAAGAAGCTACTAGAAGGATATGTCTACAAATAAAATAAAATTCTTAGTTTCTGACTGTTACTGAAGAAAACCATGTGGCCTAGATATGTCAGCAAAAAAAAAAATAGTGAGCCAGACATGTGATGTCATCAGTGATGTCATCAATGACATTTTTGATGTCATCTTTGATGTCCTGGGTGTTAGTCTTAGCAGTGCACGGTGGTGGTGCGAGTTATGGTTGCTTAGCTTACCATAACTGGCGAATTTCAAGGGTTTTCCGGTTTTACTTGGAACCATAACGTCCCTTTAACAAAGTTTTTTATATATATATTGTAAAACAAGGGGAAAAGTAATTGCACTTCTCCACATAAGGACAGCACTCTTCGCGGTTAGGACGCCAGTATGGATCTCCAAGAAATAAATCAATTCACCATTCGCCAAATGTTCTTATACCATATCCAGTTTTATTCAAGGCATTAAACTCACGACGCGTTTCGCAACGCTCCCGTTGCTTGCTCACATATACAATATGATGAGGTTGCAAACTGCTTTTAAGTACAGAAGGGCTCGATCTCTATGATTCCACCCAACACATTTTGTCCTTCTTCTATTTCAACTCTTGAAATACCCCATAAGCATTCTATGTTATATATTTGATTTAACTGAAAATTATAAACCTTTCAATAGTTTATACTAATTTAATTAACCTTTTCACTTAGAAATTAAATGAGGGAATACAGTCAACATACATTTTGGATCATACAATAGACAAAACAATCAATATTCATTTTGATACATACAAAATAAAAAACACATACAACTTAACCAGTAGATTCATAATAAATTAAAAGGCTCCTATTGCAACAGATATATATACACAACCAACAGTTACTGAAAACCAAGTGAATTCACCTTTGAGCTCCCACTCTTGCAGATGTTATGCATGTGACAGTAGTTTAATGTGTGAATATCAAACGCATGGTTATTACTTCCTCTTGTTGTCCCACCCCACAACAGGCATTCATTGTGAGCAATCATTATTTATTTCAACTGCACAAATTAATAAATTTTATGAAATGAGAGGTGGCGATGCGAATGCTCATTGACGCTGTAGACAAAATCATAGGCCATCTATATTCTAGCAACATGTTTCCAAAGTACAACAAATGATTAAGAAAATGCGTGACTCTTGCTTTAATTAATGCCGGACAGTTCACTATGAGAAGCTCCATCATTTCTTTTTCTGTTTAAACCAAGAAGAAATAACAGAAGTTATGATGCGTGCTGATGATTTTACGTTGGGCCAACAGATCTCGTGTGGGCCATAAATTCAATCCCAGCCACATTATGGACTGCCTGATGTCTGGTGAAGATGATCTGCAAAGGTAGAGTTCCATAGTTGTGTCCCTTTTTTCACCATAACAGTCAGCGTTGAAATGTTTGTACAATGAGCATAATCTCCTAGTTTCAATCCAGTCATGTTGAAAAATTTTGCATTTTACTCTGTCAGGGTTGGTGAGAATGACTTCTATGGAAACGTTTGCATTCGCCAAGATTCTCATGGTGTGATTAGTTTATTCACGGACAAAAGGATGTTGAGAGAAGAACATATATGTTGATATTGTTCTTAATACATTGTCTACATTCGTGGAAATCAAACATTTGTGAAATAAGGCGCACAGGCACCAATTGTACAAGGCAGTTAGCGAAATTAATCCCAGCTCATATCGAAACCAAGATCCTGGCACAGATTGTGGGAGGTGGAGAACTTGTCGCCAGTATTTGGCCTCTGGTTTGTTAAGAGCTGCAGTTGGAATGATAGATTTAGATTTAGTTTCTAGCCCATATAGAAGTGCCTTAATTAATAAGGTTTGTGTTTCAAGATCCGATGTGTGAGTGTTACTTTCTGGATCATTCCTGTTTGTTTTATCTTTGACTGTCACTTGTTCCATCATCAATGGATCTGTTGGTGGTGAATCAATAAGTTCCACTGATGCATCAAGTAGTGGGTGGCTCGCAGGTGCATTTGTTCAGGACCCAACACATATTGCCGAGGGCGCTACCATACTGGGAGTCACCAGATATTTATCCATTGTAGTGACGGTCACGCTCTTCATCGCAATCGGTCCGGCAGACCCTTCCGAAACCTGTCTCTTGTTTTTTGCATATTTTGACAACGAGATTGATTCTTGTTAGTTAATTTTTGTTTTCCTATTTGTTGGCTTTGTTTTGCACATTCCTCTTTTATCATTTACATTTTGTGAGACCCTGGACCGTACATTTGGAGATATAATGACAGGACCATTTCGTTGTTGCTTGTGTTCATTAGACAAATAAGAAGGGTCGACGCTAATCCAGGACTCCTTGTTACTAGCCCCGACAGGACCGTCATCATGTTCAACCGGGCGTATAATATGTTGGAACCCTGGGAGCGCCGCTGGTGCATTCTCCAACATGCTCTTTGCTGATGAAGCATTTAGGACATCCAGTTTTCTGTGATGATTACAGAATCCTCATTGTGAGGTAAAGGTTTCTTGGTTTCAGTTAGAGCAGCCATCCATGTGACCAGCTGATGAATTTGAGCCGATTGCTGTGTGATTTTCTCTTCTAAAGAGGAGAACAATAATGTGGTATTCACTGAAAGGAGAGTGATCTCTATCAATGACGTATGTTCCACATGGCTTGCTGGGGATGACGTGACGTACCTCGATGAGGGGTCAGTTGTGCGTATGTTACTGATACCGATTGAATTGAGCAATCCATAGAGCAGCGTCTCGGTAATCCGGCGATCCTGGCTCATTACACATGCGTACCTCTCCAATGCTGGCATGGATTGAGATGTCTGACAACACTGCACTCATATCCCTAAAGGCAGTTGGAATAGTTGCAGGTGGTACATTAGGTTTAGGTGGCACTTGACGGGGAGTATTGGCTACATTCAAGATGGTCACGTCCGAAATCAATTGGATCTATGGTTGCAAATCATTCTCTTGTGATATTTCTGAAGGGCCTGTGGGGACGGCCGCTACACTTCTGGTGTCTATTGAATCAGACAGACACGATACGCTGCTAGATTTTACTCAATCTTTATGGTGGTCTTTTTCATTTCGGACAGCACAAAAAGTACAAATATCTCAGTTGAAAACTGGAGTCTGTAGTACTGGTGAGAGCGTGATTGCTTTCTTGGAGATTTGCTTGACACGTTCAGCCATATTAGCGTTGGGTTTTGAGGGGGTGCTTAGTTTTTTAGGGTTATTAGGCATGTTTGTTTTTAGCGTGTAGATCGGTCTCAGCATGTGTGGGCTAACATTAAGTTATTGCTGTGAGTATCGGAGTCCAACAATGTAATACAGCCCTCTCAAGCCCCTTCAACCAATCAATCCTCGATCGTACCTGTACCTGTGCCTGAACCGCAGTGCCGCTACACCGCTGCCCTGCAAAGCGAAGCGAAGTGGCAAAGCGGTACTTCTGGTACTTGCTTGGTGCGCACGCGCTGCTGAGTGCACGCTCTTGGTTAAATAGGCACAACTCAAAGGGGTGTGTCCAGAGGTCAAAACACGCCTAAAACAAATAAAATACAGTTTAGGTATGATGTGATAATGTCCACTATATGGTATAATATAAGTTCAAATTTAACACACCTCCTCAAAGTCTTTAGAGTCATATTCCAAAGTAAATCAGGATTCAGAGTGCAGGTGCTTGGTGCGTGTGCGCTAGTGCGTGCACGCTCTCGGTTAAATAGGCACAACCCAAAGGGGGTTTATCCGGAGGTCAAAACACGCCTCCTTAAAGTCTTTAGAGTCGTATTCCAAAGTAAATCAGTATTCAGAGTGCAGGAGTCCAGCTGGAGCTATCGGAGTAACGCGGCAAAGCGGTACTTCTGGTACTATCTTGGTGCGTTTATATTAAAGCCTAGGTATTTGGGCATATCCTCTATGCTCGGGTATCCTCCCGGTATCCTCTCTCTGCTCGGGTAACATCTCGGTATCCTCTATGCTCAGGTATCCTCCCGGTACCTCTATGTACTGCTTGGCCACCCTCGAGTCAATATTTCTTACCCCTTATATATATACATTCTTCTCTTACTCTGATGTTATTTTTGTTCCCGCCTCCCTCCGTTACGTTCCCTTACTTGTTCTAAGGCATGCAACTGTTTGCCAAAATATTCTGGGTTTTTTCACTAACCGTTCGCATTTTTTTCCTCTCTGGATGCTCAGGATCACAACCATCGTTACCGCCTCTCCTTGCTTTTCGTCCGGTCAGCTGCTCGTAGAAGTGGGAAGGGGTTTGTGGGAGAAAGCACAGGTTCCTTCAGACCTCAACCTGCAGGTTTTACACTTTAGACTATCCACTATCTACGGGGAACCTCTCAGTCTACTTAGCCGATGGCAAAGGACTTGTGATATTGCCGAGGACCTAGAGTTACTTATGTCAACGGTCAATGGGTGTCTTATTTAATCGATTCTAATGAAACCATCCTCTCCACTACCAAGTGTGCAGCAGGGACCCCAGCCGGGCCATAGGACAAGGGTTTTCCGAAACAGCACTTTAAGATGAGTAGCAGCACCCTTGAGATGGATGGGGATGCAGATTAATACTCTTGCATCAAATCAATAAAGACAACTCGATAAGTTTGGCAAAGGGAGGCCATTTAATGACAAGTACAAAAAACGGGGAGTTTATGAATATCAGCAATTGCTCAATCTTCCTTCTCGCTTCAACTCCACTTAATTTCAGAAAAAAACACATCATTTATACTAGAAACTCATCATCACTGACGTGTAATATCTCAAAACTTAGCATGTAACTTGATTGGTTCTAGGAAGGTAACTTTAATATAGGTACTACATCTGTATATGGTAACAAAGTGAGGGGATTGGATAAACAATGTCAGGTGGCGCATCTAAGCCCTTCCTTCAAAATGGCTACTGTAAACGTCACTAAAAGTATGACGCCTAATTGGTTCTACTAACTATAGGACCCTATTCATGGTGGACATAGATAGGTCACCAATTCTAGCCTGGTCATCATCATCACCCTTGCCCTCATCATCATCAGTCGATGTGGATGGTGGTGAATGAGACCAGCATATTCCATATCCTGCAACTTTGCACGTGTTCATCTCTGCTCAGCAGCAAAAGCAATCTGTAACTCCTCTCCCCATTACATGGTCCACTATGATTAGGTTGGCATCAACCCCACTCATACTTTTCCACTTGCTTAGCAGCGTGCAGAATGGCCAGCCAGGTGCAGGGAGATCGTCTGCAACCCCAGCCTCCTCTAATTATTGCAACAATACAATCATCATTTCAGTGGTTATGTGTCAATTATTTCTTTGTATTTTGGCCTTGAGTCTGCTTCTTGGTCTGGCAAAGCAGAGGCGTCTGGGCATGGCATGAGTCCATGTGTAGGTGTAAAAGTCTCATCCCTTCTGCTTGCTCGGTCATGTGATTTCGACACCGTGAAATTGTCTTATTCTCCATGCAATTTCATGTATTTGATTTAATTCTGCCAGTCGTCTGCCATCTGCGGCTTATCTTGACCTTTCAGAATAGGATACTCTGTTCTTCTACTCATTAAGTGTATCCACTGTGTGTCTATTCCAGCCAATACGACCTTTGCTTCTTGGCATGAGTTGCCTTCGTCTGAGTTTCTCTCTGTCTTTAATACTTGATTTGCTTGCTGCAAAGCTCTCCTCTTGAGACCTTTAATAACCTTTGGTTGATTCTGCTCTTGTGATAGTGGAAGTATACTTGTATAATGTGCTCCTTTTGAGACAGATTTGTATAGGTGGTGCTTGCCGCAATCTATCTTACTACTAAGCATAAGCAAGCCTCACAATTTTCTGAGCTTCTTGCGGTTACTGTGCATATGGTCACGTTTAAACTGGCTGAATATCTTCATCACACTCATGGCATATGTTTCTGACATTTACCATCAGTTATTTCACTTCAGACTCAGGATGTAACTTATACATGGGGCCTCATTACATGGATGGCGGAGAACCATGGCGCTAATAGCGCCATGGTTCATGCCAGTAAAATACCGGCACCGCCTTGGCGGAAAGGGGTATTACCGCCCCATTCCAAGGTTGGCGGGACGGTAATTCCCCCTTCCACCATTGCCCTTCCCCATTCCCACTTTTGCCCCATAGGGCATAATGGGAATGGGGAAGGCGCTAATTACGGTACCGCAATTTGCGGTACGTAATTAGCTCCCTGGGTCCCTTTGCGGGTTGGTTTTTAACGCCTGCAAAAAGCAGACGTTAAATTCCCCAACCCGCAAAGGGACCTCGTAGTAAGGCGGTAAGGATTTACTGGTACCGGTAAAATACCGGTATCGGTAAATCCTTACCGCCATCCGTGTAATGAGGCCCATGGTGTTTAGTCTCTTTTCATCCTTCACAGGTCGTCATATCTTCTATATGTGAGTCAGTCAGGGTTCTTGTGATGTCATCATTCGTCTTAATTTAGTATCTTCTTGGCTTCTTCAGGCATTGCATTTTGACAATCGTCATTCTGTCTCATTTGTCGGTATAGTTTTCTCAATGGGTACCTCACTGTCCAGGTTTTCATAGCTGTCGGTAGTTCAATAGGTGTTGTCAGTCTGATAGGTACTGGACAGCGCCCCACTGCGGCTATCTGCTGGTTTATTTGCTCATCATATCATATTTCGGCGTGAACGTTCCTGGTACTTCAAAATGGGCGGTTGGAATGCGAATCATGCTTGGGACCTCCTCTACAGTCTCTGTCTGAAATAGAGGTGGGTGAATCAGGGGGATCGGGATGGGCCAAGCTTTTTGCCTGACGACTTCGATTCAATTGCCCCTGGGGCCTGAGATGAGACCAGCAAAGACCTGCCTGGGCACAGCAATGCTCCTCCTCACCTCGATAGTACATAACATTGAAAACAAAAAGCTTACTTTGTCTGGAGGTAGATGGCACCTGCTAGCAGGAATTCAAGCTCCTTGCTTGACTGGAGTCGGGCCTGTGCAGTTCCCTCCTAGCTCACCTGTGGACAAGAACCAATCCACTAGGAGTCACACTGTGGCTTTACTGAGTAATTATTATTGCCCCAACCCTACTCTAAGAGTGCTCTCCATATAAAAAGAGGACTGGGGCCTCGCTTTTATCACTTTGTTGTAAAAGGATATAGGACAATGATTTTGTCCTCCAAGGTGCTTTCAAATGTTCATGAAAGCCTGTTGCTGCTGCTTCTACTGTGAGATACACAAGGACAGCTGCCAATGAGAGGCCACCAGTGAAAAATGTAATGGAATACTGAAAAGGAGGCAGCATTTGCGGCATTTCCGTAGCAGCCTCCGTTGGGTAAGGCTGTATGCTAGGCACATGTAACAAAATACACGTGACACGTGTGTATTGGGGAACCCTCTAAGAGACATTGTATAATAGTTGTGTCTGGTGCTGTCTATATTAGAATTGTACAATGCATGTCCCTTTGCATGGGATACACATTTCAGACCTGCAAAGGTGTTCTCTGTTACATGTCCACATGTCTACATGTGAGACCAGTATAGGTATTTCCTTTGTGGTGGAGGCTGATCACGAATCACGCCACAGATCCTTGTGAGGTGAGGGAAGCTAACCTTCAGACATGCCTCGGAGATCCCAGTCCTTTTAATGGCTCTTCATCTGGAGTGATTGCTTGCTGTCTAGAGGCACTGCCATCTTTTGTTGTAGTAAGATGATTACAGTATATTCATACAAGCTACTCTTCAAACACAAGAAAAGAAACACATTGGTATAGCTGTCACTTGTAGAGGAAAGTGACATACTAATTAGTAGAACTAAACACTAGTTAAGACAGGATCACAGTACAGAAAATAATTGGTAATTTGGCAGAAGCTTAGCAAATTATCAGGATAGAGTCTCCCTTAAAGAAAATAACCAGATGCAGAACTGTGAAATCAAAGGAGTGGTGCATTACAAAATGAGATAGAAATGTATTGTAATTTACACAATTTTCAATCTCAACATAGGAAGTAGGTTTGTGCCTATTTGAAGGATTGGTTGCCATGGTGATCTTCTTTCCTACAGTACTATTTCCAATTTTTTTGACAGTTTAAAAAAAAAGGCTAGTACAGTATCCTATTGAACGCTGGAATTATCAAGTGATTCTGTGAGAACAACTTGTATTTACATAGCACAATTGAATGCACAGCTTCAAAGTGATTGGCAGGTAGCCAATCTCTCACATTTGAACCCTTTTCAGTATTACTCACCATGCTTGATATAAGTGTACGGTGTGTGTCAGCTTTGGACTGCTATGCTTCATATTGGTAGTGCCCACAGTTCTTTGGTTGGTGATGGACAAACACTGATACTGTATGTATGTCTGTCTAGTTAGCAACCAGTATGAATTCAGGCGTATAGGCATACACCTTACCATGCATATGCACTTATCAATGAGAATTAATGGACATTTTTAGTAAAAATAAACACCAACCTGGGCTTTCATGAGAGTGGATGAGTGTCCACCACTGAGAGCGAATAATGGGGCCAGCTCCCAGCAACCCCTAGCTGTGAAAGGAAAAATATGACAATGTCCTTCTTAAGGACAGGTTAGTCACAAAGGGCCTCTACAAAGAGAATGACTGCAGTACACACAAATGACTTGTGTCTCCTTGAACTGGGTGATCTTTGTGAGTTCAAACGTTAAATAAATATTGATCATTGCATTACATTAACAACACTGTACTTGAGAGATAAAAATGACACAATATTTAAAAATGACACAATATTTTTCCAGGCATATGGCAAATAACATAACAGTTCCTACACTATTACACATATACAGCGCATATGATACATAGGATACATAGATACATATGGATGTAGTTAATTATTTGCCAATATAGTGCTATTCTGTGGCGAACCTCAACATTTTAATTAAGCTGAATCGGTGCAGGTTAGGGGTGCGGTCGTGGGTTGGGCCTTAAATTGTGTCTGTATGTAGGCTTGCACTCTCAGATATCAAAGTGGGTTATATGGCTAAGTTTGCTTGATATAATAGAAAACCAAAGACACTTTACGTCTGTGATTACGTTTAGTATTGAAGAATTTTAATTATACATTGATAGTAAGTCTTCTGCTTGAGTTAGACTGAATTGGGTTCATTCAGACACTCAGTATTGGTTGCATACTTTGAATGCAGAAGTGTTCTCCCTTCTTGGGTTATTTGTCCCCGGTTGGTCTAGTAGGCTGGTTCGTGAAAATTGTCCCACTTAGGGATGTCTATGTTCAATTTGGGCAAATGTTGAATTGTTAGTAATTGGTGACTGTATTCTCTTGGATATTACTGTTGATATCTACCTTGATCTCATTGGATTGAGTAGCCAAATATTCTGTGACTCTCTACACATGTTTCACAACTTTTATTGCGTGACTCATCTGGAAGGATCAAGATTGAGCAAATTGTCTCATATTATAGTTATCACAGAGTAAGCGGAAGTTTCTGCTTCGTTTTTTGGTGTATTTAGAAAGAAAGATATTAAATATATGATGTGCATGTATGAGACATGGATTTAGGTGCATGTTGAAAAGGTCATTTCAGGTTCTTAAAAAGTGGTGAGAAGGAAGGGATGGACTAGAAAATTAGCCAGACTCACCCACAGTTCCTCTTGGGTAGTTGAGTGTAGAAAATCATTTTTTAGGATTCCCTGGTAAGGCAATGTGATCTAAGGAGTTGGAGATAAAGCAAGTAGAAAATATCTGTAGCAAGGGCTTGGTGTCTACAGGACGAAAAAGAGAGTGCCCATGGTGTAACCATGATTCTTACCTTATGCAGGTTTCTATAGGGATCGAGTAAATCCTACGGGTCCTGTTTG
The DNA here is from genome assembly GCF_040938575.1 of Ambystoma mexicanum. Classification (NCBI taxonomy): domain Eukaryota; kingdom Metazoa; phylum Chordata; class Amphibia; order Caudata; family Ambystomatidae; genus Ambystoma; species Ambystoma mexicanum. Next base: position 490,869,500 of record NC_090926.1, on the reverse strand, counting down.
TCAAGGCATCCACTGATCCTGATGCATACAGCTTTCTGTTTGTGGTCAGCATTTATGTTGGCCGCGTGAGATGTCATCACGCGCTTGATGCATGCGCGGTGACAGCATTGCCGTGACTTGATGACTTCACTGGGATTCGCGCATCTAGCAGCCATATTCTTCAGAGTGCCAGTCTAAGCAGACAACCATGATTTTGGGGACGGTATGTGGGGGAAATTCATTGCCTGGTGCTGTGATCAATATCTAATGCTGTTGGAAATTCTTGCATTCGGGAGGGGGTTTGTGTGGGGGGAGGAAGGGTTGGTGGGTGGGGAAAAGTGCATGGCTTGGTGTAGATCTGTTTGGTTGATATGTTATGTTATGTTTCTTGGCATTTATATAGTGCTCTATATATCATTGGTATGACCTTAAAGCATTGGTAGGTTGAACGCCCTCGGGAACAGTAGTTCTGGTCAGTAGAGATAGGCCCTCATTCCAACCCAGGTGGTAAGTTCCCTACTTTACCACCATGGTGTAAACTCTGTTTACACCATGGTGGATGGCGGATTTACCGCCCCATTCCAAGGTGAGTGGGGCGGTAAATCCCCAATCCCCATTTACCCTTCCCCATTCCCATTTTTGCCCCATAGGGCATAATGGGAGTGGGGAAGGCGCTAATTACGGCACCGTAAATTACGGTGCCGTAATTAGCGCCAAGGACGCTTAGCGCCTTGGTACTTAACGCCTGCTAAAAGCAGGCGTTAAGTTGGAAATCAGGCGTTAAGGGATAACGGCGCAGACGGCGCCATTAAACCCTTAACGCCTGGGTTGGAATGAGGGCCATAGTGTCATAGGGTGCGTGGGTGCACCAGATATGTGTGCAGCTGATGTAATTGCTGGATGGTAGCTGCATCCTAGCGTTAGGTGGGGTGTTGAAAATATCAGTTGGATGTGTGCAGTCTGGTGGGTGGACACCCAAACTGGGCTCTGGCTGCTTTAAGCCTGAAGGACGCATATGTGAGCAACTAGGATGGAATGTGCTCGACTAGCTGTGTTTTATTAGGGTGATGAGGTGTTCATGGGGTCGTATTCGTATATGAACAGCTAGCCCAAATTAACCAGGGGTATAGCTGTGTTCTAGTTGAATGATGGTGTATAGTAGGGAGTGAGTGTAGTGATGTGAAATGATGGTTATCTTTAAAGCACCTGAGAACAGGCACGTGAACAGGATGGCAGGGAACAGAGCGACACAAGGACACAGAGACAGGGGGATGGGCTTACAGCGACAGGAGGGGGGATATATAGCAACAGCATGTGGAACAGGAAAGCAGGGTACACAGTGATACATGTGTGGGGCATATTAACATTTACATTCACATATCTATCCAGATGCAACTCAGGCCAATGTTCATGGCTCCACTCAAGTGTGGGACATTGTTGGTTATTTTATGTAAATTTGGGGTTCTGGCAATATTTTCTTACCGCCAAAAGAAGAGTGGTAGTTTAGAAATACTTATCTTCGCGTTTAGATTGGGTATGTCCTCACATCATCCTAGAGACCATACCTTGTTATATTATATTGGTTAATACAGTAATATGTATTGGTGGCGGTATTGGTGGTAGTAAATTACTTAGTGGTGAGCATGATTTTCCTTCCCTACATTATAGCCCCATCATACACAAAACTTTCCTTACTATTTCAATACTCTTAGTGATCTATAGAGGGCCTTGGACTTACATTCAGAGACACCACACTTTTACATAAAGTGCCACCTACAACCTGTGGCCGGTATCACTGATTTATTGCGTCCGTAGGCCTCATTACTGGTTCATAGACCCCCAGTAATCTATATATTGTATTAGATTTCTCCAGACAACATGCACTGGGGAACACACGGATACATCTCTTTATCACTGCTAAATCTATCTATTATTCCATCTGCATGAACAAATTGGATTACCAAAGAACACGAATCTTCCCCACGTCCGCATAGGCAAACCCAAACCAATGAAAACTCAGAAGCATTTATATATATATATATATATATATATATATATATATATATATATATATATATATATATATGTATATATATATATATATATGTATATATATATATATATATATATCTTATATTGCAAACAATTACAATGTCATGATACAGTTCTTATCATTTACATTTCAGCACTACCTGTAACAAAATGAGAAGAGAAAAACAAAGCCACAGATACCGTGAAAATAAATCCTTTTCAAACGGGCACACATTTTATGATTCGACACATGACAAATAAAAATGCAAGGGATTTTCTTTTGATTTGCTACTCTGACTGCCTGTTATTTCTAGACCACATTCATCAAACAATCGCACAAGAATAACCTCACTTTGACCTTGTATGCTTACCAAAGTTTTGCAGTTCCCTCTCCCCCACGATCCCCTTTCGCTCGCTTCAGAAAAACAAGTACAGTCAGCATGTATTGCCTCTGTTATCTCGGATGTTTGAAGTTTGTGGCGAAAACATAGAGTTCTCAAGCCAGCGCTAAGTGAGACTAGGCATGTCTGTCTGGGAGCCCAGTCATTCCCCGAACTAACTCTGCCTCTGCCCTTATTCCCCCAGCAAAGTTCTGCACCTTCCCATTTTGCTTTCGTAGCAAAACTGCAGATACACTGCTCCAATCAAATTGAAGTTAGCATCACCCTTCCTTTAGTACAATAGGCCAGTTACACAGTGAGTAACTGTATCTAATATAATTTCCTGGTATGCAGGCTCTATGCTTGCGGCAAACACAGAACAATAAGGGAGAAAATAAATTCAGTGCATGTTTGAAAAACGAATTTCAGAATATGTATTTTATCCCCATTTTGCACATAGACATTACATTATAATGTTAATAAGTTAACTCTAGTAATTAGTAATTGTTAATTAAGTCAGTTAGTTAGATGAATAATGTAGTTCCCTATGTATGAGTTATTTTAAAGAAGAGAGAGAAACAAAAATTCTGGTGCACTTTTAAACCTGCAGCTTCACATTGCTTTTTGCTGTATTATAAATCCTGTCTCCAGCCACATACTCACATGTTATGCTAGCAACATAGACTGGCTATTTGTGTATGCTACATTATTGCTGGCAACAAAATGCTATCACATTCAGCGAGGTGCTATACACTCCAAGGCGCTATAAAGCGCTATTTTGTGCATTCAGTGAACTGCTAAACACTCCAAGGCACTATAAAGCGCTATATACTACTACATTATCCCTCCTTTACTGAAAATTTGCCGTGTTCCAAGCCACAATTGGAGGAAACCCAACTTGCACTCCTCCTTTCTTTTAAAATGTATGTGTAGTGGGATATATTTCATTCCCTGTTCTCACTAATATCATAAGCAACATCTTCACCTTTACAGACAAAATGATTAACCATCCTCCCATCACTAGCACCACAACAGCTAAACCCACCATAGTGTGTTCCACCCAGGTTCCCCAATTAAACCTTTCCACTTCCATTATACCCAGGCTACTAACAGTAATATTGTTCTTTCTCAAACTCATGTTCACAGTATGCTTTTCTTTATGATTCAATAGAAACTTCCAATCCGGGTCTATTGGGAATGCATCCCTTTGAAAAAATTCAATATTTTCTACTTGGCTTTCCCAAATACCATTTGTAATATAGAATAACGTTAAACCCCCAACCGTAACAACTGTATCCTTTGGAACCTGTAAGTAAAATACATTAAATTTCAATTGTTTAACAACAAATGTTCCATGATTTAAATGCACAATTGTCAAGTTCTTCATACAGGTGCTGACCAACCATCTATCTTTGACCATTTTAGCTTGTGCCAACTCCTCACCACCCATATTGCTAATGACTACTTCACATCCTCCTGATATACCTGGATCAGATCTCAAACCACAAATAGCATCTGTAGCATCAGGAAAAAATGGTTTACCTGGACACATGTAATTTTGTTGTTTACATTTTATACAGGTTTCTAAGTTCGGGATCAAGTAAACCTCAGGCTCCCATGACTGAAATGCCACCACTTCTGGAGTCTTAATTGTTATAAATGTATCTTCTTGCCAAAATCCCACGTTATGTACGCACTTAGTTTGATAAATAAGTTCAGGAGCTATATATGGGATGCCTAATAAAAAAAATAATTTCCATCCCTTCCAAATTCACAAATAAGGGCATTGCATTGCCCATTTCAAATGCACTTTTCACTTGCACCACATCTATCTCCCTCCAGGTCAACCTTTCTATCATTTGATGAATAATAGCTTGTGATACAAAATACAATGGTATATGTCCATGAATTAATTGGAAAATTGCAGTTTGGACTTCTCTCATGTAATTGTCAACAATCTATCAACAGGGTTTATTACATTCAGGATTTCATTCAATATCCGGTCATGCTTAATTATTAATTTAGTAGTTGCTGTACAACCTCTGCTTGCTCATTCAAAATAATCACAGTTTTATTGATAAACTTCACTTGTTCATCCTCTAATTCCATCTAAAGTCTTTTGGATCATTTCTAAATCAAAACTCAACTGTTGTGTTTTAGTACTCAGTGTCCCTACTGAAATGGCATTGGCTGTTGACATTGTAGTACCTATTATAGCTCCAATAATAGACATCACCAATGAGACCGCAAGCATTACTGCTCCTTTTTTACTCTCCTTTTCTTCATATCCGCTGAATTCACAAATGTCTTTTCTAATTCCATCAACATATCTCTTATTGACTGCTTGGCATTCTCTTTTCTCAATTCTAGCCACTCTTTAGTCTGCTCAACTCTAATTCCAGTGTTGTTAAAATATTTCTTCATCAAAGTATCAGGATTCAAAGGTATATAAATGTTTTGAAAAATCATCCTTCTATTTCTCATTAAAAATCCAGGTGCTTCTTCCACTGCAATGTCAGATGCCGGTCCAGGCTCAATGACAACCTGTGCTTCCAAAGTTTTGAGATTCCCTACAATCATCAGTATTGCCAACCACATCGCTGGTGCCATCATCAATGCTATCCGTTTTATAGGTTTGGTCTTCGCCCCCGCCCGGGGCTTTTTTGGAATTCCTCCTTGCAGATTCCAGGACTCCATCATCTCCCGTGTCCTCTGGTCCTGTGACCTCCGACCTCAAAACACAGGTTAATGATTCTAAATCAAATAGAAATAGACAGATTAAGTACGTAGCACAATACTAATTTCACCCTTTTATCAAAAATAAAATATAAAGGGATTAGCTCTTTTTCTTTGGTCTCTGAAAGTAAGCACATGTTAGAGAGAAAACAAACATAACATCATTGAACATTAAACATATCTCAACCTTGCAATAAAACAATATAATTTACTTCAGCCCCCTTTTAAACATCATCACATATTGTATTTTTATTTACATCTATTCCATCACCACAATCATATCTATTTAATTTCTCTGCTATTGGGCCCTATAAATAGACCCATGTGTTTTCTTCCATGTATTTAGGGCACTTGATCTGTTTCTACTCGCTCAAGTCTCCTTACCTCATGTTTGGGATGCCAGGGCTTAATTTGGTTAACATGAACAAATTGCTCTGTTACCGTTTCACCTTCAGTTCTTAAAATTATATAAACCACTGGAGATACCTTATCTATAATTTGAAATGGCCCCTGCCAGGCTGCCAGAAATTTAGAATTTTTCTGTTTACCTTTTCCAAAATGAAATGTATACACCTGATCCCCTACACTATACTCTTTCACAGATGTCTTTTTATCATAATATGATTTTGTACCGTCACCAGCCCTTTCCAAATTCTGCTGCACAAAAGCAAATGCATGTTGTAAATGCTTCCTCAGTTCTTCCATATATTCATGAACTGTAGATGCTCTTACAAGTGTCTGCTCATGTGTCCTGTATAGCAGGTGTTGTGGCAACACCATTTTCCTACCTGTCAATACTTCATGAGGGCTGATCCCTGTTGCTTTCGCAGGAGTTGATCTGATTGCCATCAAAACCAGAGGTAAACGTAAATCCCAGCTGGAACCTGCCTCTGCTACAAACTTCTTTAATATATCCACAACAGACCTATTACAACGTTCAACACATCCAGAAGAGGCGGGTCTGTATGCAATATGCAGCTTTCTTTTCACCCCAGTATCTGCCACACCTTACTCATTAAAGCGCTCGTGAAATGACTTACTCTGTCTGATTCTATTCTTTGTGGTAACCCAAATCTTGAACATATATGATTTACCAGTAATGTAGCTGCTTTTTGCACACTACAATCTGGTGCAGGAATACACTCTATCCATTTTGACATTAAACGAACCACACTCAAAATATAACAGTTCCCCCTGCTCTACCTTTTTACAGGCCCTACATAGTCTATTTGCAAATCTGACCATGGAAGAGTTAAGCCTCTTTTCATTAATGAGGCTCTATGCAATGGTGAAGCAGGGCAGGTTAAATTGGGCACATACTAGACATCCCCTAGTATATAATTCCACATCTTGGGACATATGTGGCCAGTAAGCATAATCTTTCAGTATCTCTAGTGTATTTTGTGACCCTCTGTGTGCTGCAGTTATGGCATCATGTGCATGGTGTAGCATTAGCCCACTGAATGAAAGGGGTACCACCCACTGTATTTGTCCTGTTATGGATTCCCTAATCATGAGTCCATCCTGTAGTCTAATTCGCTTTTTAAAGGATTGTGTTAAAGGATTTTGTTCATGGTCTATCAAATGATTATAATAGATTCCCAAATTGGATCATCTTTTTGTGCCTTAATCAGGTCTTGATCTGGTGTATCATAACTCCATTGCACTACTGGTTGTTCTACCTCTTTTGGAGCTTTAGATCGTGTAATTGCATCAATCTGTATTTCACCAAGTAAATGTTCAATAGGTAGCAACTTTCCCATCACAGCCCCAATTTTAGCTAAATGATCTGCCTTATCATTTCCCTCCTTATCCTGTCCTGGAGTTTTTAAATGTAAACAAATTTTCCTCCAGTATATTGTCAAATCATTCTCTGACACCAATGTGTCTATAGCCTTATCATTTTTCCATGTTTGAAAGGCTTTTCATTGTATGTAATCATACCTCTTGCTTTCCAGCCATGCAAATATTCGACAAAGTTATTCCGTTCATAATCAGAATCAGTCACCAGGAAAATTTCACTAAATTTATTATCAACTGCAGTAGTAATTGCTTTATAAATGGCTGCCAATTCCGCTACTTGACTGATCCTAGCCCCAATTCTCATCCCTACACTGGGAATATCATCACATCTCAAGCAGACATTTCCTATTTCTGACACCAATTGTTTATTAGTGTCATTTTCAATGTGAAAAGCACAACCGTCAACATATACAGTTGGCAAATCCTTGCATGTCTTTTCATCAAAAGCTTTATGTGGTGATTGTCCAAACTCCTGTAAACTAGATTCCACTTCTATTTCATTTGATACATATTCAGCTGCACAGTCATGTAGATCTGCTAAACCTTGAGCAACTGGGCTCTTTTTATTTTGACCATACCTCACTTCTACAGGAAAGCCTTGCAATGCCAGTGTCCATGAAGTAATTCTGGAATATGCTAGGTTGCCTGACCTAATTCTTTTACTCTCTAAAAACTGCAAAGGTTGATGATTTGTCTCAATAATCACCTTTTCTCCCTGAACAATGTTATTTAGATCTGCAGTTTAATGTGATTTTTGTATGGCCATTCCTAATGAAGAATTTTCCTCTAAATGAATATCCTTTTGTCTTCAAATTCAGGTGCAGGCCCACGTAGCCGTGAACATATTTTTTGATTAAGGAAATCTAACACCATATACATTCTGTGCATGATATCATTGCCCATGTAAAAGTCATTTTGGGTTCCATTCACTATCCATACATTATGATAAATTGGTTTCTGCCCAATTTTAATCTTTATCATGCATCTGCCTGCAATTCGGTTTTCAAAGTCTGGACTGACCAAACCAGAGACATATTGGTTTTTAATTCTAAATTGTGGGATCTCCTCCCTTTCCATTATTTTCTGCAGTAATTTCTCATTAATAAAGCTTCTTTCTTGTTCAAGCGCTAAGATAGCTTTTATCACTTTGAAATGGTCATTTATACCAATGTGAACCCATAGTTGCTCATCATCCTTGTGTATTTCAGCAATAGTAGTAATGTGTTTTTCTGGGTCTGTTTTAGGAGTAGTATTTTGTTTGCATTTCTTCTCTTTTAAATAAAAACGTAATGTGTGCTCATCTATGGCAGTCTGCCATTTTTTCCATGGGTCCAAGTATATTTGTACAGGTAGTTTTTCATTTTCACTCTGCATTTTGTCTTGACACATTAATATAACAGTGATGCTAGGTATGCAACTATTCTGGAGCTATACCTCCACTGCATCATTTGTTTTGGCAATGGTGTATTGCTGTTTTGTGATTTTAGTTTCTTAGGTCTGAGTGGTTTTTTAGTTAAGGACCACAGTACTCCATTCACCCCATCTATGAGCGGGGACAATCTCTTCAGGTAATCTGTTCCCATCAAAAATGGAATTTCAATAATGGTTGTGACCAATACCTCCTGTTTCTTTCTGTGTTTACCTATCTTTATGTCAACCTCAGTGACGCCTATAATAGGCACCTCCTCCCTGTTAAAATTATGCACTGGACCTTGATTTTCCTTCAGTGTGATCTGATTCTGTGGGGATCTCCCGTCATTGATACTCTTTACCAATTCATTAGACATAATTGTGGCCTGTGCGCCGGTGTCAATCATTGCAAATGTATTGCATTTCTCTTCTACAATGATGGGAGCATAATACCTGTCTTCAACTTCCTCCAATACACATAAGAAGTGCGAATTCTTACTGATTTCAGGGCTCACCTTTCTCAGGCCTTTTTCACTTTTGGCTAAGCACATTGGTAAATGGAAAGACATTTTTCCCTCCTTTCTGTCCATTTCTGTGTGAGAGACTTTATTCATTTCCCCATGTTCAGAGGTCTTTTGGAGTGTGGCCACTGTTCGCCCATCCATCCAGGGATCATCAGAGGTCACATTACAATCCTCCAACTGAACATGTGTGACAACATCACTTGGCAATTTGTCATTTTCTAATTTGCATTTGTAATTATTTAGTATGGTGCCAGTCCTTTTAACTTCTTCAAAAATATGTGGCTCAAAGAATTCTTCAGGTGATTGACCTGTACCCTCCTTTTGAGTATTTATTTTTTCTGCCTGTGTTTGGTTATTGTTTTGATTGCCCAGGGAAGGAGTTCTAGCATCCCCACGTACTCCCTGTTTACTGGTATTCCCCATGCATGAGTCATTTTTCTTAAATCTGTCTCTTTGTTCTTTTGGAATTTCAGGATTTTCTTTCTCATTGCTACAAATCTCCAGTGTTTGATTTAGCTCTAAGTTAAACCGAACTTCTTTTTTAGAAGTATTTGCACTTTCTGTCACATTTTCACTTACTGGTACTTTCATTTTTAAATCATTAGGCATCTCAGAGTCATGATGCAAAATCACATCAGAGCAATCTGTTTTCTTAGCACTGCAGGTATCATAAATACTTAGGGGCCGATTCATGGAAGTCGTAAATCTTGGCGCAAGCTGGCACAAGAGTGAAAAAACAGGCGTGTGCCTGCGATTCATGGAAGTCCCTGCGCGTGTTTCCCTCGGGATGTGCGCCAAACCCATGCGTGGTGCACATGGGCGCACACGTCATTGCAATATCCCGAACGCCGTGCGCGTCGCGCACAGGGAAAACGCACAATGTCCGCGCACACACCAAAAAGGGGACGGGACATGGGGCGTAACACGCAGAATGGGGAACAACGTGTGGAAAAGAAAGCGTAACTGGGGAAGTACACAGAACGCACACTACACGCGAACAACCCATATTCATGGATTCAAATACGGGAAACCCACACACGGCAAAGGATGCACATAGGAGTCAACACGTCTGCCACACGAAGGCAGGCGGATGAGTCCCTGCGCACAGTATAAAAGTGCACGCAAACAACAAACACGTATATACAGCTACGATGAATGCCCCATTTGTGGCAGCACTGATTGTGGGACACCGCAGGAGGAGGAGAATAGCCAGGGCCCGCATTTTTTTCCCCGGACCAGCCTTTTTTGGGATGCCTGATGACCACTTCTATGGCAGGCATAGGTTTCCACCTCGTATCATCCTAGACCTTGTCAGGGAGTGCGAAGATGACCTTACATCCCCCACCCTGTGCTCCCAAGCATTGATACCCTTGGAGAAGGGGCTCATGGTCCTGTATTGTTTGGCCACTGGGTCATTTCAGTGGACAACTGCAATATTGGGGGGTTCTCACAGGCGACGCAGTTACGCTGCCTACACCAGGTGTTGGCAATCATCACTGCACACCCCTCAGTCCGCAGGCACATATACATGCCCAGAACACCTGCAGAAAGGCAGGCCGTGGTCCAGGACTTTTACAGGGTGGCACACTTCCCCGAAGTGCTCGGTGCCATAGATTGCACCCATGTGGCCCTACGTCCACCTAAGGCCACTGAGCACATCTATCGGAACTGCAAGCACTGGCATTCCATCAACATGCAGGTTGTATGCAATGCTAAAGGAAATCATCACCTCTGTCTATGCAAACTACCCCAGCTCCACCCATGACAGTTTCATATACAGAATGTCCGTCCTGAGCTGAGCCCTGGAAGCTGGACAGCATGGTGACACATGGCTCCTAGGTGAGTACAAATGCCTGTGCACATGCATGCATGTCACACACAGACAAATACCCAAACCCTAATAATCACAACTATTATCACCTCCCCAGGGGACAGTGCCTACCCTCTGAGCAACCACATAATGACGCCAATCCGGAACCCCACCCCACCACCCCAGGTAAGATACAATGATGCCCATATTGCAACCAGGGGCATAGTGGAGCGCACATTCAGAGTGCTCAAGTCCTGCTTCCGCTCCCTTGACCGCTCTGGTGGGCAACTACTATATGCACCCCCAGTAGTGTGCAGGATCATTGTGGCAGCATGTGTCCTGCACAATGTTGCAAGACGGCGGGAGGTACCGGTGGACATGGTGGTGCCCCCACATCCCCAACCACAGGCACAAGCACTGCCCATGGGAGGGGACAGGGCACGTGGCGGGGCAGCCCGGACCCAGTTTGTGGCCGCATTCTTCACCTAAACTCCCACCCCTGGAGAGTGCACACAGTCCTGGCACATACCTGGTGACAATCGATGATGACAAAGAGACAGTCAACTGTCACAACCTTACCGCCCTGAGAATGTTGCCACGGATGTGCTACATTGTGTGCATCCCTAGCTACTTAAACATAACCAATCCTGTGTGACCAAAAGGAACACATGCAAGGTGTGTATCACCCCCCCCTGCAAAACAGGCCATCACAATCCCTGGTATGTCACCCAAACCCTCCCAAACCACATCACAGCCACACCATGACATGGCATGCAATAGCAAAAGTCCAACACATGACCAATAAGATACGAAGTGACATGTCATACATGAAAACTGCTATGAGACAATGATGCCTGACATGGAATCAGATGAAATGACTGACCAACAACCTCCTACACATACAAAGCCAGACACAAATGCTTTCCACCAGTCGTAGAATGAACACAACACTGAATACCCGTTCACATGCACATTGGGCACGGCAAAATCCCGACTCCCGAACCCGTGTGCTGTGTGTGTCTCCTGCAACACACTGCTCTGCACACAGCACTTTGAGCAGCCATTGTGCTGCAGATACACCTTGAACATCACATGAAAATGACTAATCAAATCTATAACCAAATGACGCATGTACAGGATACCAAATGGTAATAGATCATGTGCTGCATGGACACAGCAGGCCTGAGAATGCAATCTGTGTGCACCTTTGGCCATGGAAGGGTGGTTGGACGTGTGGTGGATCATTGTGCAACTGTTTGTGTCAATAGGGACATGCACTCAATGTGTCCTGTACATATCACATGTGAACATTGGCCATGTGAACACCCCGGCATGTCAAACCACACCAATCCCCTGATACCTGAAAAGTAAAGACAACACAGGAACAGGCATTGACCAGCACAACACATCATGTACATAGTACCCCACGGTTACAATGTCAGAGTGCCCAAAACACTGTAGCCCCAGCCAACTGTCCAATAAAAAAAAGGCCCTCCCTTACACATCACCGTGACCTTCTGAACAACTGTCTCTGGGGTATGTAGCCTTCTTCTTTCAAGTCTACCTGGCTACAGGATCACCCTACCCATTGTTCTCCATGATCCAGCTTGAGTGTAAATAGGGTCCAGCCCCCTCAGAGGCCACCTTGACTGGTAAAAATACCAAATCGCAGAGACCTCCAGGTAGGCAAAGCCACAAACCAGGGAAAAAAGGCTCTAGGCACCAAAAGTGAGACCTAGAAGAGTCTCCAATAGATGACTTGAAGTAGCAGGAAATGTCAAAGCACATGTACAAGCACAATGATAGAACAACCAAGGTAGCACAGTTGAACAATGGTCCAACAGGATGGGTACCATTTACGGTACATAACATACAATGAGGATGCAACAACTGATGGGTAGTGTCACAGCTCCGGTGTTCAGGCGCAGGAGTGGCATGAACCAACCACCCCCTCCGTGGTCTGGGTGCCTGCAAGGTCAAACTTACACAGGACTCTGAGACCACGGCGGGCAAGTAGGGTCAGGGATAGGTTGCATGGAAAGGCATTGGTATTCAGGATAACCGGAAAGAGGGGCAGGAGAGGGAATGTGGATTTGCAAGGGAAAGTAGGCAAAATACAACTATTCACAAAAACACATACTCAATTAGAGAAAACATGTTCATCATGCACATTGTACAAAGAGAGACTTATCTCTGGGGTGAGTGCTGGCCTCCTGCCTGCGCACTCTCAGGTCAGGTAACAGGAGCACTTCAATGCTGCAAAGAGAGTGTGAGTTACTAATCTGAATGTGTGTTTACAACACACACACACAACACCATCCATTCCCCAAAGTTAGTGACTTCTCCACAAACAAACACCCCTGTCTGCTGCTTTGTACCGATACGTTAGCTTGGCCCACTGATGGTTCATACACTGTCAATGCAGTAAGGCAGGCGCATGTGGCCGCACGGGAAATGGAAGACCAATGTGTCAAGAATCACACATGATACAATAGTCCCTGGGTGAGCTGCTAGACGTGTATAGCAAGGTGAAACTTCAGTACAAGTTGTGTTCTGGCAGCCACAGATTTCAATAGGTAGTGCACGTGGCAATTTGCACATGCAAATGACATGCACTGCCCATGAGTCTGTGCCTCGCTGGGTGTCCCTGTGTGCTGTATCAGTTTCTGGCTAGGAAAGCTACTACCCTAATAACTCTGCTTCAATGGAGCAGGGGGTACTCGAGGATATGTTTGATGGCCCCTGCGTGTGCCCCTGACTACTTTTAAAGCCACTTGGCATTTGGCCCTCAACGCATGTCAGCTGTACTGTGTGCTTCTCCAACAATGCCTGGCAAAGCTCCCCAGCACTGGTGCTACTTAGCATCCATTTGCACGTGGCCTGGTGGAAGGTTGGCTGCGGTGTGGGCCCTTGTGCTGCTCACCTTGCCTGGTGCTCCTGGAAACACGTCTGCTTCTGTCGGACGTCTAAGCACAAGCCCTGTGCTTCTGCTTGCACAGACATCCACACATCTGCACCACCGAACGTGGACAGTTTTCTGGATTAGTCGTCCCTGTGTCTGCTGGCAAAGGTAGTCTGGAGGCTCATCTTCCAGCAGAAAGGGCATTAAATACATGAATAAGCCTGTGTGTGTGTCTACATGCTTGTTGTCACTGGGCCAGGTTACAAACCTACATCCAAACGCCTCCCACCATCAGTGTCACTTTCACAGGCCAAGGCTGCAGGCTAGTGTCTACAGCATGAAGTGCATCAAACACATATACAGGCAAGAAAATAACATACATCACAATCCACATCAATTAATGGAGACATCAATCACGTGCTCACCCAAATTGATTACAGACATGGGGTAGATAAAACACAACCAATCCTCACTAGGGGTGTTAACACAAGTAGTACAGCATCAGACAGGCCACAGTTATGAAGTAAGTCCAAAGCCCTTGTGTACAATTTTTGTTACACCGAACAATCCTAGTGAGCCCATGGATAAGGGAAACAGGAGTGGCCTATGTGAGTCAGGACCCCAAGCTGCAAACACATACACGAGACAAGCTTGAAGGGACAGTGGATGCTTTCAAAAGCCACAAAGCACCACACCGTCACATGAATGCACAATAAACAAACAATATTAAACTATATTAACCAATTAAACTAACAATGAAAAACCTACATAACCTAATAAAAATAACTATGAAATAGTTAATATTAACTAACTAAACCAAAAGCAAAAATCAAAAATGGCCACATACGACCTGGGGAGGAGGCACCCAGGAGGGGAGAGGTACAGGGTGCACCTCAACACCCACATGCGATGATGTTGAGATGAAAAAAACCTCCATGGGCTCAACGCCTGCACAGCCCGACCTGTGTGGGAGATATCTTGTTGTCCGAGTCTGCCTCATCCTGAAAAGGAGGACGTGGGCCAGGAGCCTGACCACGCCTAGGCGCAGCTTGCCCCTCGTCGGCAGCAAGTCTGCCGGATGGGTGAGCCTGGTTATGTGCAGCAATGACACGCAGGTCTGCATGCAGAACCTCCCATGATACACGTGCTTCCTCTTGCAAGGTAACAAGTGTAACATAGAGTTCTTCCTGCGTGGTCTGGCTGGAAAACTGATGCACCTCCCAGCAAGCACGTAGCTCAGCCGAGATGGTACGCTCAAGCTACTCAAACCTTTCCTCTGACCGCACCCTCTGGGACGTCAAGATGACACCCACAGTGGATCTGAGGGACTCATACTCAGCCCTCAGGGCCTCCATGTGTGCCTCTGCGTGAGCAGTAATAGCTTGATGCAAAGACAACATTTCAGCCTGGCGTGCCCTGTCTGAGGCCGCCATGCCCATCCTGAGTGAGCGGGAGCACGGATTGGGCCACACGTTCCATGCTCACAGCGATGTTATCAAGTGCTGCCCCCTGCCGTTCTGAATTGGCAGTCATGTCTTGCTCCCACTCAGTATACCTCGTGGCGCGCGGCCACCGTGTTGCTGGGCTTGACACCTGTGGGACCCAAGGACCGGCCGTCCTCGTTGGGTTGGCACCGCCCGGGGCTGCACGACTACATGCCCTCGTCTATGTGATGCCCCAGGCACATCAGCGACTGGTGTGGAGGGTGACCCTGCCTCCCAATCCACCACAGGCGGAGTTGCCACCACTGTCCGGCCCCTCAGTGCAGGTGTCGCGGACAGAGGAGTGTCCACATCAGTATCACTCACCCCTGACGTATGGACCTGATGCTCGTCCAACTCGACATGGCCGTCAGAGTGGTCATCTGGGCTGGACTCATTGGCAGCCAAAGACAAGATGGTCTGTAGTGCATGTGTGTTCTCGTCGTCTACCACCCCACGACCCCCACTTGTGCCAGGTTGCAGTTGTGATAACAACCCTGTGCCTGGCATGACAACAACCATCCTCTGGCTCCATTGCGTCATCATCTGAAAAGTGGAGAGAAAAAAACATCAGTACACATGTTAGAAGCACATAACACACGCACACACATAGACATCACACAGACGGCCAACACATGAAGCAGACATGTCACACACAAAAGAGAACCTGCCATGCATGCCTGGTCAATTTGACATTGCATCAGTGAGTAGGCATGTAGAACAGTGTTACACGGCTCAGAAGTGGGTTGATGCAGTGCAGAACATGTGTACGTTACTCACTACATGAACAAGTACTTCATGATGTGTATCAAAAAACGTGAAGGCAGTGGAAGGGCAAGTTCAGGCATCACGTGCAATTTGCATGCAATGGGTTGCATGGCTACAAGCAAACCCCCCCCCCGAGTGAAAATGCAGGGATGCCTTGCATGGTAGCAAAAGGGTGACCAGAGACCTGTGTATTGGCAGACAGTGTTGACTAACATCAATGGCATCATCTGAGTCAACTGACAACACAGCAGATGATGATGGGACAGTAAGCAGGACACATGACGAACCCTCAGTAGTACACCCATGTGTGCAATAGCCACTACACCAGTTGGACAGAGTAAGTGAGCCTGAAACTGGAGGAGGACTGTGCCCCACACAGACCGTGACACCCTAAACTGTGTGATACAGGACTGGGCCAGAGTGGGCATGGGATGCCTGAAGATATGCCATGAAATGTTGCTCATTCAAGACACGTACTTGAATCATCATCCAGTCAAGTACACATAGGGGCATGCATCGAATGCACATGGAGCATGAATGGGCACTCATGTCCCTGCAGAGCATCTGCCATCTGCACAGTCCAAGGAAGACATCCTGCATTAAGGGCAGAGGATGTACCCCACTGCATTTGTCTGGCAGGTTGGCTGGTGGAAGTTAGCATGTACACAGGAGGCTTGAACAGGTCATTGCAGTAGGCCAAAATGATGCCCACCAGTGCTATGGTGTAATTGGGGTGCAGGGAGGGTGGAGGGTCAGGAGGGCATGCCTACGTGGAGTACCCACATGCAGGCAGAGGACACATGCACGTCAGTGATGAGAGGAAAGACATGCAGAAGGGCCAGTGAGCTGGAACATAGACCGGAGGGGCATCTGGGTGACTAGCATGTGAGTAGGGTGCAAGTGTGGTGATGAGGACAGTCCCCGTCTGCTCTGCATGTCCACCATCCTGCACTGCATGCACGCAACAGTGAAGCATTGCATGGCTAGCACATGAGAACCATCTACACATAGCATGTAGTGGCAGTCAAGCACAACACATCACACAGGCAAACCACACATGGAATGAACATACACGCAACAACACTCACTGGACGGGGCATCAAAGTCCTGCGTCTCTCCCACTCCTTTGACCGATTCTGCTGGTATGAACTCCGCAACGAGTGCCTCGTGCGGTGTGAGGTCATCCTCCGCAGGTGGTGGCCCACCGCCAGTCACCAGAGTCATGTTGTAATTTGAGGCACACTTGGCCTTAGCACTGCGTTTGAGGTCATCCCAACGCTTCTTGCACTCTGCAACTCTGCGCACCTCATGGCCGAATGCACTCACAATATCCGCGACATGCTTCCAGTGGGTATTCCGATGGGCTGCCGTAGTTTTATAATTCGGCCCCACTAGCATGTCATGGCTGTGGGCCCGCAGTAGTCCACAAGGGAGTCCAGTTCCTGCGCACAGAAAGGCTTCTTCCTTGACGTGCAGGAGGCCGTGGCTGTGTCTGGGGTCCCAGCCTGTGCTGCAGATGCAACATTCCTCCTCTTGGATAGTGGTGCGGACCCTGGCTGGCGAATGCCGTCCTGATCAGTATGGCCAGTGGCACCGCTGGATTGAACCAAGGGAGTGGCAGGTGGAAGGACGACCGAAGGACCCTGCACAGCAACATCCGCTGTGCCAGGGTCATTGACCGCGACTGTCCTGGTTGGTAGACTCACAGCCCGGGTGTTGTTGGCTGCATCTGCCCCTGCACTTGCCAACACCCGGCTGGTCGGGGCAGCAGATGACATAACTGCACCCGGGACACGTGTCTCGGTCAGGACAGCCCTGCGTGCACCTACAGTGTTCCTCCTGACCTGCTGGAAATCTTCCATGGACTCTTCAAGTGCCAACGCAGCCTGCGCTGGCAGACCCTGAGTAAGGGTGGTGGTGTCCACAGCTGCACCTGCAGCTACCACTACCCTTGGGCCCGTGGCAGTCGATGAAACGGACTAATGGGTCACATGGGCGCCAGTGCCAGATGCAGAAGCTGCATCTTCCGAAACCACAGGGGGTGGTGGCATGACTGCACCGACACATGGCACAACATCGTGCTCAAGTGGCGCACCCCTGCCTCTTCCACCTCTGCGGCCACCATGGACACCCTGGAGTCCCCCATCTCCCTGGTCACCCCGGCCATGTCCCTGACCACGCCCGCCACGAGGAGTACACCCAGCTGAGGCGCCCCTCACCTTTGGTGGCCTCCCACCCATGGCACAGATGGAGTAGTGCCGGCACAGATGGAGAAGTGCCAATGGGAGGTGTACACGACAATTGTCCTGGGCAATTGCGGTGAAGGGGGTGGGATACAAGATGTTAAAAGCACCCCTGCACCTGCAAGGCTGTATGTGACCCCAGTGATGAAGTGACGGGTCACGCAACACTCAGGCACCCCAAACTGCAGTAAAACTGTGCACGCAACCCCGGTAACCCACGTGTGTGGAATTAACCTCCCACAGTACGCGGTGGCACCCAGGGACACAAAAAACAAGTACACGTGGGACACGCAGGCTACTATCACCTCGAAAACAGGTACGCGATACACAGGGGCACCCGCAGTGGGGAAAATAGCATGTGCGACTCACCGTCAGACTAGCGTGGTAATGAAAAACACACGTAGCCAATACCCCCACCAAAAGAAGAGATACGTCCTTGATCCGCTGTGAATTTGTGATGGTACGCGAAACAACACGAAGTAGCAACACACACATCGGTCTCCACGAAAGGCATGTACACGGAACTGCTGGCCCCACTCACCTTTAACCCGTGTTGAGGGAAATGCACGTGCGCATCACATCACTTATGCACGTAGGCCCTTTCCTCGGATTACACGCATTAACACACGGACGTGCTGTTTTTTCACGTGCTGAATCACTATGCACCTGTCACGAGGGAAACGCCGTCTAATGTCACAGACACGCTTACGAGCTCAGGGCCTTTCCTCGGATTACACGCTGATGTGCACTTTTTTCACGTGCCAAATCACCCCGTATCAAGCTGGCCACGCGACAACACACGGAAGACCACGCTCCTGCCCAAAAGGCCATTTTCCTGCCACCCAGAGCCCCAAGCACGCTCCCACCTGCCATCTGCTGCTGCCTGCCTGCTGCCCACGTGCCCTGCTATTTGGTGCCTGCACGTCAGCCATCTGCAGGGATCCAGTTGCTGCTGGAATATAAGACTCCCAACTGGGATACCATGGCTCCACAGCCCCAGGACCCAGTTGCCCACCCACACCTGTCTCGGGGGTCGCCATGTCGGGGCAAACACCATCCAAGACCACTGGCGAACCCCAGCTAGAGAGGCAGATCGCTACCAGCTTCAGCGATAAGGAAGTTGGTACCCTGGTGGAGCAAGTTCTGGGGCATTATGATGCCCTCTTCACACCATCGCGCGCCAACAAGGAAGGACGGGAGAGGATCTGGGAGGACGTAGTGGTTGCAATCAACGCGGAGGGGGTGGCAACCCGCGACATCAAACGCGTCCGGAAGCGCTGGGAGGACTTCAGGGCCAGGACCCGCAGCAAGGCCCAGCGCCTCATGAAGGCATAGGATGCAGAAGGGTGCCAGGTCAGCCTGAGCAACATCCAGATGAGGGTCCTGGAATGCATAAGCCCAGCACTCCATGTCCAGATCCTTCAGAGGAAGACCTGTCTGGATTTGAACGGTAAGTACCCATGCATTGCTGTGTGAAACAGGGCATGTTGCAGTGTGCTGGTAGTCAGCTACTTGCCTGTATGTGTGACATAGGCCATGTATGGATGTGTGTGTGCAGGGACATCATGGTGCTGCATGTGAGACCAGTCATGCGTGAACCACATGGATGGTGCATGTGTTAAAATTCAACATGGGGAGCAGAATGCAGAATGCACACATGAATGCATGCCTGTCTCTGTTGTTGGACATGGATGGGGTGTGAGAGATGGTTGCTGCTGTCATGTACATGTATCGTGTACATGTCTGTGTGCCTGAGTAGCGTCTGTGTGACTTTGAAACACCATGGATGCATGACTCATGTCCGTGACGATGTGTTGATTCATTTATGCAGTCTAGTCATCCTTGTATCTACTGTGTCTGTGGTGTACGAGCCCTGATGCATGACCCTCCAGTGATGTGTGTGCATGGGATCAGTATGAGCCATAATGCATGTGAGTTTGAAGACAACATTTATATCAATAGAGACCCTTGTACATGGATGCTGATATTGATTGCATGCGCTGTGCCTGTTTCTGCATGTGTGTTGCCTGCATTGACCCATGTTTTGTGGAGGGACAGGATAGAAGTGACGTTTGACAGTGCCACTCATGTGTTATTGCTTCCTAGCTAGGGGACTATTGTACAGTACCCTGATGCTTGTGTTCTATGTCTCCCTCTATGCAGCGTCGAGTGAAGAAGAGGGGGAGATGGCGCTGTGGAACAAAGCGGCAGGGATGCCTCCACTGGGCGGCGATGCAAGGCCCAGCCACCCTCCCAGGAATTGCCATCACCGGTGCGAGGGGACTGGTGCCGCGTCTGCCACTACGGCTGCAGTGGAAGGCCCGGTTGAGCCCCCACAGGGGCTTGAGATGGCGGAAGATGGTGCAGAGCCATCCAGGTTGGTGGTCTACACAGAGGAGGAGAAGGCCGCTACTGAGCTGCACATGGGGCCTGGTGGGGGTAGTACCACTGGTGCAAGTGGTGCAGTCCAGGGCCAATGGCAGGAGGCAGCACAGGTCACCGCGGAGGGGCCTGTGCATGTCACTGTCCCTGACCCTGTGATTGCACCACCATGCACCAGCAGGGATGCCCCATCCCAGGCCCGTCCGCAGGTAGGGGGGAGGCCCATGTCATCTGGCACTCCACTACCTGCAGACGAGGAGACCCATGACCGTATGGGGTCCGTCCTGATTGGTGTCGCGTTGCGCACGCGTGTCATTCGTGATGATGCGCATGCTTCCCGGGGGGACCATGCACGCCATCACGAAGAGCTATGTGGCAATGTGGCACAGTTGGGAGGGGCCCTGGTCAGAAGGTTCCTACATGTGTCGAGCACTCTGGCAGCCCTCTCCTCCTCTGTGGAGACTATGCGGCAGTCGTTCTCCCTGCCGTCTTCCGGCCCCGATTCCACTAGGCCCCCCTGTGGACCTGGCCCGACCAACACAGCCAGCTTGGTGGAGATAACATCCCTGCCACAGTCGGGAGTCAGAGGTCCAGCAGGGGTGGACACCCCACCACACCAGCGGATGTAGGATGTGCCTGCATCATCGGGCAAGGCACATGGACAGCAGCAGCAGGCTCAAGGTGGGAGCGATGATGGCTCGTGGCCATCAACATTAGAGGGGCAGGCATCAGCCGGAGGGCAGGAGGACCCTGGAATGGGAGTGAATTCTGTGGGGCAGCGGTTGGGCCAGCGAATAGATGCCGAGCGGCGCCGGGCGGAAGAGGCACGGCTCACCCCGGTCAGGGCAGAGTTCTCCATGCTCAGGGCGTTGAGGTGGGCTGAGTGCCTCAAGGCAAATTGCCGGGAGTTGGAACATGCCATGACTGCATCCCTGCGAGACCTCAGGGCTAGCGCAGAGGCCCGCCTCCAGGACATCGACATGGAGTTCGATGATGCCCTGGCCGGGGACATCACAGAGTGAGCCGTAGGACTTGCCCGCCGCCTTTGTATATAGCTAGTTAGTGTTAGGGTTCCTTTCTGTTTTTATTTCTGTTGGGGCGCTTGGACAATGCCACACCTTTTTGTATATAGTTCTTTATTAGGTAGGGTTTTTTGTAGGTTTCATTTCAATGGTCGGGCTCATGGACCCTGGATTTGTACTTTGTAAGTAGTTCTACACTGGATTTCACTTCTTATTTTTTATTTTTCCATGGATCAATGGTTTTGTCTTGTTTTTTCACTTTGGATTTGTTTTGCCGGACTGACACTTTGGACACGTGCTTTTGGATTGATTTGGATTCTGCTTTCCTACATTTTTATTTTATATTTTGGACATGCAGCTTTTTGATCATTATTTCCATTCTTGTGTGTTTCATTGTATTCCCTTGCTTTTGTGTTTAATACATTTTTATTTCCTACTAAAATGTGTGGTATTCTCTCTTTGGTTTCATGTATGTCACGATGTGTGTTTTCTCATTCACATGCACCCATTGTGTGGGTGTGACGGAAATGTGTGGTTGTGCATACTTGCCATTTTGGATGTATCATGTGATGGGGATTTCATTGTGGGGTGGATGTAATACCTGGTTGTGTGTTTGGACTGGGGTGGCGTGGGGTGTGATTTGGGTGGCCATAAAGCCCATGATTGTGGATCGTCATGGCGTGTTGGGGGGACATGAGTCTGGGCCTGCTGGCAGATGCCTGTCTCTGCTAGGGGGGTGAGTGGGGGTGCAGGGACATGAGTCAGGGCCTGCTGGCTTGTGCCTGTCACTGCTGGGTGGGTAAGTGGGGGTGCAGGGACATGAGTTGGGGCCTGCTGGCAGGTACCTGTTACTGCTGGGTGGGTGAGTGGGGGTGCAGGGACATGAGTCGGGGCCTGCTGGCAGGTGCCTGTCACTGCTGGGTGGGTGAGTGGGGGTGCAGGGACATGAGTCGGGGCCTGCTGGCAGGAGCCTGTCACTGCTGGATGGGTAGAGGTGCAGGGGGACATGTGTCGGTGCTCACTTGTTCATGGTGACATGTGGGCTGGCTGGGGGGCATGGCCAGGGTGGATGGGCTGCCTGCGGGGCATGGCCAGGGGTGCAGGGCAGTCCCCTGTGTTGTGGGCTGCCTGCAGGGCCTGGGAAGGGGGGAGAGGGCACACCTGGGAGGACACACACTGCCAATTCGTGTTGGGGCACCCCAGGAATACACGTTCCCCTCCTGCGGCAGCGAAAACGTGTGTAATACGTCCTGCGCACCCCTCAGAATACACGTACCGTGCTCGCAAAAGGCCTATCGCGTGTAACATGTCCCACGCACCCCCAGAATACACGTACCCCGCTCGCACAAGGCCTATCGCATGTGATACTACACGCGCACCCCCGAAATACACATACCCCGCTCGCACAAGGCCTATCACGTGTAGCACGTCCCGCACACCCCCAGAATACACGTACCCCGCTCACACAGAGCCTATCGCGTGTAACACATCCTGCGCACCCCCAGAATACACGTAGCCCGCTCGCACAGAGCCTATCGCGTGTAACACATCCCGCGCACCCCTGAAATACACATACCCCGCTCACACAAGGCCTATTGTGTGTAAAACATCCCGCGCACCCACAGAATACACGTACCCCACTCGCACAAGGCCTATCACGTGTGATACTTCATGCGCAGCCCCATAATGCACGTACCCTGCTTGCACAAAGCCTGTCACGTGTAAAACGTCGCACGCACCCCTCAGAATACACATACCCCACTCGCACTAGGTCTATCGCATGTGATACTTCACGCGCACCCCCAGAATACATGTACCCCGCTCGCACTACGCCTATCACGTGTGATACATCACGCGCACCCCCGAAATACATGTACCCATGCGCACTAGGCCTATCACGTGTAAGACTCCCTGCGCACCCCCAGGATACACGCAGGCACCCCATCCACCCTGGGAATGCCCCACAGGCAGCCCACGCCACAGAGGGGTGATTTTTCTACGCTATTTACGTGGCGCGAGCGGGGTTCGTGTATTCAGAGGGGTGCGTGGGGAGTTTTACACGTGTTTTCGTGGTTGGGGGGCTGTATGCTGGTCCACTGGCCTTTGCGCCATGTACTGGATTTGTGCGCTGGTCATGGCACATGGGGCGGGGTTGGGGGCGTAACTGTCGCTGCTGCAGGGTCGCTGCGCCACTCTGTGCAATGGCTGCTTATGGATGTTGTAATCCATGAATACGCTGTGCGCTGAAATGGGTTTTGGCGCACGCGGGTGGGACAGACTGCTCAACGCGCACACTGTGCACCAGCCGCATGTGCCACTTGTGCGGCGAATTCTATGAATTACCCCACAGTCACTTATCAGAAACCACCCAATCAGTCCTATGGCCTTCTGCCCCCTACTTTGATGACTGTTTTTGTGCTGTACAGAGCTTTCCTATTTGCTCAGCCAACATTTTCACTTGGGCCTCGAGACACTGGAATGTTTCAATTTCTCTAGAATCCTCTCTCTGTGGCCTAGATCGATATTGGTTGTTTTCCCCCTGACTGAATCTATTCTGATACCTCTCAGGAGAATGATTTCTATTGGGATTGTTCCTGAACTCTTGATTCATATGTGGAGGGGAGCGGAGTGCACCATCCTTTGGTTGTAGTCCCCTGGTGGTGGTGAATCATTGTATTGACGTGGAGCATAATTCGTATTCTGCCTCATGTCCTGTCTCTCATTTTGTGGGTATTGACCCCTATGTTGATTCCCATTATCAGTAACTCGATCCACATATCGGGGTCTATCCTGATTACCATATATCATGGTGTTGGGATCAAATCTGCTCTGTGTTCCCAATGTCTGGTAGGGACTATTATTTCTTTGATCCTGACTTTGTCTCTGATTATTATTCATACCTGACAGGCTGATATCCGGCCCAGGGCCTATCTTCTAAGTACCTAGGGCTAATGTAATTCTCTCTATTACTAGGGTCATGCGATTGGAACATTGGTGCAGGGAGTGATAATATATGTTGATTACCCCTTTGTTCAGATGTCAAATTATTTTTACCTGGACTTTGAGCAGACTCAAGGGACATTTTCGCTGATCTGAGCTCCATTACTGTTGCTGAGGGTTCTTTAGATTTTGGTCTAGTGTCTTTCATTTTATCATTTTCTCTACCCTGACAACAGAGTACCTCATATAGTTTTATGCTTTGGTGTACTATCCATTCAAGTGATTTTTCACAGTCAAATTCATGGACCAACTGTGATATCATGTCTTTCTGTAGCCCATAGAAGTAGGCAGTTTTAAACTCATTGGAATTGGGGTCAAAAAATACATCAAAATGAGAAAAAGCTCTTTTCAAGTCTTGCAAAAATTGGCGAGGTGACGTGTTAGGCCCTGCGGTAATCGTGTAAGCAGTCTAATCTCTTTTTCAAACTCTGCCCATGTCATGTTTTGCTGTTCATTTAATCCCCTAATGATGCTGGCTGTGGGAGCATCTAGAGTTGAATGAAAATATTGCCTGTATTGCTCCTTAGGTATCTGGAGAGCTTTAAATATATCATGCACCGCTTCTAAGTGGTCCTCTATGCAGCACTCCACACAATTGACCGTTTTGCAGTGGTCCAAATTGACCTTCTGCTTGACCGTATGGTCATTTATATATATATAATGGGTTGGGATGGGGTAATAATAACATAAGGGGATTGGCTGGAGTTTTGGGGAGGTGGATTGGGTGGGGGTTTGCGGTGTGTTTTCCCCCGCATATATATCCTAATTGACCATTTATATTCACTCAATTGTGCAGAAGGTCAATTGTCATTCTGACAATTGTAATACGAACAATTCGTATACAACCATTTTGATCAGAGCTTTGATGTGTTTCATTATCTTTATGGGGCTACTCGTTGCTATGCACGGAATTGCACTACTTTGTAATTCAATCCTGATTTCAGGTGTATGGGATTGGTGGCGACCCCCAATGGGTGTATCAAATCCATCAAGGGCACTACAACCAAGTTCAGTCAACGGCCCAATCAATGGGGCACTAGCTCTTTGTGTAGAAATAGGATTCACATAAACTCCATTGAATGTGGTGCCCTGTCGTCTATCCTGGGACCTGCAAATGCATAATTGCTGTTCCAAATCCTTGCACTTCTTAAGGAGCCTATCTGCCTCCTTATGCAAATAGTTATTTTCCTCACTCAATTTATTAATTACCTACTGCATATCGCCCATTTGCATTTAGCATTCATTGAATTCTTTGTTTTGTGGGATGTTTTTATCCACGCATTCAAGCCCTACCTCAAAACTGTGCAGTACTGACATGGAAAACATCATGATGACCAGAGATTCCCAGAAAATGCCCAGGGAAGTGCATGAAGAATAGGCTGCCACCCATTTTGCCGATGTTATGGGCACAGAAGGGCACTGCCTAAAACCACCATTGGACTACCCACACAGTAGCCTGAAACCATTGGGAATGGCAATGCTGATTGTCAAAAGCAACCTAGAATTGTGGGGAATTCATTTTCTTAAATCCCAAAAATGGGTGCATTACCAGTACTCACCACTATCAGAAAGCCGGCGTTTTAAAACAACACCAGACTTTTTCTCTTTTTGTGTAAAACTGAATAAATGAACCCAAAGCAGGCCAAAGAAAGACTTACTGAGAGGTGGATGCAATGTAAAGTTATATTCTGAAGTGACTTGAAGGTTTATAACAAGACTGGCTGAGCTGTGGATTTCAGCAGTTTAAGTAAATTTGTACTGAAAGACACTAAAAACCTAAATGTTTAAAAGAAATGAGTGACCTACTTTTGAGTGTCACATAGGTTGCAATTGTTTAAATGTCATAGTTTAAACTTAGAATCAGCATTTTAGCTGCATATGTAAAAAATGGTTAGTTTTATTTGAATGCAGAAAACTGGGTAACTAAAAGTGACATTAGCTGGGGCCTGGCTTAAGGAACTGAATTCTGCCCACCAGCTACCCCCGACAGGAGATGAGACTTGCACTACAGCTGTGTTCCCAGGCCAGCTGCCTTTTGCTGTTCCCACCAAAAGGGATCTGACACTTCTCTGATTGAATTACCTGGGCTCTGCAGGAAATTGAACAAAGCCCTGTCCTGACTCAGGCAAATGTTTTATTGGTGGGAGTCGTAAATGTGGCTTCCTCCTGGAAGGAAAAGGGAGGAGCACTGCATGTGAGAGCAAGCTGGCTTGGCAGAAACTGGGAGGGGGAGAAACTGGAGACAGAGGCTGAGCTTGAAAAAAGTGGAAAAACTGGTTTCTGTACCATGTGACCTGAAAAGACACACCCCTGTAGCCAGAATATGGTTTTAGAAAAAGATGAATAACTCATAGTACGGACTTGTCATAATTATTTAAATGATAACAAAATTCTTGTGATTTTTCTGCCCACATTTTAAGAGGTTTTTAGAACTGGTGGCATGATCTGGGGGCAAACTAGCAGTTAAGAGGGTATTATTTAAAATGTCTGCATGTGAAAAGTCTGATACTTCATCAATTAATGCCTGCATGCCTTGCACACATTTGGGTAAATTTGAGTAAGAATCTGATATTGGTAACCTGACCAAAAAGTGAAATATGTTGCCATTTCTGAATGCAAGCTCCCAGGAAGAGCAGATTTGGACAGGGTATACCTCCTGTGATATGTGATGGGTGCATGTAATTTTAAACAAATGTGTACCTGTGCAAATATGCCTTTTGGGTCAAAATATAGATTGTGTGTAATTTGACAGGGGTGGGTTCTCTGTACCATAAACAGACCTCATCATGATGACACTTCATTTCATTCCCCCAATCAAGGGGAAGAGGAGGAAGTGGCCAATGACAAGTGGAGAGGGGTAGGGCCTAGGAAGCTAGCCTTTCCACCCATTTTCAAAACACATAAAAGCAGATAGTCAGGACAGATAGGGACATTCAATTCCATTTGCTGCGGAGCATGCTGCCGGACCATACCACATCCAGAGATCCAGACTTCAAATCCATCAATCTCCAGAGAAAGCTGTGCAGAAAGATCCAGAAGCAGTGCTGTACCCAGAGAGAGCAGAGCTGACCCAGACCACTGTTAGCAGAACCAGAGAGCTGACCCAGATCACTGTGAAGTGCCGAGACCAGACCAGAGTCCAGTCTAAAACCTGACCAGATCCGTGGCGAGGCCCATTCTATTTCTAAATATATTGTGAGTACCTAGCAGAACTGTGCAGAACCAATCTCTTAGTTAAAATAATATAATTCAAGCTATTTTAATCTAAGTAGAACTGCCTCCTAACTGTCACCTGTCATTTCTAGTTGCTAGCTGTCACTTGTCACTTTGAATTTTAAAATTTCAAATCTGAAAAACGACCTTTACCATATCGCTCATATCTCCGTGACCGTTTCTCTTAGAGACTTGCAGTAACTTTCCTCTGAAAGCTGGGAATCTTGGCTTTTCAACGAACCTAGAACCGCATTCCTATTCCATACACTTTTGCCGCAATCCCGAACAACGCACTCGCGAATTTACCGCGATTTGCAAATTTCTCCACGTGTGAAAACAGCAGTTTCCTTGCTCAAAATTAGTTTGCCTCTTAAGAACCATCCCTGAATCATTGCTAGAGTGAGCCTGGACTAATATTAACTTGATACCACTCACCCTGAACCTCCAGAGGGAATTAAAAGCATTTTAGCATATTTTTCACTTCATTGCCAGCACATATAAAAGCATTTTGGGCCTGTGTTTCAAACTTCTGTAGTCTAAGCTTGCTGGGATGAACTGAATTACACTTGATTGCATTTCTGAGAACTGTGTGCTTTCCTTCCATTTCCTTGCATTGCATAAAGGGGGGAGGGGATTGCCAGAGAAAAGTGATTACATTGTTTTGTTGAAATCATATTGAGTATTTTCTGTATTGCATTTTCATTCAACATTACATCCATCTGAACTTATATAAAGCATTCTCTACCACATTATTCTTCTGTCCCTATTTACCAGTGTTGCTCTCTCATCCATCCTATAACCACTCATCATTGATTATAAAGAAGTGTGCTAGTGCCGGACTATCCATTATTGATTACTGCTCAGATTCAGTGTGATATTTAATTATTAATTTATTATAAAGCGTGATATATATATATATATATATATATATATATATATATATATATATATATATTGTTTAAATTATCAAATAAACCTTTAAACTTGCAAAACAGAACTACTTCTTGGCTCAGTGGGGTCAAGAGGATTCCAAGAGAGGGGTGTTATATAGGGGTAGTCATCCAGAACGCATGAACTGGACATAAGGATATATCAATAAGGGTTTTCATTCAGTATTCTAGACTAGGCGTTGACTTAGCTGTAGTGTTGAATTGAATCCTCTTACAAATTGGGGGCTCGGGCCGGACGTTTGGGTTTGATATATCACTTGTGCAGATTAATACAGTGTGCCAGCTAACCAGATACACATATCCGGTCGGATCACCACGCTGTGTTACGCTGTAAAGCACTCCTCAAAGGAACGCTCTAAGGAAAAGTTCTGTTTTGCAAAAATAAAATACATACTTCTGTAAGTCAGGAAGGAACTCAAATTCCAGAATGACGACCTTAGTAGACATGAAAATAGCCAGAGAGCACTTCTTACATAAGTTATTTGTGAGAGGTGAGTGGACTCACCAGGACCGCATGGTCTGGTTGCAGGCCATCACGCAACAGGTCACGGAAACAGGGTCAGATATATGAAGAGATCAGGGTCCCTTACATGTGGCCCTGAGTGAACTATACATGGCTCCTAAAGCTAAGGATGAACAAGACAAGATGGTTAGGATAGCGGCATACCTGTACCTATATATGGGAGACATGCAGGATAAATGTACTGAAAGCCAAGATCTGGCGAATAAGCGACAGATGGCGTTAGAGAAGGTCCAATCTGACCTGGTCTCTTCTGAGCAGAGGCTGCAGGGGAGCCAGGAGTCAGAAAATGAGAAAATGAGAGTAGACAGCACATCATTAAAATAAAGAGGGATATGGACATCCTGCAACAGGAAAAGGCTGACCAGGATACCAGATTTCTGGCCTTGCAGAAGGAGTACCAAGAAGGTTTGGACTCCCTACTGCAGAGCCAGAAAAAGCTGGAGCAACAGTTAGACTTCAATAGGGCATGTGCTGAGCAGGTAGTCACCCTGCAAAGCCACCTAGATAGGGAGAAGGCAGAGAGCAATAAACTGATTTTGAAAGACCTGGATACCCAGGCACAGTTTGACCAGGAGCGCCAGAAAGCGGGTGCCTTCCAAAGGCAAAGGGACGACCTGGCGGCACAGATGCAGGCTCTTAGTCAGGAAAGGGATACCTTAGGCCAGGAAGTCTGCCACGTAAAAAGGAAAATGGAAGAAAATCACCTGGCCCTCCAGGGACTGGGTGACCTCCAAAAAGAACACCATAACTTGTTAGAGCACACCAGGAAGGTGGAGGATGCTCTGGCAAGAAAGGAGCAGGCCAATAGGGACACAGCTCAGGAGGTAACCCTCCTGCAGCAAAGACTGGCCCAGTGCTCCAGGACCAATCAGGAAACGCAGAGAGAGAATGAGGCTCTCTGCCAGCACAATGATAGGCTCCAACAACAGGTAGCGATGCAGGAGAGACTGATAGAGTCTAGTAAGGCCTTAACTGAGGAACTGAAGGCGCAGGCTCTTGCATTGCAACAGGGAGCAGGGGCGGATAGAGACCAGGTTCGCTGGGAAAGGGAAACTCCTGAGCATAACCTCAGGAGCCCTAGTACCAGAGGCCTTTATCTCTCTCAGTCCCTGCACTCTGCCACCCCCATGTCCCCTGGCGCACATGAGCACCGGGCCACAGGGATGGCAGATTACTATCCAGCCAGAAGCATGGGGCGCATAGGCCAGTACCTCCCAGGAATGGATGGGCGGGCATCCGGGTATGGGCACCCAAACACAGTGCAATTTAGTGGGGAACCCCAGGAGAGTAGGCCCATTAAGGGCATCCTGAAAACCTCTGCCCAGTTAGGTCAGTGGGGGGGGTACCCATCAAATCCTGGCAGCAAGGAGGGATCTGAAGACTCCTCTGAGCGGTACAGGACACAGGAGACCAGGTCCCCACATTCTGCCAGCCATTCCCAGGCTCGCAGAATCCGGGAAAACCTGGAAGATCAGACAGGAACCTCTGGGAGCAGTGCCTCTGAGTCAGAGGACGAATGGACAAGGGTTACCCGAACCAAAAAGGCCAATAAGGCAAAAAGGGCCTTGATTAAGGACCCATTGAAACAGATTAAGGCAATCAGGAGTGTCATCACGCCTTATCATAAGAACGTCAAGTACTCTGTTTGGGAACACTTGGAGCTCTATGAGCAAATGATGGAGACTTTTCATTTGAAGGACAGCCAAAGCTGTATCCAATATGTAAAGTGGACATTCTCCCCAGAGTACTCCAGTTTCTTTGCAGGGCTGGAGGACCAAAATCATTCCAGGTGGTCCACCTATAGGGCGGCCATATTAAAACATTTTTCTGTTCGCAGAAATCCCCAAGAGGCTCACAAGGCAGCCTACAATTTACAATGTGGGGAGGATCAGGCCCCACAAGAATTTGTGCAGGAGTTAAAGCGTGCTTTTGCACAGACCACCAGGAGGGTGCGCACAGACAGCAGAGAATTCGTCAATACATTTTTCCATGCCTTGCCCAAATATATAATGACCCAGCTCGTGAGAGATTTTCATGAGAAAAGATCTTTAGAATGGGTCATTGAACAAGCCACCCGCATCTACGAGGTGCAGAAACCGGTGGAAAACAAAAACCAGCCCAAAAACCCCAAAACTAACAGCACCCCTGCTGCTGCCAAGGTGGCAGAGGTAAAGGTTGCCACCGTTTTGGATTTGGAGATGGGGTGGCCTAAAAACCTACCTGCACCTGATAATGCTAGGCCCAGAAGGTCCTCGGGCCAGTCACAAACAGGGAGCCAGGGAGGCAGCCCCACAAATGGGGTCCCTCGCTCTCCTGATTATGTAAGTCCCCGTTACAAGGGAAATCGACCCATCCTGGGTTATGTGTGGACTCCTCCAGCCCAAGGGGGGAGATCCAGCCAAGAACCTAACCCAAGGAACTTTCCTCCTAACTTCCCACCGGAGCGCAGAAATTCTCCGATTCCTGGGCAGACCTTTTTCCCCAGGTATCCACCCAATTTCCAGCCCCAAAATCCTGCACCCTTCTTTCCCCAATTCCCTGAGCCCAGACAGCCTAATCCGGGAGAGGGGAGGCCAAGGGTGGAGGGGTATCCAAATCTTCCCAACCAGGGGTACTACCAAAGAAGGGATAGCTACCCTTCCCGGGATCAGCCCAGGGGAGAAAACAGGGCCCCGTATCAGCCTGAGCGGGTTTCCCAGTTAGAGCACCAGGTTCAAAACATGGCGCGGGATCTGGGTCACATACTGAGGGCTCAGCAGAACCCTCAGATCGGCATGCCGGCGCAGAACGCACCCAACTCTGGACCTGGTGCTCCAGAACAATGACGGGGGCAGCACCCCGATAACTCACCGGTACCCAGGGAGGAGGCACAAAGGGAAGGGGGGTGTAAAGCCTTGGAGGAAGCTTCCTTCCTCACTTGTAAACAGCCCCTGGAAACCCAGGAACCGGAAACAAAATCTCTTGCCCCTGAAAGTCTGCCTCCTAAGGAGCAGAGGGGGGGTAGGAGAAACAAAAGACCCAAACAGACACAGTTTGAGGAGGAGTTACAGATCTTCCAATTTGAGGGAGAGGGATCCTCAGAAGATCCTGGGAAAAGGATCTTCTCCTTCAGAGATGGGGGAACTCCTCCCAAAGAAAAATGGGTCCCAAGGGATGTCAATTCAGACTGGGGAGATGTGGAGACTGAGCTACCGCCGCCCACCATCTCATCCCAGAACCAACAGCAAGAAAATCCCCTGGTTCAAGCCCATCCTGATGACTGCCTCCAAAAAGGGGGGGGGGCCAGAACCGGAGCCAGGGGAACCCACAATGGCTCTGATCTCCAGTTGCCAACTTTTTCTTTCAGATTCCCAAGGCTCTCCACAGAATTCTGCCCAAATCTCTTCGCTAGCGATGTCCAAAACCAGAAAGTTAGCCCACCAGTTGTCCAAAAATGTGCATTATCTGTGCCCCCTTGAGGAGAAGGAGGGAAGATATTATGCCCCGGTACAAGTACAGGGGCAGGGTACAATTTTGGCACTGGTGGACACTGGATCTCAAGCTACCCTTCTGTCCAGAAGGGCCTTTGACGAACTGAATGCAGGAAGGGGAGAGAATTACCAAATTCCTCTCACCTCTCTTCCTGGACAACTGCAGAACTTTGACGGGAAGGAAATTCCCGTTGAGGGGACTGCAGACTTGGACATTAAAATTGGGCGACACAAGTTGAAACACCCGGTCATAGTTGTGACTCCAGAGGGCACCCCTTGTTTACTAGGGAATGACCTCCTGAGAAGGTTGTCACCCCTAATAGATTGTGTAAACAAGGTCCTCTGGACCCAGACTAGCCGACCCATAAAATTAAAACAGAGTGTCAACCATGTTAGTTTAAACGGCACCTGCCACATGGTTGAACAAAAATCTGACCAAGTAGAATTTCACTTCCAGAATAGCCAAATTCCAGACGTGACAGTAATAGCAGTAGGACAACAGACTGGTGATGGAGGGTCCTCTCTATTTCTGAAAATCAACCTTCCTTCCAGTCTAAAGTGGTATTCCACTCTGGAAGGAAACACTCTGAAATTCTATACTAATCCACGATCAGAAACTCCCACTCCTATAGTCCAGAAAGATGTGAAATCAGCTCAGAGCCTGGCTGATATTCAGCAAATTGGAGAGCAGTTGTTCATCCCTGTCCAATTAAATGATGGGAAGGACTCTGTTCTCGCTCGAGTGTGTGTGAACAATGGTAAGAGCTTCATCAGCGAAGCCATGTTCCGCCAACTCCCAAAAGATCCAGCCATTCCCACATTCAAACTGATAGACAAATGGG
This sequence comes from Ambystoma mexicanum, assembly GCF_040938575.1. Classification (NCBI taxonomy): domain Eukaryota; kingdom Metazoa; phylum Chordata; class Amphibia; order Caudata; family Ambystomatidae; genus Ambystoma; species Ambystoma mexicanum. Next base: position 490,836,031 of record NC_090926.1, on the reverse strand, counting down.
AAATGGACCTGGAAGCACCTAATTCCAAACATCTCCTGCCAAGCAGGTGTATGCTCAAAATCTCCATTGGCAACAAGAGCATAGTCCACAATTGTTGGGTCGTGCGAGACGTCCCTGCCGCCTTTTACTTAGGCAGTGACATTCTCAATCGCTTTGCCATTAGTTTGGACCTAATAAACTTCAAAGCTTGGTCCTGATTAGCGGATAATCCCATGGGCTTTGATGATCCAGAGAAAGCATTTAGGTCAGCTCAATTGCTACCTTATGCAGTTGAAATTCAGATCAAAGAGGAAGTCACCAACCCAGAAAGGACCCGACAATTTTCCCTGGAAGTGAAAGCTAAAAGAGGACAACATTTGCAAAACCCTGATGCTTACATACATCTAAATGCTTCTCTCCAACAGCAAGGGTTAGGGGTAAACCCAACACCATTAGTCAACATAGAACATGACACCATTCTAATAGAGGTGGATAACAGCGATTTAAAGAGTATTACTCTAGCCGCAGGCACCATTATTGGAATGGCGGTTGATGACCGTCATTTTTCCATCGATTTAGGTAATGAACTGTTAGGGCCAATCCCCAAGGACTGTTTTGACAGTGACAGTGAGGACAATACAACACCAGACAGGATTTTTACCCGGCATGGGGGGAACTTCCTGGTGTACACTTCCTGCTCCTATGGTAAGGAAGATGTGACTTGTGACTTCGGGAGGGATGAGGTGATTTTCCAGGTCCATGAGGGCTGCCTTTCCCACCTGAAGCCTCCGGTCCAAATCAGCACTCTGACCAGGGACTTCTCAACCCAGCTGGAGGAGGCCGCTGAGATAGCCAAACCAGAAGTCTTTCCAGGCTTCAGGCAGATGGTGGAAGAGAGAGTCAACCTAGCTGATGCCTGTGTAACTCTGGAACAAAAGCAAAAGTTGAAACAAGTTTTCTTGGATTTCCAAGATCTCTTTGCGGTAGACTCATATGACTGTGGTCGCACCGACATCCACACAACAACAATCCCCACGGACCCTGGCATGACTCCAGTGTTTGTGAAGCAATATCGTTTGCCTCTCGCATCCATGGAGTCCCTTACTGAAATAATTAAGAACCTTGAGTCCCGGGCAATAATCCGTCCAGTTCACAGCACCTTTAATAATCCGGTGCTGGGAATATTGAAGCCAAATGGCCAGTGGAGACTCTGCGCCGACCTCAAGGAGCTCAACAAACGGGGCCATACTTCCCGATGGCCTCTGCCCTACATTGACCAAGGGCTGGCCCAGATCCAGGGGTCACAGGTATTCACTGCAATAGACCTGACCAATGGATACTGGACCGTGCCGGTCAGTAGGGAGGACCAATACAAGCTGGCTTTTACCTTTGGGGGCCAGCAGTATACATGGACCCGGACTCCCTTCGGATACCTTAACTCCGGTAATGAGTTCAATATTTTCCTACATAAGGCCATGCCCGACCTGGGTGCGAGGGGTAACCTGGCTTATGTAGATGATGTCCTCATCAAAAGTTCATCTGTGGAGGAACACATAGTGGAGATCCGTTATGTTCTGACCCAGTTGAGGGCCGCCGGAGCAAAACTTTCCTTTCAGAAAGCACAGTGGTGTAGAACCCGTGTTAATTTCTTGGGGCATGAGATTACTCCTCAGGGTCGCTGTCCCCAGGAAACGAAAGTGGAAGCACTTCAGAAACTGAAAGACCCCACAACTCTGCGGGAACGAAGGAGCCTCCTTGGACTGACTAATTACAGCATAAAGTTCATTGAGGGCTACGCAGAGATCACCAGACCCCTGATTCATCTCCTGAAGGGGGGGGTCAAGTGGGAATGGGGTCCAGAACAAGCCGAGGCAGTAAAACAACTCAAAAGAAGCCTCTCACAAGCGCCTTGCCTAGCTTACCCTGTCAGAAACAAGGAGTTCTTCCTGGAGACGGGGTTCTCTAATACGTGCTTGACAGCAGTATTATACCAAAAGCATGACAAGGTCAATAAAGTAATCTCCTATGCGAGCAAAACGTTATCCTCTGTGGAGGAAAAATTCAACGATTGTGAGAAGGCACTCCTGGCAACGGTGTGGGCATTGAAGAATTACCGCCCGTTTATCCAGGGGGAACACATCATAGTGGAGACTCCACACCAGCCTCTGCAATATCTCCAAAGTGACAGAATCCGGGCCGGAAATGTGAGTAATTCCCGAATTACTTCCTGGATTCTGTCAATGCAAGGCTTTCTTGTGGAGGTCAGATATGGCCAAAACAAGAAGAGTCCCCTCGCGCAAGGTCTGGCTGACTTGCATGATTGTGCCAGAGAAAACTGTCTCGAGGACGAAAGTCTAAATATAAAGGACAACATGGAGGCATACCTTAATTCCCCCCACAAAGTCTTTGAAGAAGACAAGTGTGAGGGAATGCCCACTGTCTATGTGGATGGATGCTCTTAGCATGTTGACAACGACGGGGAGAAAGAACTGGTGGCCGGCGTAGGGAATGCATGGGTGAATAGTCCCCAGAACCCTCCGCTGGATACAAAATTGGTCCCCGAAGTAGTCAGGTGGCAGAATTGATGGCTGTGCATCAGGCCATCCTCACTGCTGTCCAGCATCAACTCCACAAACTGGTCATAATCACAGATTCGGATTATGTACGGAACGGGTTCGTGGAGCACCTGGTTAATTGGAAAACCAGAGGCATGTTATGTGCTAATAACAAACCCTTGAAACATGGGAAGTTGATCCAAAACATTGATGATCTGGTCACCTCGAATGAGATGACCATCTATTGGAAAAAGATCAAGGGTCATTCCAAAGTAGAGGGACCAGACAAAACTGGAAATGACTTAGCTGATCAGCTGGCCAAAACCGGGGTCATCCAAGGGGATCTAATTGAGATTGAGTCCCTGTTGGGGGAAATCCTGGTCACTGCTATCACTAGGTCCCAGACAAATGCTCACAACGACCTTTCAATTGCACAATGGAGTAAGGAGACCCCTGTTGCTGATTTGATTACCGCTCAGAAGGGGGATCCAATTATTGGTAAGTTTTACCAACACCTTTAGGACCCTGAGAACTTTCCCCTGACGGATACCGATTATATTGGGAAAGAGGACCTAAGAGTGTTGATGAAATGTCCAAGAATGTTCCGAATCCAAGACGGTTTGCTGGTAAGGAAATCCAAAGCTGGCCACGATCAGTGGGTGGTTCCTACCTCTTTCCGAAGCCTGATGTTAAGTCACGCCCATGATGCGGCCACCGCCGGTCATAGGGGGTTTCACACGACATTGGAAATCTTAAGAGAGGTTGCATACTGGCCACATGGGGCAGGACCTCGACCAATACTTGAAGGGGTGTCTTGTGTGTGCACAATTTCAGCCATCATCCCTCACGCACCGTGCGCCTCTCCAAAAGAGGGGGATGACACTGCCATGGTCAGATTTACAAATCGACTTTGTAGGCCCCGTGATTCGCTCTGCTAGGGGGAATAAGTACATGTTGACTGTGACATGCTTGTTTACCAAGTGGGTGGAATGTCTCCCAGCCCCAAACTGCAAGGCAGAAACGGCAGCTGCCCTGATGATTAACCACATCTTTTCCCGTTTTGGTCTACCTCAAAGGATTGAGTCAGACAGGGGTAGCCACTTCACCAGTGAAGTAATGACAAAGATGTGGGAGATACTGGGGGTCAAAAGGAAGTTGCATATTGCTTACCGGCCAGCTTCTTCTGGGGCAGTAGAGAGATATAACCGAACCATTGTGAGCATATTAAAGAAGTTTGTGGCAGATTCTGGGCCAAGTTGGGATATCCGATTACCTCTGGTCCTAATGGCCATCAGATCTACCCCTTCATCTGCAACCAAAATGTCACCATTTGAGTTGATGACTGGGCGCAAGATGGTGCTTCCTCGGCATTTGCTCTATAGGACCCAAGAGCAGACACTGATAAATGCCTCCACAACTCATGAGTATGTGGAGAATTTAAGGAAACACCTTCAACATGCTTTTGCTTATGCTCAGCGGAATCTAGAAAGATCAGCTGATAGCATGAAGACCCACTATGACCTGAAAACTTCCAGGAAGGAATATCAGGTGGGGGACCGGGTCTATCTATACAATTTCCAAAGGAACCAGGCCAAACAGCGAAAATGTTTGCGTACATGGAAGGGACCCTTTGAGATTATAGACAAAATCTCCCCGGTGGCCTACAAGGTCCGCATCCCCAAAGGCGGTTTGGCAGAGGGGGAAGACAAGTGGGTCCACATTAACCAGTTGAAGTGTTGCCATCCCAGGCACACTCTGCAACAACAGGAGGAATCCTCTGGAATCCTAGAGGGTACTGTCTCAGATTAATTCAGTTCTAACTTAAAATATCCTACATATCGCCTATCAAATTCTGAGGTTCTCAATGTGGGTGTTTTCGTTTTTGAATGCAAAAAGAAATGTGCATGTCCATATGTTTTGACTATAAATTTATATGCCACCCCACTATATCAATGGTGGGAGAAAAATGTCTATGAATAGGTATTGCCGCTCTTCCTTTGTCGTCCTAGGAGAAAGAAAACCTGGAGACGGGCCAAGGAGGACGATCCGGTGACCGGGAGCAGAGACGCAAGGGGCCCAGTGTACCGCCTAATATTCCCATCAGGACCGGCGAGGAGAACCGATCGATCCGACCGGATGGAGGAAAAGATGCTGAACTGTGCCATCTATTGGAAGAAGATGAGGAAACATCCCAGGTCTTGCGAGTCCCATCAGTGAAACAGAATGGCCATCGCAAGAGGGGGGCTTGTGGGATGTTTTTATCCACGCATCCAAGCCCTACCGCAAAACTGTGCAGTACTGACATGGAAAACATCATGATGACCAGAGATTCCCAGAAAATGCCCAGGGAAGTGCATGAAGAATAGGCTGCCACCCATTTTGCCGATGTTATGGGCACAGAAGGGCACTGCCTAAAACCACCATTGGACTACCCACACAGTAGCCTGAAACCATTGGGAATGGCAATGCTGATTGCCAAAAGCAACCTAGAATTGTGGGGAATTCATTTTCTTAAATCCCAAAAATGGGCGCATTACCAGTACTCACCACTATCAGAAAGCCGGCGTTTTAAAACAACACCAGACTTTTTCTCTTTTTGTGTAAAACTGAATAAATGAACCCAAAGCAGGCCAAAGAAAGACTTACTGAGAGGTGGATCCAATGTAAAGTTATATTCTGAAGTGACTTGAAGGTTTATAACAAGACTGGCTGAGCTGTGGATTTCAGCAGTTTAAGTAAATTTGGACTGAAAGACACTAAAAACCTAAATGTTTAAAAGAAATGAGTGACCTACTTTTGAGTGTCACATAGGTTGCAATTGTTTAAATGTCATAGTTTAAACTTAGAATCAGCATTTTAGCTGCACATGTAAAAAATGGTTAGTTTTATTTGAATGCAGAAAACTGGGTAACTAAAAGTGACATTAGCTGGGGCCTGGCTTAAGGAACTGAATTCTGCCCACCAGCTACCCCCGACAGGAGATGAGACTTGCACTACAGCTGTGTTCCCAGGCCAGCTGCCTTTTGCTGTTCCCACCAAAAGGGATCTGACACTTCTCTGATTGAATTACCTGGGCTCTGCAGGAAATTGAACAAAGCCCTGTCCTGACTCAGGCAAATGTTTTATTGGTGGGAGTCATAAATGTGGCTTCCTCCTGGAAGGAAAGGGGAGGAGCACTGCATGTGAGAGCAAGCTGGCTTGGCAGAAACTGGGAGGGGGAGAAACTGGAGACAGAGGCTGAGCTTGAAGAAAGTGAAAAAACTGGTTTCTGTACCATGTGACCTGAAAAGACACACCCCTGTAGCCAGAATATGGTTTTAGAAAAAGATGAATAACTCATAGTACGGACTTGTCATAATTATTTAAATGATACCATAATTCTTGTGATTTTTCTGCCCACATTTTAAGAGGTTTTTAGAACCGGTGTCATGATCTGGGGGCAAACTAGCAGTTAAGAGGGTATTACTTAAAATGTCTGCATGTGAAAAGTCTGATACTTCATCAATTAATGCCTGCATGCCTTGCACACATTTGGGTAAATTTGAGTAAGAATCTGATATTGGTAACCTGACCAAAAAGTGAAATATGTTGCCATTTCTGAATGCAAGCTCCCAGGAAGAGCAGATTTGGACAGGGTATACCTCCTGTGATATGTGATGAGTGCATGTAATTTTAAACAAATGTGTACCTGGGCAAATATGTCTTTTGGGTCAAAATATAGATTGTGTGTAATTTGTCAGGGGTGGGTTCTCTGTACCATAAACAGACCTCATCATGATGACACTTCATTTCATTCCCCCAATCAAGGGGAAGAGGAGGAAGTGGCCAATGACAAGTGGAGAGGGGTAGGGCCTAGGAAGCTAGCCTTTCCACCCATTTTCAAAACACATAAAAGCAGACAGTCAGGACAGATAGGGACATTCAATTCCATTTGCTGCGGAGCAGGCTGCCGGACCATACCACATCCAGAGATCCAGACTTCAAATCCATCAATCTTCAGAGAAAGCTGTGCAGAAAGATCCAGAAGCAGTGCTGTACCCAGAGAGAGCAGAGCTGACCCAGACCACTGTTAGCAGAACCAGAGAGCTGACCCAGATCACTGTGAAGTGCCGAGACCAGACCAGAGTCCAGTCTAAAACCTGACCAGATCCGTGGCGAGGCCCATTCTATTTCTAAATATATTGTGAGTACCTAGCAGAACTGAAAAACGACCTTTACCATATCGCTCATATCTCCGTGACCGTTTGTCTTAGAGACTTGCAGTAACTTTCCTCTGAAAGCTGGGAATCTTGGCTTTTCGACGAACCTAAAACCGCATTCTTATTCCATACACTTTTGCCGCAATCGCGAAAAACGCACTCGCGAATTTACCACAATTTGCAAATTTCTCCACGTGTGAAAACAGCAGTTTCCTTGCTAAAAATTAGTTTGCCTCTTAAGAACCATCCCCAAATCATTGCTAGAGTGAGCCTGGACTAATATTAACTTGATACCACTCACCCTGAACCTCTAGAGGGAATTAAAAGCATTTTAGCATACTTTTCACTTCATTGCCAGCACATATAAAAGCATTTTGGGCCTGTGTTTCAAACTTCTGTAGTCTAAGCTTGCTGGGTTGAACTGAATTACACTTGATTGCATTTCTGAGAACTGTGTGCTTTCCTTCTATTTCCTTGCATTGCATAAAGGGGGGAGGGGATTGCCAGAGAAAAGTGATTACATTGTTTTGTTGAAATCATATTGAGTATTTTCTGTATTGCATTTTCATTCAACATTACATCCATCTGAACTTATATAAAGCATTCTCTACCACATTATTCTTCTGTCCCTATTTACCAGTGTTGCTATCTTATCCATCCTATAACCACTCATCATTGATTATAAAGAAGTGTGCTAGTGCCGGACTATCCATTATTGATTACTGCTCAGATTCAGTGTGATATTTAATTATTAATTTATTATAAAGCGTGATATATATATATATATATTGTTCAAATTATCAACTACACCTTTAAACTTGCAAAACAGAACTCCTTCTTGGCTCAGTGGGGTCAGGGGGATTCCAAGAGAGGGGTGTTATATAGGGGTAGTCATCCAGAACGCATGAACTGGACATAAGGATATATCAATAAGGGTTTTCATTCAGTATTCTAGACTAGGCGTTGACTTAGCTGTAGTGTTGAATTGAATCCTCTTACAGTTTCTCTTGTCTCTTTCTTGAAACATTTTAACCATTTCCTGTTCAGCATTTTGGAGATCACTTTCTTTTTCACAATGTTCTTTTTGCAAAATCTGCAATTCCAAAATAACCTCATCTTTGTCTTACCTAATATGGTCTACCAACGCTTTCAAATGTACCAATTCTTGTTTACTATCCTAAAACTGTTTCTTGCTTTTAGACAATTGAATATCAAGATCCCTACATTTTAACTGTATGTCTTTTGGACATACCTCCAATTCTGCTCTTAACATTTCCTCTTTTTTACTTGCCCCATCCAGGTCAGCTTTTAACCAGTTAATCAGATTAGTATCATTTTCTTGCATTCACAGGGATCTATTCAGGATAAGCCATGTCTTGGCACATAGCCGTATCAGACAATCTTTCCCTGCATGTTTATCAGCTGCATTTAATAGTCTCAAAAGGGAGATCTGAATTATGCTGCCTTCTGCAAAAATGCTGTCTAATGGTTCTTTCTGTACTTCACCATATGTGGTTGTGCCATTCTGTGGTATTATTTGATGACCATGTCCCATGTGCATATAACTTTGCCTCCAGATATTGCACTAGCTCTGAGAATGTGGCTTACATTTGAGACATTCTGAAATTCACTTTTAGTGTCACACTGTTATCATGAAATGGGTTCCCTCTAATGCACGGATGGTAGTGTGAGACACACTTGCCACACCCAGTAGGTGCTCTATAATCACTTTCCTGTTCAACGCACCATATATGTTGGATATTTTGTGTAAATTTGGGGTCTGGCGGTATGTTCTTACCGCCAAAAGAAGAGTGGTAGTTTAGAAATACTTATCCTCGCGTTAAGATTGGGTTTGTCCTCACATCATCCTAGAGACCATACCTTGTTACATTATATTGGCTAATCCAGTAATATGTATTGGTGGCAGTATTTGGTGGTAGTAAATTACTTAGTGGTGAGAATGATTTTCCTTCCTTACATTATAGCCCCATCATACACAAAACTTTCCTTACTATTTCAAACTCTTAGTGATCTATAGAGGGCCTTGGACTTACATTCAGAGACACCACACTTTTACACAGAGTTCCACCTACAACCTGTGGCCGGTATCACTTATTTATTTACACCAGTGAACTATGCATCCGTAGGACTCATTACTGGTTCATAGACCCCAGTAATCTATATATTGTATTAGATTTCTCCAGACAACATGCACTGGGGAGCACACACATACATCTATTTATCACTGCTAAATCTATCTATTATTCCATCTGCATGAACAAATTGGATTACCAAAGAACACAAATCTTCCCCATGTCCGCACAGCAAACCCAAAACAATGAAAACTCAGAAGCATGTATATATATATATATATCTTATATTGCAAACAATTACAATGTCATGATACAGTTCTTACAGTTCTACCATTTACATTTCAGCACTACCTGTAACAAAATGAGAAGAGAAAAACAAAGCCACAGATACCGTGCAAGTAAATCCTTTTCAAACTTGGCATCACATTATATGATTCGACACATGACAAATAAAAATGCAAGGGATTTTCTTTTGCTTTGCTACTCTGACTGCCTGTTAGTTTTAGACCACCTTTATCAAACAATCGCACAAGAATAACCTCACTTTGACTTTGTATGCTTACCACAGATTTGCAGTTCCCTCTCCCCCGCGATCCCCTTTCGCTCGCTTCAGAAAAACAAGTACAGTCAGCATGGATAGCATCTGTTATCTTGGATGTTTGAAGTGTGTGGTGAAAGCATAGAGTTCTCAAGCCAGCGCTAAGTGAGACTAGGCACGTCTGTCTGGGAGCCCAATCATTCCCCGAACTAACTCTCCCTCTGCCCTTATTCCCCCAGCAAAGTTCTGCACCTTCCCATTTTGCTTACGTAGCAAAACTGCAGATACACTGCTCCAATCAAATTGAAATTAGCATCACCCTTCCTTTAGCACAATAGGCCAGTTGCACAGTGAGTAACTATATCTAATATAATTTCCTGGTATGCAGGCTCTCTGCTTACTGCAAACATAGAACAATAAGGGAGAAAAAAAATTCAGTGCACGTTTGAAAAACGAATTTCAGAATATGTATTTTCACCCCATTTTGCACATAGAGATTACATTATAATGTTAATAAGTTAGCTCTAGTAATTAGTAATTGTTAATTAAGTCAGTTAGTTAGATGAATAATGTAGTTCCCTATGTATGAGGTATTTCAAAGAAGAGAAAAAAAAAACTGTGCACTTTTAAACCTGCAGCTTCACGTTGCTTTTTGCTGTATTATAAATCCTGTCTCCAGCCACATACTCACATGTTAGGCTAGCAACATAGACTCGCTATATGTGTATGCCACATTATTGATGGCAACAAAATGCTATCACATTCAGTGAGGCGCTATACACTCCAAGTCGCTATAAAGCACTATTTTTTGCATTCAGTGAAATGCTACACACTCCAAGGCACTATAAAGCGCTATTTACTACTACAACATACCAACCTTTGCATTTCTATCTAGAAGTGACTCAGGCCAACTTTTATAATCCCGTCAGGGTCTGGCGCAGGCCAACATTAACAATCCTAACCGAGTGCTGCTTTGCCGACACTAGCAATCCCGTATGGCTCGGCGCAGGCCAGTGTTCACAACTCCAACCAAGTGTGACACTGCTAACATTCACAATCTAGTATGGGTCCGGCGCAGGCTAATGCCCACAAATCTAATAGTGTGGCAATGACAGCTGTTACAATCCTATCCAGAAGAGACTGTAGGGTATTTTGTGTAGATTTGGGGTCTGGCGGTATTTTCTTAACACCAAAGAAGAGTGGTAATTTGGTGATAACTTATCCTAGCATCTAGATTGGGTTTGGCCTTTCCTCCTTCCAGTGACCATATTTTGTAACACTATATTGGTTAATTTAGTAATATACATTATTGGCGGTATCTTCTGCTGGTAAAATATTTGGTAGTGAGCATAATTTGCCTCCCCTAGTTATGGCCCCATCGTACACAAAACCTTCCTTATTCTTATAATACTCTTGTGATCTATAGAGAGCCTTGGACCTACATTCAGGGACGCCACACTTATACATAGAGTGCCGCCTGCACCCTGTGGCTGTTATCACTGATTTATCTACACCAGTGAACTATGCGTCCATGGCCCCATTACTGGTTGACAGACCCCCAGTAATCTATATATTGTATTATATTCCCCCAGACACCATGCACTGGGAGAACGCATGCATACCTCTATTTATTACTGCTAAGTCTATCTATTCCTCCATCCGCATGAACAAATTAGCAACTATTACCAAATAATACAAATTGTCCCCTCATCTGCATAAGCAAACCCAACACAAAAAAAACTATTGTAAACAATTACAATGTCATGATACAGTTCTTACCATTTACATTTCAGATCCCCCTTTAACAAAATGAGAAGAGAAAAACAGAACCCCAGACACAGTGCAAATAAATCTTTTCAAAAACAGGCATCACATTTTATGAATCAACACATGACACATGAAAATGCAGGATATTTTCTTTTGCTTTGCTACTCTGACTGCCTATTATTTTTAGACCACATTCATCAAACAGCACACAGTGATTCCAATCAATTTCTCTGCTTACCAAAATATTTGTTTGAAATAATCCCACACGACCTTGCTCTCCACTTTCTTCAGGTCGACAGGCTGAGACGGCATGAACAGCTTCTGTAATCTTCAGTGTCTGGGATGCACAGTGAGTAGTTCTCAGCTAGTGCTTAGTGACCATGCACATTTATCTTCAAAGCCCAGACACCAACTAACTCTCCCCCAGTCTTTGTTTCCCCAGCAAAACTCTGCTCCGTCCCATTCTGCCTACGTGGCACAACTGCAGATACTTTTCCTTCCAATCATATTAGCAGAAAATGTATTCTGGTAACACCCTCATGTCCCAAACAATGGTAGCTTCAGATTATAATAACTGTATCTTTTTCGATTTCCTGCTGCCTTCCTGCTTTCTGCATTCAACACAGCAAGAGAAAAGAAGAGAGAAAAATCCAGTGCACATTTAAAAACGAATTTCAAAATATGTATTTTCACCTCACTTTATACATGGGACTACATTATAATGTTAATGAGTTAGCATTAGTGATTAGTAATTGTTAATTACATCAGTCAGATATAAATAATGTTCAATAATGTAGTCCTCTATGCATGAGGTAATCCAGAGAAAGAAAACAAAATCATCCACTTTTACTCTCTGTAGTTTTATATTGGGATTTGGCTGCATTATGAATTCCATACCTTGCATGTCTCCAGCCACATATTCACCTGTTAAACTGGCAACATAGGACTGGCTATATGTGTATGCCACATTATTGCTGCTAACAAAATGCCATCACATTCAGTGAGGCACTATACACTCCAAGGCGCTATAAAGCGCTATTTTTTGCATTCAGTGAAGTGCTACACACTCCAAGCCACTATAAAGCACTATATTTTACTACAACCTGCCATCCTTTGCATTTCTATCTAGAAGTGACTCAGGTCAATGTTCACAATCCCGTCAGGGTCTGGCACAGGCCAACATTAACAATCCTAACCGAGTGATGCATTGCTGACACTAGCAATCCCGTCTGGCTCGGCGCAGGCCAATGTTCACAACTCCAACCAAGTGGGGCACTGCTAACATTCACAATCTAGTATGGGTCCGGCTCAGTCTAATGCCCACAAATCTAATAGTGTGGCAATGACAACCGTTACAATCCTATCCAGAAGAGACGCAGGCCACTGTTCACATGTTTAACTAGGTGTGGCGTTGCTAACATTCACAATCCCGTCTGAGTTTGGTGCAGGCCAATGTTCACAAATCTAATGCGGTATTGCTAGCATTCAAAATCCTATCAAGAAGTGATGCAGCCTACTGTTTACAGTTCTAACCAAGTGCAGCATTGCTAACACTCACAATCTAGTAAGTGTCTGGCGTAGGCTAATGTTCACAATTCTAACGAAGTGCAGCACTGCCAACATTCACAATCCCATCCATTATGGTGGCAGGAGGGGGCATATGGATATATAACAGCGTGGGGGAAAAGAAAGCAGAGTACGACATTGACACATGGGTACGGTGGGCACATATGGTGACAAGAGGGTTGGGTGATACATTGGCATACATAGCGACTTCACGGGAACAGGATGGCAGGGAGCGCAGCTACACATGGGCAGGCAGTAACAGGGGGCTGGGATTACAGTGATAGCATAGGACATAGTGATGTTTAACAACTGCATGGGAATAGGAAGGCAGGGTACACAGAGACATGTGCATGGGGGCACACAGAAGCTAGAGGGTAGAGTAATTTCATCCATTCGATCCATTATTCCATTCGATTACTGCATCCATCCATTTCTTCTATTTCTTCATCAATTCATTCAAGTAGCCAACCATTCAATCGATGCATCAATCCATTTCTTTCTGTTCATTCAATTTATCCATTCAGTCAGTGCATCCATCTGTTTGTTTTATTTCTTCATCCACTCATTCCATCCATTCATTCCATTCGTCCGATGTCTTACATCAGTTCTATCTCTTGCATTCTATCCATCCCGTCCATCCCGTCTATCTATTCCATCCATTCCATCAGTCAATTCCATATACATACATTCCAATCATTCCATCCATTTCATCGATCAATTCCATGTACATACATTCTATTAATTCTGTGTGCATCCATGCTCCACATTCAGTCTATTTATTTGACATGCGTCCATCCGTGCAATCCTTTCTATCAATTCCTTCCATTTCATCCATCTATTCCGTCTACTCATCCAGTCCGTCTGCCCATCCGGTCCATCCATCAGTCTTATCCATCCCCTATATCCATTCCATTTCATCCATCCATTTCATCCATCTATCCCATCCATCCATCCATCCATCCATCCATCCATCCATCCATCCATCCATCTCATCCATCCATTCCATCCATCCATTCATTCCATTTCATCCATCCATTACATCCATTCCATCAATTTTGTGCATTCATCCATTCCGTCCATTACATCCAAGCATTCCATGCATGTCTTGCATCCCTTCCATCCTTCCATTCCATCGATTATATCTATTCCATCCATTCCATCTATTTCATCCATTCCATCTATTTCATCCGTTCCATCTATTTCATCCATGCTATCTATTTTATCCATTCTATCCATTTTATCAATTTCATACATTCCATCCATTCCGTACATTCTGTCCATTCCATCCATTCTATCAATTCCATCCATGGCTTCCATGCATTCCATTCATCTCTTCCATCTTCCCATTCCATCCATTATATCCATTTAATCCATTCTGTTTTATCCATTCCATCCATTCCGTCTACTCCATCAGTTCCATATACATATATTCCATCTATTCCATCCACCACATTCAACCGTTCCATCCATTTCATCCGTTACATCCATTTCATCCATTATATCAATTACATCCATTCCATCCATTCCATCCGATCCATCTATCCATTCCATTCCATCCATCCATTCCATTCCATCCATTCTATTCCATCTGTCTGTTTCATTCGTCTGTTTCATCCATCCATTCCGTACATTCCATCCATTATATCTCTTCCATCTTTCCATTCCATCCGTTATATCCATTTGAACCTTTCTATCCATTCCATCCATCCGTTTCGTCCATATATTCTATCCATTCCATCCATTCTGTCAACCCAATCGATTCCATATACATCTATTCCATCTATTCCATCCACCCTATTCATTTGTTTCATCCTTTCTATCAGTTCATCCATTTCATCAGTTTTGTCAATTCTGTCTATTCTATCCAATTCATCCATTTCATTCCTTACATCCATTTCATCCATTCCATCCATTCCTTCTATTCAATCCATTCCATCCAGTCCATCTATCCATTCCATTCCATCTATCCATTCCATCCATCCATCCATTCCATTCCATCCATTCTATTCCATCTGTCTGTTTCATTCATCTGTTTCATCCATCTATTCCATCCATTCCGTCCATTTAATCTCTTCCATCTTTCCATTTCATCCGTTATGTCCATTTCAACCATTCTATCCATTCCATCCATCTGTTTCGTCCATATATTCTATCCATTCCATCCATTCCGTCAACTCCGATTCCATATACATGTATTCCATCTATTCCATCCACCCTATTCATTTTTCATACTTTCTATCAGTTCATCCATTTCATCAATTCTGTCTATTCTATCCAATTCATCCATTTCATCCGTTACATCTATTTCATCCGTTCCATCCATTTTCATCCGTTCCATCCATTCCTTCCATACCATCCACCCCATCCATTTCATCTATCCATTCCAATCCACATATCCATTCCATATATTATTCAATTTCATCTATCCATTCCATCTGTCTGTTTCATCTATCCATTTCATCGATTTCACCTAATTCCATCCACACCATCCTATCTATAAATTCCATATATATATATTCCATCCATTCCATCTGTTGCATTAATCAGTTCCCTATACATACATTCCAATAATTCCACATGCGTCCACAACATCAATTCCATCCATTTGTTCTGCATGCATCCATCCATTCCATCTATCCGTCCATCTTTTTTATATGAATGAATGAATGAATGATTGTTTATTTGTATAGCGTCTATACACAATGTGTTTCAAAGCACTTCAAGGAGGGAAGGGAAATAGGAAGAAAAACAGTTACATTCTTTCAGGTCCTTGAAACAAATCAAAATGTGAGAAAGCTATCATATCATAGCAGATAGTACAAGTGCATGGAACAATAAAGGAGAGGCGGGGAAGGAAAAAAGAAGACAAAACTAGCAGTAGCATTACTATGCCTGACGACAATTGTTACAGTGCAAGAGTGACATGAGGAGTGGGGAGGGTGGGAAGAGAAGGGAAAGGAGAGAAGACAGAACAAAGACTATCTTAAGGGTCAGCGACTGACCAAGGTAGTGCTGGGGAGGGCGAGGGAGGAGAAGACAAAGGGGAAACAGGGGGGGACAGCCAAGCTATTATCAGAGGTGAAGGACAATGATAAGAGTAAGTGCTAAGATAAAAGTGAACTGAAGGGGGGAGGGGAGGGCATTTAACAGCACAAGGGGGGCAGGGGTGTTGAGAGGGGACTGTAGTATAATTTAGCATGTTTTGGAGTGCAGCGCCACTGCATGGGATCACATTATTGCTGTAAGGTGGTACAGCAAGCCATGTGTTGCCAGGGTAACATATGGACAGGTATATGCAGACAGGCTATCTATGTTAAAAGAACACCACATTTTCTTTCTCACCTGAAATGCCTCAATTACAGGAGAAACATTAGATCATTAATTAACTTGATTAACAAATACTCACACGATTTTAACTCCTTAACATTATAATGTGTTCTCCATGTGCAAAATGAGGCAGGCTGAGATTAATTTTAAACGTGTGTTCAGATTTTTATTTTCTCTCTCTTTGCTCTGTTCACGGTCTTTGCAGGAAGCAAAATTCGAGTAGCAGGAAATCAGTTAGATACAGTTGCTTACTGTAAAAGTGAGCCATTGTTGGGGAAGGAGGGTAGACTATTGTGTATTTTGATTGGTGACACGTCACCTTAGGGGCTGTAACAGATGTTACTTGAAGCAGCTCGGGGAGAAGGACAGGGAGAAAACATTTTGTGGAGTTGCAGTGAGGTCACCTTCGTTCTGCTGCTGTGAGGAGCTGGGCCACTGACCTTTAGAGACTGGGGTTTCTTAGTCACTTGGCACCGGCTTGAGAACTGCATGTTCTCGCTGGGTGCTTTAAAGAAAGTCACTGCTCAAAGACGACAAGCTAGGAGACTTTGCGTGCTGAAAAGCTACAAATAGCTGGTAAATATACAAATGGAGTGAGATAGATGTGACTGCCGGACGAATGAACTACTATTAGACAGGCAGTGTAGCGATAGGGAATTATCCTGTGTTTAAATGCCACTTTATAATGTTGCCATCTAAATGTCTGTTATTTTTATTGTTGCAAAGGGGAAATGAAATGCTTTGTATTTTTGCACTTGTTTCGCTTCTGTTTATTCTAGAAAAGACTGCCTTGCAAAGCTGGTAATGTATTATTTTGAAATGAAACTGTTATAAATCACAGCCTGTGTAAAGGTTTTTATTTTTTGCTTCTGTCTTTCTCTGGTGCATTTAGCCCATATCACATAATAAAAGGGGAGGTTATTAGGTAATATATGTGCCAAACTTCCTATGCAGATGAAGTAATGTTATGTGCAATTATAAATAGCTGTGTGCGTGGTTCCACTCAGGGTATGTATGTGTGTGTGGCTTCTGAGTGGAATATAATGCAATAGTCTGCTGAGCGTATATGAATCAGCAGAGAGAGGCCTAAGGAAACATAGTCTCACTAATGTAAATAAATTAATGATAATACCACATGTTATTGTGAATACTCCATGGAAACATAGTCTCACTAATGTAAATAAATTAGTGATAACAGCCATAGGCGCACTCTATGTGAAAATTGTGGTATTCATAAAATGTAGGCCCAAGGTCTCTCTAGTGATCACACGAACAGACCAAGCAAGAAGAAGGGGGTTTTGTATATTGGGGACCACAAGTAGAACAGAAATTCATGCTCATCACTATACCACAATGAAATGTATACCAACCAAATATATCTGCGTACTGAAATAATGCATAGCCACTATACCATTATAATACCAAGCCCAATCTAAATGCAAGGAGTGATTATTGCTAAATTATTTTTGTTTTTGGCGGTAAGAAAATACTGCTGGGCCCTAAATCTACACAAAATACCCTACAGACGTACACAGGCACAAGGGGGGCTGGGGTGGTGAGAGGGGGCATACACAGGCACACGGGGGGGCAGGGGCGGTGAGAGGGGGCATACACAGGCACACGGGGCAAGGGTGGTGAGAGGGGGAATACACAGGCACACAGGGGCAGAGGTGGTGAGAGGGGGCAGACACATGCACATGTGGGGCAGGGGTGGGTAGAGGGGGCATGCACAGGCACAAGGGGGGCAGGGGTGGTGAGAGGGGGCATATACAGGCACACGCGGGCAGGGGTGTTGAGAGGGGGCATACACAGGCACAAGGGGGGCAGGGGTGGTGAGAGGAATTATTCCATCCTTCCATTCCGTCCATCATCCATTCAATCCATCCATCAATCCATCATTCTATCCATCCATTCTATCTATCCATTCCATCCCCCCATCCATTCCATCCATCGGTTCTATTAATTGCATCTATTCACTCTATTTCATCCATTATATCCATTCCATAAACATATCTTCCATTCATTCCACATGCATCTGTGCCGTACATTCGATCCATTTATTTCACATGCATCCATTCATTTTACATGTGTCCTTCTGTTCCATTCATTCCATCCTTTTCATCTGTTCCATCAGTTCCTTCCATCCGTCATTCTTACATCCATCTCTTTATCTGTCCACACCATCCATTCTATCCATCCATTTCGTCAGTCCATTCCCTCCATAATTCCATTCATCCATCCATCCTATCCTGTTGGTAGGATCCTAGGTCATTGTTCAGTATTCACAAATGGTTGTCTATAGCCGAATCAGAGGGTGTATTCATTGAAAACATGGTAGAGAGTCCCCATGTGTAGTCATTGGGTTGTTGGGGCGCAGACATATTTTTAAGGTTGTTGATGGTGTTATGGAAAGAGCCATGTTTTTAGTAATTTGCAGGATGTCAAATAGTCTTGGGTGTGTCGGATATGTGGTGGAAGCGAGTTCCACAGAGTTGGTACAATGCTGAGAAAGATGATCCTCCGATTCTGGCGGAGTTAGGTGCGAAGTTAGTGGTTGGGATCACTAACAGGAGGGCGAAGCTTGATCTTAGGTTGCAGGGTGATACGTAAGGTTTTAACTTATCTTGCAGGTATAGAGGGCACTGCATGATGAGGGATGCACAGGGTCTTGAAAGTGGCCCTTCATCCCACTGGGAGACAGTGGAGGGTTCTGAGAGCTGGAGAGGTGTGGTGTCTTGGACCCAAGGCGAGGAGCATTTTAGCATCAGCGTTTTGCACTCTTTGGAGTTTATTAAGGTGGTATGCCGGGATTCCTAGGTAAAGGGAGTTGGCATAGTCCAGGCTCGACATTACAATAGACAAAACATTGGTGAATCTGTTTAGGAAGGAGAGGTACAGAAAAATGCGTCTGCGAATTTTGAGGTGGTAGTGACAAGATTTAGATATGTTGTTGATCTGTCGGGAGATGGTTAGGCCAGAGTCCATAGTGCAGCCAAGGTTTTTTACTTTGATGAAGGTGGTGAGGGTTTGGCTTATGGAAGGGGGCCAATGAAGTGGGATGTTTTAACTCTACTAGTCCAGGCCCTGCAACGTTCCTGTGCGCTGTGTGCATCAGGAACATCAGAATGACGACCGGAAAGCATTATGCATGCTAAAATCACCCACAAGTGCGCAGGAAAAACCTGAAAAATAGGCCGCCAATCCACTTTTGCCTATGTCAGTGGTGACACAGGAGGCCACTGCCAAAACCCACCATTGGGCTACCCACAGAGCAGCCTGAAACTACTTGAAAAAGCTATGCTGATTGCAAAAGAAACACAGAGCTGTTTGGAAATCCGTTTGTCTTGGTTGTCAAATTTGCACAAATCATGCTTCACAAACCACACAAAAGATCCAACCTCCTTGTTGGATGTTAAACATCATTTTGCTTCAAGAATCCACATAAATATAATGTCAGCAGAAGTATATTTATCAGAAGAAAATCCACATTTAAAGATGCTGGCTTGGAAAAATATGTTGAAAATAGGTGCATACCGCTACTCGCCTCTGTCAGAAGCTGGCGATCTCTAAACCTGTCATGTTAAACTTGTGTCTCAAAATCTAAGTGTGGGGAAAGAAGGGACTTCCATCAAATGCAATATAGGGTGCCACTATTGATTTTCATATTGAAAACGACTGGAATTGAAGATATGTTTACTTATTTTAAATTTGGAACTGTCATTTTTTACAAGGAACAATGTCACAATACTATAAGGTAACCTGATTCAGCTAAAACTTCAAAGAGGTTTTCCCCCACTGAGAACACACCACCCTTTTCCTTCCCACCAAAAGGAGAGGATATCTCATTTGGATGCTAATGAGAAGAGGAGGAGACTTGCTCTGCTGCTCTGGGAAAGAGACAATGGGCTCCTTGAACTGAAAGAAAATGCTAATTCGGGTGTGAACAGAAACCAACTGCCCAGGAAGACAAGCCCATGTGACTCTCTGGCCCAGCCAAGACCTTGGAGGCGGAGATAGACCGTTTGTGGATTCAGAAAGCACAGAAAATATGTTTGAGAAAAAAAACTTATAGCAAATTGTACTGAACTGATAAAAATATGGAATTTATAGGTTATTAAAATGAAAAGTTCGCTCACAGTTTAAAACTAATCTGGAATCTGTGCAATATTCAGAGACTGAACCACAAAAATGTTCATATTCTAGCTATTGTTATTATGTTAGGAATATGAAAATTTACAGGGATATGCCCAGATGGTATGTGCATGTATGTGTAAAAATTGGTACAGAACTGACACTGAGTAACCGCCCAAAAGCGTGAAAAACTGTCATTTGTGAACCAAAACTCGTAGGAAGATAAGGCTTTGACAGAAACGTACCTTAGTTAATCTGTAATGTAAATATGTATTATTAACAAGTTGGGGATATTGGAAATATGTTTTTTTTAGGAAAAATAGATTTTTTTGGTAGAAACAAAGGAGACGGTTTTCTTTGGACCATAAACACAGTGTCACTCTGACACATGATGACACATCATGACACACTGTTCCCTTCTCAAATCAGGGGAGAGGGAATTCTCTGACCTATCCGATTCTTAGAGGGTTGGGCATAGTATAAGCAGCCTCCCCACCCACATGGAAAATACATAAATAGGGAATGCTGAGAACGGACAAACACACATTCACCCATCACTGATCTACCTGTGAAGCGCTCTGCACGAAGAACCCATATCCAGACTCCAGAACCCAGATCCAGACTCCAGAACCCTGAAGCAGAGACCCAACCCAAAAAGCTGAACCCTTCTCAGTGGGCCTTTAAAATCTTGCTTCTGGCCAAGAACCCTTGCTAGAACCCAAGATCCAGATCAGTCCAGCAGAGATTTACCCAGAACCAACTGTCAGATCCAGTCCAAGAGGCCGTGCAGACCCGAGTGCCTTGCTGAGAGCAGAATCTGTCCGGTGTGAGCAAATTCCAGCCAAACCTTTGACCAGATCTTTGACGGGCCCATTCCAAACCATAATTGTGAGTATTTAGCGTAGAACTGTCCATAACAAACCCTTAGTATTAAGTAATCCAATCCAACCCATTCCAACAAATCCAGACTGCATTATAGAATCTCTTTTGTCCATCCTGAATCCTTCTCTCATCCAAATAATCCTGTGATAATTGTAGTGATAATCATCTGTGCGCTTATATTTTTCTGAAGAAAGTCAAGTTTCCTGGCTGACAAAAGTCGGAGCGGAGGTGCCGCTGCTCTGGTGGCTGGCTGTTGGGTATCTTGCATCTTGTTGGGTATTTTGTATAGGTTTGGGGCCTAGCAGTATTTTCTTTCCGCCAAAATGAAAATAATTCAGTAATGATCACTCTTTGCATTCAGATTAGATTTGGTATATAACACTACAGTATACATACATTATTTCAGCACACAGATACATTTAGTGGTATACATTATGTTGGTAGGCGTTATTGGTGGTATTTCTGGTGAGCATAATTCCTTTGTTTTATATGTGGCCCCAATATCCAGAACCCCTTATTTTTGCTTAGTTTGTTCGTGTGATCACTAGAGAGGCCTCAGGCTTACATTTCAGGAACACCACATTTTCAATTGGAGTGCCACCATGGGCTGTCCTCACTGACTTATCTACGGCAGCGAGCTAACATGTGGTATTCATCACCAACTTATCTACGTCGGTGAACTATGTCCAGGGCCTCTCTTTCTGCTTACTCATGTACCTCCAGCAGCAGGCTATTTCATTATGTTATTATTATGTTCCGTTCAGAAAACACACAATTATTTACTGAATGGAATCATGCACACAGCTACCGCCAAGTCTTATTTTTAGCTACTTTAAAAAATGACAATTGCACTGTCTAAACCTCTCCCCATATTATCAGAACTGTAATGGTAGATGCACAAATAAAAGAGAAAAATAAAACACACTATCCGTCTGCTTTCAGATATTTTTGTGTATTATAAAAAATTGCATTTCAACACGATCTTACTCTTTTTACAGAAATAAATGGAAATTGCACAGTAACAACATTATCTGTAACAAAATGAGAAGAGAGTGACGAGAACATATTCAATTTGCAACTTTAAACATGTTGATAAAACACTAGAATTCCCTCTTCTACTCTGACTGAATAGTTTCGCACACATACACACTGCCCCCGCACACTGCAATATAATTACCAAGCCTGTCCAGCATGTGACATTCTTCGGCTGGTCGCCTTCTGGAAGTCCCTCTTAAATCACCCTAGCAAGGACGAGCATCTGCCGTTACTCAAACCGGGCTTATTGACTGGAATTCCCAGTCTCTGCAGCAGTGCACTGGGATCTGCTTTTTCATTCAGGAAACTCCCCAGCCACCAGCCAGGTCTTTCTCCCAGCTGTGTAAAATGTCTTCTCCTCTCTTCTTCCCCGAGGTTCATTAGAAAAGCTCTGTTACAGCCTACCAAACGAGTTCAACCAATGAAATTCAATCATGTCCTACCCTCCTTCTCTTGAACAATGGCTTGGCTTATACATTTGCAACTGTAACAAAACTGATTTCCTGCTTATTCGAGTCTTTGCCTCCTGCAAATACTGTGGACAGAGCACAGATAGAAACAAAGAGAAAAAAAAATCTGGATGCGCGTTTAAAATGACTTTCAGAGCCTGTCATTTTCCATCTCATTTTGCACTGGAGAACACATTATATTATTAATGAGTTAGAATCGTTAGTATTGTTAATGAGGTTAGTTCATTAATCCTCAAATGTGTCTCCTGCAACAGAGGAATTTCAGATGAGAAAAAAAAATATGCTTTTAACTGTGAAAAAAAATGATTTGCATTTTAGATGTAGAAATCGTTTTTGACTGAATAGCCTGTTTTCATTTACATGTCCATGTCACCCTGGCAACACATGCCTTCCTGTACCACATTATAGCAATGCACCAAACCCATGCAGTGGTGCTGCATGAAAAAAATGCTAAATACTCTTACATATTCCCTCCTTTTTTCTGAGAATTTGGCAGTCCAAGCCATAATTAGAGGAAAATCAACTCGCTCCCTTCCTTCTTTTAAAATGTAGCAATCCAACAAAATGAATATTCACATGCAAAAACAAAAAGAATTGAAAAACCACTGTCCAATCAACACAATATCAAAATTCATCTTTGGGTCCATATGTTCCTTCCCAATGGAAGTGTCCATAGTCCAGTGCTTCAATCTTATACTTGAAGTCAATGAAAAACAATAAGATAAAACAAATAACTAAAACAAAGAATTAACATAACAGATTAAAATAATTAATTAAAATAATAAATACGTGGAACTCTATACGCCAGGACACTTGTCTGCCTCTGATATGTCCCGACCAGCGATGTCACATCATTTGGTTCATTCGGGTGTTCTTCCATCTTGGTACTCTTGGATCCTTTTCTATAGAAGTCATCTTTTCTTTGGCATTCTGGTTATTTTGTCTTCACCTCCACCCGGAGGCAGGCATCATTCGATCTTCATCCAGGGGACTCCAGGACTCCATCGTCTCCCGTGACCTCCGGTACAAATATGTTAATATTCTAAATCAAATAGAAAAGAAACAGATTAAGTATATATCACAATACTAACTTCACCCTTTTGCCAAAAATAAAACATGCTTTGTAAAACATTTCACCCTTTTTCTTTCGCCTTCTGAAATTAAGCGCACGTTATAGAGAACAAGCATACATAAAACAACATTCAATATTTAATGCATTTTCATTCTGCACACCAACCCCATAACTTCAGCTTCTATTTTTTATATTATATATATATTTACATATATTACAGTGTTTATGTGCCATTATAATCAACCATATTTATTTATTTTTTTTGTCACTGCCTCCTGACTGTACCCATTTATTTGACCTTTTTGTGTTCAAGGGACTTTATCTGTTTCTACACGCTCCAGATTTTTTATCTCATGTCTTGGATGACATGGCTTGATTTGGTTTACATGCACAAACTGTTCTGTTGCTGTGTCAACTTCAGTCCTTAAAATTTTATAAACTACTGGAGAGACTTCTGGAAGTCCCTCTTAAATCACCCTAGCAAGGACGAGCATCTGCCGTTACTCAAACCGGGCTTATTGACTGGAATTCCCATTCTTTGCAGCAGTGCACTGGGATCTGCTTTTTCGTTCAGGAAACTCCCCAGCCACCAGCCAGGTCTTTCTCCCAGCTGTGTAAAATGTCTTCTCCTCTCTTCTTCCCCGAGGTTCATTAGAAAAGCTCTGTTACAGCCTACCAAACGAGTTCAACCAATGAAATTCAAACATGTCTTACCCTCCTTCTCTTGAACAATGGCTTGGCTTATACATTTGCAACTGTAACAAAACTGATTTCCTGCTTATTCGAGTCTTTGCCTCCTGCAAATACTGTGGACAGAGCACAGATAGAAACAAAGAGAAAAAAAAATCTGGATGCGCGTTTAAAATGACTTTCAGAGCCTGTCATTTTCCATCTCATTTTGCACTGGAGAACACATTATATTATTAATGAGTTAGAATCGTTAGTATTGTTAATGAGGTTAGTTCATTAATCCTCAAATGTGTCTCCTGCAACAGAGGAATTTCAGATGAGAAAAAAAAATATGCTTTTAACTGTGAAAAAAAATGATTTGCATTTTAGATGTAGAAATCGTTTTTGACTGAATAGCCTGTTTTCATTTACATGTCCATGTCACCCTGGCAACACATGCCTTCCTGTACCACATTATAGCAATGCACCAAACCCATGCAGTGGTGCTGCATGAAAAAAATGCTAAATACTCTTACATATGCCCTCCTTTTTTCTGAGAATTTGGCAGTCCAAGCCATAATTAGAGGAAAATCAACTCGCTCCCTTCCTTCTTTTAAAATGTAGCAATCCAACAAAATGAATATTCACATGCAAAAACGAAAAAAATTGAAAAACCACTGTCCAATCAACACAATATCAAAATTCATCTTTGGGTCCATATGTTCCTTCCCAATGGAAGTGTCAATAGTCCAGTGCTTCAATCTTATACTTGAAGTCAATGAAAAACAATAAGATAAAACAAATAACTAAAACAAAGAATTAATATAACAGATTAAAATAATTAATTAAAATAATAAATACGTGGAACTCTATAAGCCAGGACACTTGTCTGCCTCTGATATGTCCCGACCAGCGATGTCACATCATTTGGTTCATTCGGGTGTTCTTCCATCTTGGTACTCTTGGATCCTTTTCTATAGAAGTCATCTTTTCTTTGGCATTCCGGTTATTTTGTCTTCACCTCCACCCGGAGGCAGGCATCATTCGATCTTCATCCAGGGGACTCCTGGACTCCATCGTCTCCCGTGACCTCCGGTACAAATATGTTAATATTCTAAATCAAATAGAAAAGAAACAGATTAAGTATATATCACAATACTAACTTCACCCTTTTGCCAAAAATAAAACATGCTTTGTAAAACATTTCACCCTTTTTCTTTCGCCTTCTGAAATTAAGCGCACGTTATAGAGAACAAGCATACATAAAAAAACATTCAATATTTAATGCATTTTCATTCTGCACACCAACCCCATAACTTCAGCTTCTATTTTTTATATTATATATATATTTACATATATTACAGTGTTTATGTGCCATTATAATCAACCATCTTTATTTATTTTTTTTGTCACTGCCTCCTGACTGTACCCATTTATTTGACCTTTTTGTGTTCAAGGGACTTTATCTGTTTCTACACGCTCCAGATTTTTTATCTCATGTCTTGGATGACATGGCTTGATTTGGTTTACATGCACAAACTGTTCTGTTGCTGTGTCAACTTCAGTCCTTAAAATTTTATAAACTACAGGAGAGACTTTATCTATAATTCGAAATGGCCCCTGCCAGGCTGCTAGGAATTTGGAATTTTTCTGTTTACTTATTCCAAAATGAAATGTGTACACCTGATCCCCTACACAATATTCCTTTACTGTTGACTTTTTATCATAATATGTTTTAGCACTGTCAGCAGCCCTTTCCAGATTTCTCTGTACAAAAGCAAATGCATGTTGTAAATGCTTCCTCAGCTCATCAATGTATTCATGAACTGTAGATGCGCTTACAAGTGTTTGTTCATGTGTTCTGTATAGCAGGTGTTGCGGCAACACCATTTTCGTACCTGTCAAGACCACATGTGGTCTAATACCTGTTGCTTTGGCAGGAGTTGATCTGATTGCCATCAAAACCAACGGTAAATGTAAATCCCAGCTGGAACCTGCTTCATCTACAAATTACTTTAAACTGTCCACAACAGACCTATTACCCCATTCAAATCAACCTGAAGAAGCCGCCTGATATGTGATATGTAGTTTCCTTTCCACACCCAGTATTTACCATACTTTGCTCATTTGAGCACTTGTGAAATGACTTCCTCTGTCTGACTCAATTCTTTGTGGCAACCCAAACCTTGAGAACACATGATTCACTAACAATGTGGCTGCTGTTTGCGCACTACAATCTGGTGCAGGAATACATTCAATCCACTTTGACATCAAACATACCACACTCAAAATATAACGGTTTCCCCTGCTCGACCTTTTTAAAGGCCCCACATAGTCTATTTGCAAATCTGACCATGGAAGGGTTAGGCCTCTTTTCATTAGAGGAGCTCTGTGCATTGGTGAAGCAGGTTTAAATTGGGCACATGCTAGACATCCTCTAGTATACAATTCCACATATTGGGACATAAGTGGCCAATAAGCATAATCGTTTAGTATTTCCAATGTTTTTGTGAACCTCTGTGGCCTGTAGTTATGGCATCATGTGCATTGTGTAGCATTAGCCCTCTAAATGAAAGGGGTACCACCCATTGTATCTGTCCTATTATGGACTCTCTAACCATGAGTCCATCCTGTAGTCTAATTTGTTTTTTATTCTTTAATAGCACCCTCAATTCCTCTTTTCCCACACAATCATCTTCTGTTAAAGGGTTTTGTCCAGGATCTATCAAATGGTTGTAATAGATTCCCAAAATTCGATCATTCTTTTGTGCCTCAATCAAATCTTGGTCTGGGGTGTTGTAACTTCATTGTACCACTGATTGTTCTGTCTCCTTTGGTGCTTTAGAACGTGTTACTGCATCAATCTGTATTTCACCCAGTAAATGTTCAATAGGTAGCAATTCTCCCATCACAGCCCCAATTTTAGCCAGGTTGTCTGCCTTATCATTCCCCTCCTTATCCTCTCCTGGAGTTTTTAAATGCCCACACATTTTTCTCCAGTATATTGTCATATTATTTTCTGACATCAATCTGGCTTGTATCATTTTTCCATGCTTAAGTGGCTTTTTGTTGTCTGTAATCATGTCTCTCGCTTTCCAGCCAGGTAGATATTCCACAAAGCTATTTCGTGCATAGTCAGAATCAGTCACCAGGACAATTTCACTGAATTTATTATCAATTGCAGTAGCAACTGCTTTATAAATGCCTGCCAATTCCGCTACTTGACTGCTCCTAGCTCCAATTCTCATCCCTATGCTGGGGATACCTTCACATTTCAACCAGACATTTCCTATTCCTAACACTAATTGTTTATTACTGTCATTTTCAATGTGAAAAGCACAACCATCAACATATACAGGTGGCAAGTCCTTGCATGTTTTTTCATCAAAAGTTTTGTGTGGTGATTGTTCAAACTCCTGTAAATTAGGTTCTATTTGCATTTTGTTTGATGCTTGTTCAGCTGCACAGTCGTGTAAATCTGCTAAACCTTGAGCAATTGGGCTCTTTTTATTTTGGCCATATCTCACTTCTACAGGAAAACCTTGTAATGCTAGCGTCCATGAAGTGATTCTGGACTGCGCTAGATTACCTGACCTAATTCTTTTACTCTCTAAGAATTGCAAAGGTTGATGATTTGTTTCAATAATCACCTTTTCTCCCTGAACAATGGGGCGGAAATGTTGTAGCGCCCACACAGTGGTTAATAGGGCCTTTTCACATTCATTGAATTTCATTTCAACTTGGGAAAATGCTTTACTTGCATAGGCAATGGTTTTGTGATTCACATCATGTTTTTGTGATAACACTGCTGACATACAATGTTCAGAGAAACCTATTTCTATAAAGAAATCCGTATCCTTTATGGGGTATGCTAAACATGGTGCCTTTACAAGACATTCCTTAAAAATTGGCTACTGCCTCAGACTGCTCTTCCTCCCATTTCCAGGGAGTATTTAGTTTTAGCAGTTTATTCAATTGTTGAGTGATTTCAGCATAATTTTCAATGAACTTTCTGTTATAGCCTGTCATTCCTAATAAACTTTTCACCCCTTTCACATTTGTAGGCCTTTTAGTTTTTGCATGGCCTCTATTTTCTTCTTTTGTGGATTTAGTCCATGTTCAGTTACTTCATGGCCTAGAAAATTCACTTTTTTCTTGCACCATTGTGCTTTTTGTAAAGACACTTTGGCGCCTGCTTTCTGCAATTGGCCAAGCACATGCCTTATTTCATCAAAATGGTGTTTTAAGCTTTCATATTTTATCAGGACATCATCCACATAAACTATGGTTCCTCTTTCCGCTGCATCAGGCATGGCCTTCCTCAAAAATATTCCAAATTCACTCCCACTATTAACGTACCCGAACGGAGTTCTAACCCATGCGTATTAAGTCCTGTCAAATGTAAAGGAAAATAAATGATTTATCTCCTCTGCCAATGGCACGCACCAATATCCAGAGGTGAAATCTAATGTGGTAAACACTTTTGAACCATGTACCTGAGCTAGGCCCTGATCAATGAATGGCAGTGGCCATCTAGACACTGGTACTCTTTTATTTAACCCCCTCAAATCTGCAAATAGCCGCCCATGACCATTTGGCTTTAACACACCTAAAATGGGTGTGTTGGATGTGCTATGGATAGGCCTGATGATTCCTCGTGATTCTAAATTTTTAATAATCTCTGCCAATGATTCTAAACATGCCAGCGGTAGTCTATACTGGCGTACAAATACTGGACTTCTGCTACAACCTTCTGGAAGTGTGGCCACATGTAAATTAGTTAACCCGCAATCATAGGCATCTTTTGCAAATACATCTTTAAATTCCATAAATATCTTCCTCAATTCGTTTCTATCCTCATCGTTGTCACACGCATCCGCTAAAGAGATCTGCTCTTCTACCATTTTGGAAAATTCTGGAAAATGTTCTGGTAGTGGAATCTCGGTGATTTCCTCTAGCTGTGTGGCTGTGTCTCTTTGTAAAGCTGCCACTTTTAAATGTTTTGTCATGTCAGCTTCCATTTCAATGGGCTGATTTTTCATTTCATTTTCACTTAAATCAAATGTTATACAACTCTCTTGATAACAGCACACTGTCTCACCTGAATCACAAGGGTACACAGAATGAATTTTAAATATTCCTTTGGGCTGAGAGTCCAGGTATTCTGGCAACTCACCCTTGGCATCTACATACTTTTCAGGGATATTTCCAATCAGCATGTTATTTAGATCTGCAGTGTAATGTGATTTTTGTATGGCCATTCTTAGTGACGCCGCTCTCTGCCCTAATTTCCAGTGCTATGCGGACGATACCCAGCTCATTTTCAGGCTACCCTCAGCCTCCCCCTCTCCTTCCCTCATCTCTGACTGTCTGTCTGCTATCCAAGAATGGTGTGCCACCAATGACCTCTGCCTTAATGCCAGTAAGACTGAGATTCTACTCATCGGTACTCCCACTCCCTCCTTCCCTGCAGCTCTCTGGCCTGCCTCCCTTGGCCCCCTCCCTGCTCCTACCTGCAAGGCAAAAAACCTTGGGGTCATCTTCGACTCCACACTCTCCTTCTCTCCTCATATTTCTGACGTCGCCAAGAGGTCACACTACCAGCTGCACCTCCTCAGAGGTATTCTTCCCTTCCTCTCCTTCCCCCAGAAGCTCACTGTCTCCCGAGCCCTGGTTCTCTCGAAGCTGGACTACTGTAACAGCCTCTATCTTAATCTGCCTGCCTCCACTCTCCGCCCTCTGCAACTCATCCAGAACAGAACTGCGAGACTTGTCCTTGGCCTCAAGCCCAGGGACCGTATCTCTCCAGGACTGAAATCTCTACACTGGCTCCCAGTGGCTGCGAGGATAAAGTTCAAAACCCTCTGCATTGTCCACAAGGCCTTCTAGGGCCTGGGTCCTAAATACCTTCAACTCTCTCTTCCCAAATATCTTCCTTCCCGAGCCCTTCGCTCATCCGCCTCCAATTCCCTCAGGGTTAGCCGCTTCTCGAAGCAACGAGCTGGGGGTAGATCTCTCTCCGCGGCAGGGGCCTCCCTCTGGAACAGCCTTCCTGCCTCCCTGAAACTTGAGGAGAACCATCTCCGGTTCCGGAAGCACCTCAAAACCTTCCTCTTTGCTTCTGCTTTCTCTCTCCCTCTCCCCTGCTGAACAGCTAATTAATTCTTCACTGAAACTGCACTTATCCTGCAACTGGACCACTCTAGACGGCCTCGGTCCTTGACCCAGCCACTCTCCTCTTGCACTGATGCCCTGGAACCCCTTTGCACTGCGGGACTGTCTCTGTATCCCTACAGCCCCCCCCTTCCCCAGCACTTGCTCTGCACTTACCTTTGCACTTGCCACCAGCTGGCCCTATTTATTTATTTATTTATTACTTTACGCCACTTACCTTGTACTGCACTTCCCCCCTCCCCTTCCCCTTGCACTTTTCCCCCTCCCCCACCCCTGCACTTGCGCGATCTGAATGACACCTGGCCTAGTAGGATCGTTGTCTGTCTCCCCTTGTCCCTCCCCTCCCTGCCTCGTCGCGCCTTGAAACACCTGTGTATAGGCGCGTTACAAATACCATATCATATCATATCATAATGGGGAGTTTTCCTCTAAGTAAATATCTTGACAACATTTATTATTTACCATAATTCTTACAGGCCCTTCACCAATATCTACCAATGGAATGTATTCATAATCCAGGCCTTGCTGTTTTATGGATACATTCAGGCACACAAATGCATCAGAGTCTTTCGTCTGCTGTCCATTTTTGCATTTCAGTGTAATTGCAAACTGTTTTGTAAATGCAGGAATAATAGTATCTTTCCTCATTTGTAGTTCGATTGCATAAGGAACCAGTTGTGCACAATGATAAGCCCTTCTTTTGTCTTCAAATTCAGGTGCCGGCCCACCTAGACGTGACCATATTTTTTGATTAAGGAAATCTAACACCATACACATTCTGTCCATGATGTCATTGCCCATGTAAAAATCATTTTGTGCTCCACTCACTATCCATACATTATGGTAAATTGTTTTCTGCCCAATGCTAATTTTAAGCATGCATCTGCCTGCAATTTGGTTTTCAAAGTCTGGACTGTCCAACCCAGAAACATATTGGTTTTTAATCCTAAATTTCGGGATCTCCTCCCTCTCCATTATTTTTTGCAACAATTTCTCATTAATGAAGCTCCTCTCCTGCTTAAGGGCTAAAGTGGCTTTTATTGTTTTAGAACAGTCATGTATACCAACATGAACCCATGTTTGCTCATCTTCCATGTGTATTTCAGCAAGAGTGGTAATGTGTTTTTCTGAATCTACTTCAGGAGTAATATTTTGTTTGCATGTCTTTTCTTTTAAATAAAAACGTAATGTGTGCTCATCTATGATGGTCTGGCAATTTTTCCTTGGGTCCAAGTATATTTGTACAGATAGTTTTTCATTGTCGCTCTGTATTTTGTCTTGACACATTAATATAACAGTCACACTAGATATGCAACTATTCTGGAGATATACCTCCACAGCATCATTTGTTTTGGCAACGGTGTGACATTCATTTATGTTGCTGTTTTGTGTTTTTTAGTTTCTTAGGTCTCAATGTATTTTTGGTTAAGGACCACAGAACTCCATTCACCCCATCTATGAGAGGAGACAATCTTTTCAGGCAATCTGTCCCCATCAGAAATGGAATTTCACAAATAGATGTGATCAATACCTCTTGTTTCATTCTGTGCTTTTCTTATTTTTATGTCAACCTCAGTTACACCTATGATGGGCACCTCCTCCCCATTAAAGTTATGCACTGGACCTTGATTTTCCTTCACTGTGATCTGATTCTGTGGGGATCTCCCTTCATTGATACTCTTTACCAGCTCCTTGGACATGATTGTGGCCTGTGCGCCAGTGTCAATCATTGCAAATGGTTGGCATTTTTCTTCTACAGTGATGGGAGCATAATACCTGTCCTCAACTTCCTCTAATACACATACGAAGTGTGAATTCTTACTGATTTCAGGACTCACCTTTCTCAGGCCTTTTTCACTTTTGGCTAAGCACATTTTACACATTTCTGCGCAAGAGACTTTATTCATTTTTCCATGTTCAGAGGTTTTTTGGAGTGTGGCCACTGTTCGCCTATACATCCAGGTATCATCAGGGGCCACATTACAACCCTCCAACTGAACATGTGTAACAACATCATTCAGCAATCTATCATTGTTTAATTCTGTGCATGTGTGATCATTTAGTGTGGTACCAGCCCTTTCAGCCTCTTCAAAGATATGTGGCTCAAAGAATTCTTCAGGTGATTGACTTGTACCCTCCTTTTGAGTATTTCCTTTTTCTGCCTGTGTTTGGTCATTGTTCTGAGTGTCCAGAGAAGAAATTATAGCATCCCCACTTACTCCCTGTTTACTGGTATTCCCCATGCATGAGTCATTTTTCTTAAATCTGTCTCTTTGTTCTCTTGGAGTTTCAGGTTTTCTTATTTCATTTGTACAAATCTTCAGTGTTTGATTTAGCTCTAGGTTAAACCGTACCTCTCTTTTAGAAGTATTTGCACTTTCTGTTACATGTTCATTTACTGGCATTTTCACTTTTAAATCATTAGACATCTCAGAGTCATTATGCGAAATTACATCAGAGCAATCTGTCTTTTCAGCGCTGTATGTATCCTGAGTACTTAGTCACTTTTCAGAAGAAGCCTCCCGGTCATTGCTATGGCCATCTGCCCCCTCCTTTGATGACTGTTTTTGTGCTGTACAAAGCTTCCCTATTTGTTCAGCCAACATTTTCACTTGGGCCTCAAGGCACTGGAACCTTTCCATCTCTCTAGAATCCTCCCTCTGTGGCCTAGATCGATATTGATTGCTTTCTCCCTGATTGGATCTATTCTGATACCTCTCAGGTGAGTGATTTCTATTGGGATAGTTTCTGAACTCTTGATTCATTTGTGGAGGGGAGCGGGGTGCACCCATCCTTTGGTTGTAGTCCCCTGGTGGGGAATCATTGTACTGACGTGGAGTATAATTCATGTTCTGTCTCATGTCCTGTCTCTCATGTTGTGGGTACTGGCCCCTATGTTGATTCCCATTATCAGCAAATCGATCCACATATCGGGGTCTATCCTGATTACCATATATCATGGTGTTGGGATCAAATTTGCTCTGTGTACTCAATGTCTGGCAGGGACCATCATTTCTTTGATCTTGATTTTGTCTCTGATTATGGTTCATACCTGACATAACAGGCCGATAGTCTGCCCGGGGCCTATCTCCTAAATACCTAGGACTGATGTAGCTCTCCCTATTACTAGGATCATGTGATTGAAACATTGGTGCAGAGTGTGATGACTTTTGTTGATTAACCCTTTGTTCAGGTGCCAAATTATTTTTACCTGGACTTTGAACAGATTCAAGGGACATCTTGGCTGACCTGATTTCCATCACTGTTGCTGAGGGTTCTTTAGATTTAGGTCTAGTATCTTTCATTTTATCACTTTCTCTACCCTGACAATAGAGTACCTCATATAGTTTTGTGCTTTGATGCTCAATCCACTCAAGGGACTTGTCACGATCAAATTCACAAACCATTTGGGATATGATGTCTTTTTGTAGCCCATAGAAGTAGGGGGTTTTAAATTCATTAGAATTGGGGTCAAAAGATACATCAAGGCGAGAAAATGCTCTTTTTAAGTCTTGTAAAAACTGGCGAGGGGATGTATCAGGCCCAGCAGTAAGTGTGCAAGCAACTTTCTTTGCCTCCTGTAATGACTGGAAAGGAGAAAAATGATGCCTAATTTCTTTTTCAAACTCCACCCATGTCATATTCTGCTGTTCATTTAATCCCCTTATGATGCTGGCCGTCGGAGCATCTAAAGTTAAATGAAAATATTGTCAGTACTGTTCCTTAGGTATCTGGAGTGCTTTAAAAATGTCATGAACTGCGTCTAAGTGATCCTCAATGCAGCATTCCCCTCCTTTTTTAAATGGTTTGATCAGAGCTTTAATAGATTTCATTATCTTTATGGGGCTACATGTTGCAATGCATGGAATTGCACTACTTGGTGACTCAATCCTGGTTCCAGGTGTATGGGATTGGTGGCGGCCCCCAATGGGAGTATCAAATCCCCCAAGGGCGCTGCAACCAAGTTCAGTCACCGACCCAGTCACTGGAGCACTAGCTCTTTGGGTAGAAATAGAATTCACCTCCACTCCATTGAATGTAGTACCCTGCCTCCTCTCCTGGGACCTGGGAATGTACATTTGCTGTTCTAAGTCCTTGCACTTTTTAAGGAGCCTGTCTGCTTCATTTTGCAGATAGTTGTTTTCATCACTCATTTTATTTATTACCTCTTGAATGTCGCACATTTGCATTTGGCATTCATTGAATTCTTTGTTTCTCTTGTCTCTTTCTTGAATCATTTTAACCATTTCTTGCTCTGCACCTTGGAAATCACTTTCTTTTTCAAAATTTTCTTTTTGTAAAATCTGCATTTCTGAAACAATCTCATCTTTATCCTGTCTAATGTGATCCACTAAGGCTTTTAAGTGTACCAATTCTTGCTACCTATCTTCAAACTGTTTCTTGCTTTTGGACAACTGAATATCAAAATCTCTGCATTTTAATTGAATGTCTTTTTGGCATCTTTCTATTCTGTTCTTAACATCTCTTCTTTTTTACGTGCCCCATCTAAGTCAGTCTTTAACCCGTTAATTAGCTGGGTATCATTTTCTTGCATTCGCAGGGACCTATTCAAAATAAACCATATTTTGGTGCATAGCCGTATTAAACAGTCTTTCTCTGCACTTTTATCGGCTGCATTCAATAACCTTGTAAGGCAGACCTGAATTATGCTGCCTTCTGCAAAAATATTGTCTAGTTTTTCTTTCTGCACCTCACCCTGAATGCGGTCATGCCATTGTGAGGTACTGTTTGATGACCACGTCCCATGTGCAAACAACTTTGCCTCTAAATATTGCACTAGGTCTGAGAATATGGTTTTCCTTTGTGACATTCTGAAATTCGTTTTTGGTGACACACTGTTATGATGAAATGGGTTCCCTTTAATGTACAGATGGCAGTGTGAGACACACTTGCCACGCCCAGTAGGTGCTCTATGATCACTTTCCTGGCCTGCAACGCACCATAAATATGTTGGGTATTTTGTATAGATTTGGGGCCTAGCAGTATTTTCTTAACACCAAAATGAAAATAATTCAGTAATAATCACTCTTTGCATTCAGATTAGATTCGGTATATAGCACTACAGTATACATACATTATTTCAGCACACAGATACATTTAGTGGTATACATTATGTTGGTAGGTGTTATTGATGGTATTTCTGGTGAGCATAATTCCTTTGTTTTATATGTGGCCCCAATATCCATAACCCCTTATTTTTGCTTAGTTTGTTCGTGTGATCACTAGAGAGGCCTCAGGCTTACATTTCAGGAACACCACATTTTCAATTGGAGTGCCACCATGGGCTGTCCTCACTGACTTATCTACGGCAGTGAGCTAACATGTGGTAGTCATCACCAATTTATCTACATCGGTGAACCATGTCCAGGGCCTCTCTTTCTGCTGACTCATGTACCTCCAGCAGCAGGCTATTTCATTATGTTAATATTATGTTTCGTTCAGAAAACACACATTTATATACTGAATGGAATCATGCACACAGCTACTGCCAAGTCTTATTTTTAGCTACCTTAAAAAATGACAATTGCACTGTCTAAACCTCTCCCCATATTACCAGAACTGTAATGGTAGATGCACAAATAAAAGAGAAAAATAAAACACACTATCCGTCTGCTTTCAGATATTTTTGTGTATTATAAAAAATTGCATTTCAACACGATCTAACTCTTTTTACAGAAATAAATGGAAATTGCACAGTAACAACATTATCTGTAACAAAATGAGAAGAGAGCGGCGAGAACATATTCAATTTGCATGTTGATAAAACACTGGAATTCCCTCTTCTACTCTGACTGAATAGTTTCGCACACATACACAATGCCCCTGCACTCTGCAATATAATTACCAAGCCTGTCCAGCATGTGAAATTCTTCAGCTAGTCGCCTTCTGGAAGTCCCTCTTAAATCACTCCAGCAAGGACGAGCATCTGCCGTCACTCAAACCGGGCTTATTGACTGGAATTCCCAGTCTCTGCAGCAGTGCATTGGGATCTGCTTTTTCAATCAGGAAACTCCCCAGCCACCAGCCAGGTCTTTCTCCCAGCTGTGTAAAATGTCTTCTCCTCTCTTCTTCACCGAGGTTCATTAGAAAAGCTCTGTCACAGCCTACCAAATGAGTTCAACCAATGAAATTCAATCATGTCCTACCCTCCTTCTCTTGAACAATGGCTTGGCTTATACTTTTGCAACTGTAACAAAACTGATTTCCTGCTTATTCGAGTCTTTGCTTCCTGCAAATATTGTGGACAGAGCACAGATAGAAGCAAAGAGAAAAAAAAATCTGGATGCGCATTTAAAATGACTTTCAGAGCCTGTCATTTTCCATCTCATTTTGCACTGGAGAACACATTATATTATTAATGAGTTAGAATCGTTAGTATTGTTAATGAGGTTAGTTCATTAATCCTCAAATGTGTCTCCTGCAACAGAGGAATTTCAGATGAGAAAAAAAAATATGCTTTTAACTGTGAAAAAAAATTATTTGCATTTTAGATGTAGAAATCGTTTTTGACTGAATAGCCTGTTTTCATTTACATGTCCATGTCACCCTGGCAACACATGCCTTGCTGTACCACATTATAGCAATGCACCAAACCCATACAGTGGTGCTGCATGAAAAGAAATGCTAAATACTCTTACAATATTCATAGCCCCTTAGTATATAAGCCCATCCTTGTTGGTAAATCTTCAAAAGCGCAATCTCATTTGTAAAATCTTGACTCTTTTTGAGAAAACTTTACCTTTACTAAAGACCTCTGTAACTTTTGAACCGTACATGCTAGGAACAAAATTTAAATGTAATTTTGAAGCTAACATCCTCAGCTTTTGAATGGACTAAGAACACATTCCCTTTCCTTATAGTTCATCTATAATCGCATTTCCCGCACACAAAAAAGTTAGCCGCAATTTCGCGTTTGGCTCAATTTCACCACATGTAAAAACAGCTATTTCTTGCATCCAACCTCTGAATTTCACGTTCAATTTTCTAATCATTCAACAATCATTGCTTGTGTATACCTGGACCAATCCAAAGCAACTCCCACTAGTTCTGAAGCGAATTAAAGTCATTTTTACCATTTTCCCCATTCATTTCAAACCACATTTAAACGCATTTGACCTGTTTTTAAATCATTCCTGTTCTCTCTAAGCTTGCTGGGGGGAATCAGGATTGAACTTGTAATTGTTGATTGTTATTCCTGAAACTTGTGTGCCCTCATTCCATCTCTTCATACTGCATATTAGGGGGGATTGAGTAACAGGTGGAAAAGTGATTACATTGTCTTTGATTGAATTCATATCAGGTTTCATTTCTGTGTTGCAGTAATTTCATATGATTGCATTTCATTGAACCCACACAAAGTTATTCTCTACTACCTTATTCTTCCTATTCCTACTCCTAATTGATTAAAGAGATTGTTGATTAGTGTAATACTACCCATTGCTGTTCATTGTACAAATATTAATAAGTGTAATCTTTAGATATTATTCATATTCATAAAAGTGTCGAATATATATTGTTCAATTCTTCAAATAAATCTTTTAAATTTGCAAAATAAACATATTTCTTGGTTCAGTGAGACCGGGGGATTCAAAGAGAGGGGCGTTATATAAGGGTACATCATCCAGAAATAAAAGAACTTTTGACATAAAAATATATAAATAAGGGTTTCATTTGGGCATTCCATACTAGGCATTGGCTTAGGTGGAGTCAGCACTGGGTTGAAAGTGGACGAGGTAGAAGCTCAGTGTTGCCGCACACCATGATTTCGGTTTTAGTGGGGTATAAGAGGAGGTAGTTTATAGTCATCCACTGGTCCATATCTAGGAGGCAGGCTGTGAGGTCAGGCTAAGAGTTGGAGTCTGTAGTATAATGTATTGTGTTTTGGAGTACAGCGCCACTGCATGGGATCACATTTCTGCTATAATGTGGCACACATATAGCCAGCCATATGTGGCCAGTGTAACATATGGGTATGCAATTGGAGACAGGTTGCAAATTTAAAAGCACCAGAATATATATATTTTTTTCTCTTACTTGAAATGCCTCATTCACGGGAGACCACATTAGCTGTCTAATTGACTGACTTAATTAACCAATACTAACACTAGTACTAACTAAATAACATTATAATGTACTCTCCATGTGGAAAAAGAGGCAGGAAAGACATGTTCTGAGATTCAGTTTAAACATGCATTTTTCTCTGATTTTCTCTGGCTGCGCTGAAATGTGAAGGACAGAAAGGCAACAGGAAATCAAACAGAAACAGTTATTACAGTATGAAGATCCCCTTGTTTGTGACACAGGGGTGGCAACCTAATGCTCTTTCTGCTAATATGATTGGAGGGAAGTATATCTGCAGACAGACTGCATAAGCAACAGAGTTTTGCTGGACGAGCTCTGACAGAATTAAGCAGAGATTGCTTTTGCTGAGCTGCTGTGAAGAGACCGCTTTGGCTGAGCTGCTGTGAGGAGTTCATTTCAGTTGGGCTGCTGACCTTCAGAGACTGGACATTTCTGGTCTCACTTGGCACCAGCTTGAAAACTGTGTGTTTTCGCTGTGCCTTTCAAATTGCAAGTTTACGAGGGCAACCCTGGGTCATTTCTCGGAGGCGGCAAGCCAAGGGATTTCGCGTGCAGGAGAGGTACAAATAGCTGGTAATTATAAAGTAAATTGAGGGTATGCCGCACGGATGAAATGTTTCTCAGGCAGGAAGGATAGAAATAGGGAATCCCCTGTGTTTAATTGACACAATGTTTGTTTGTTTGTTTGTTTTTATTACTTATATTGCGCACCAGACCCAGGGGTAACCGGGCGCATTTTATAAGACAACTCAAAGCTTGGTTACAGGATCATATGGCAAATAAAGCAAACAGGAAACATATAAAGTAATATTATACAAAATATACAGGAATATACAACAGGCGAAAATGCGGATGCATGTATTTACAGTCCTAATCAGAAGCTCCTGGGATAAATAAGTCTAGGCAGTGGATGATCTATTGTGTGTCTGTATGTTTGATCCACGTTATGAGGTTGTGTCGGAAAGTGAGGAAGGGTTGATCTGTTTTCAGGGAGGGTGGAAGGGAGTTCCAGAGTTGAGCTGCTTTCACCTGAAAACTGCAGCCACCAACTTTAGTCAATTTGACTCTAGGTATAGATATGTTGTTGGAGTTGGCAGATCTGGTGAGTCTTGTAGGTTTTAATCTCGCGAATCTCGCAGAGAGGTACTGCTGTGCGGTGCTGTTTAGGCATTTGTGGACCAAAGAGGCGACTTTTAGTTGGATTTTCTCCTGAGTAGAAAGCCAGTTATTGGCTCGTCTAAATTCGGTGATGTGGACTCTCCTGGGAATAGTAAGTGCTGCTCTAAGCGCATTGTTCTGCAAAATTTGAATTCTTTTGATGACTTCCTTATTAGCCCCAATATAGAGTGAATTGCAGTAGTCCAGTTTTGATAACACAAGCGCTCTCGCAAGAGTGATACAGCTGTTGTTCGATAGGAAGGGTTTGCCTGCTCTTATCAATTTACAGGTATAGGCGGTTGCGGAAGCCAACGCATTGACCTGCTTGTTGAAAGAGAGGGTGGAGTCCAGGTAGAAGCCCAGGGTTTTTACCGCGTGGGCAGTTGTAATTTGGTTGTTGTCAATGTTAAAACAGGAGTAGTTGGGGCCCAGTTTTTTGAGGGTGGGGGGTGTGCCCAGGATGCTGATTTCAGTTTTGTCATCATTCAGGCATAGTCCATGAGTGGCCATCCATGCCTGGATGATGAGGTACACTCTGTTCACCAAGGCCAAATCCTTGTCATAATCACCGGTAAGTGGTAGGAGAATCTGAGTATCATCTGCATAATTAGTGTAGGTGATACCAAGAAGGTCAAGATCATCGAAAAGGGGCTTAGTGAAGATGTTGTAGAGTGTAGGAGAAACACAGGATCCCTGGGGCACACCACATGTGATGGGGATGGAGTCTGCTGCCGCAGTAGTGGAGAAAACTCTCATGGTCCTATTATCGAGGAAGGATTGGATCCAATTTGTGGCTTCTTCTGAGAAGTGCGCGGCTATATCCAAGTGCCTACAAAGGACCTTGTGGTCAACAAGGTCAAATGCAGCTGATAAATCCAGGCGGAGGAGTAAGGCTGGTTTGCCTTGATCCCTTAGCTCGTCAATTTGCACCTTTAGGTCTAAGAGGGCAGTTTCAGTCCCATGCTGGGGGCGGAAGCCAGACTGCCGTACTCCTAGTAAATTGTTAGATTCAAGGTGGTTCTGCATTTGTGAGTACGCCACTTTGTCTATGATTTTAGGAGGAATGGCACAGTAGTGATTGGGCGGTAGTTTGTGGGTATGGCAGGGTCTAGCGTCTGTTTTTTAAGCAATGGGAGTACCCAGGATTCTTTGTAATGTTGCAAAGTGAATATTGTTCTTTTGCTGCATGTTTTCTTTTTTCTTTTTGTTACAGATGATGCAAAGTGAATATCGTTCTGCTGCTGTACATTTTTCTGTTTGTTTCTGTAAAACAAAAGGGTAAGATGGTGTTTTGAAATGCAACTGTTTATAATACACAAAAATACATAAAAGCAGACCTGTAGTGTGTTTTTTTTTTTCTCTTTTCTTAGTGCATCTGGAATAGCACTTGTGATA
The DNA here is from genome assembly GCF_040938575.1 of Ambystoma mexicanum. Classification (NCBI taxonomy): domain Eukaryota; kingdom Metazoa; phylum Chordata; class Amphibia; order Caudata; family Ambystomatidae; genus Ambystoma; species Ambystoma mexicanum. The sequence goes on along the minus strand of NC_090926.1, from coordinate 490,794,918 downwards.
CGGGGAAGATTTTTAGGTAGTGCATTTGTCATTTTTCCCATGTACATAAAACAACAGAAAGAATAAGTTGTCTAAAAATAAGACTTAGTGATTATAAATAACTGTGTGCGTTATTCCACTCAGTGTGTGTGTGTGTGGTGTCTGAGTGGAATATAATACAATAGTTCTTCCTGAGCGTACATGAATCAGAAAAAAGGCCTATGGAAACATAATTCGCTAATGTAAATAAATTACTGATAATACCACAGGGGATTGAGAATGCTATATGTGAACATTGTGGTATTTCTGAATGAAGGTCCGAGGCCTCTAGAGATCGCACGAACAGTCTAAGCAAAAAGAAGGGGTTTTGTATATTGGGGACACAAATAAAACAGAAAAATTATGCTCACCAAAATACCACCAACAAAATGTATATTGCTAAATGATTCTGTGTACTGAAATAAGGAATGGCCCCTGAAAGGAAATAAGGCCAAACCCAATCTAAATGCAAGGAGTAGTCATTGCCAAATTACCATTACTTTTGGCGGTAAGAAAATACTGCTAGGCCCCAAATCTACACAAAATACCCTACAAGTCAGACTTGTGGAGTTTAAGGATGAGTTGGGTATCGTAGCACAAAATATTGTGAAGGCGAATGAATCCAGGGAGGCTGGACATATAGAGGTTGAATGGCAGAGACAAAAGGGGAGAGGAGGGTTATTTGTTTCCTGTTGTTGAGGAAAGAGGCGATCCATTTGAGAGCGATTCCACGGATTCCTAGGGAGTGGAGGCGGTCAAGGAGGATTGAGTGGTTAATCGTGTTGGATGCTGCAGACAGGTCAAGGAGAATCAGTACAGCCCATTCTGAAGAGTCTGCAGTGATCTTAAGATCATCCCAGATTGAGGCGAGAGTGGTTTTGGTTCCATGTCACAGTCTGAAGCATGATTGGGTGGGGTCAAGAGGTTGTTGGATTCGACAAAGGCATTTAGTTAGGAGTATGCTGCTTGGTCTATGAGTTTTGCAAGGAATCTGGTGTTCGAGATGGGACAGTAACTTTTGGGATCACGGGGGTCAAGGGATGGTTTTTTAATAAGAGGCTTGACATGTGCAATTTTGAAGGCATCGGGAAAGATTCCAGAGCTGAGAGAATCATTTAGGATGGTTCTTACATGCTCTCCTGCACAGGTGGCCGGGGAAATTTCTTTTAGGACTGAGGCGGGGTAGGGGTTTAGGGGTGTAGTATAATTTAGCATGTTTTGGAGTGCAGCGCCACTGCATGGGCTATCTATTTTAAAAGCACACCATTTTTTTTCCCCAAATAGCTTTAATTTATTGCTGCAAGTCAACAGTAACGGAGGAGTTTCAACAAGTGAAGTCACGGTACTCCTATTTACAACAGGGCAGGCGTGCAATGTGGTACTAGCTTGTTCTTGTCCGTCACAAACTGCTTTTTACAACAATGATCACTTAAAGGACACCATCCCTGCCGTACTAGAAAGGGGAAAAGGGCAGATAAATTCGGTCAAGTCCGACATTCTCAGTTCACAAATTTCATCTAGTTCATTCTTGGCCTGGATTCGGAGCTCCTCGGCCTTGGTTGTCTCCCTTTCTTTTGTGGTCAGAGACAATGTCATCGATGAAGAGCAATAGAATAGCAGTCTCCACTGCAGTTTTGTACATCTGTAATTTCACAGCTAGTGGCTCCCAAATTCCCAATTCTTTCATGTCTGTCAGGGTTCCAGTTTCACCGTTGACACCCCACGACTGACTGCCCTATTGAGTGTACTTTGCTCTAAGAGAAGTCCACACCCGGATGGTACTAGCACCACAGTTTTGAATGAGTGTCCTTGGAATATCTTCCAGTGCCTGAGCCACAGCACGGTATGGCCACTGCTCCACTCCAGTCATGACTTTGGACTTCTCTGTTAAGATATCGGCCACAGCCATTTCTTTAGCACCTCCTTCAGGCAAAAGATGAGGGTCGATGATCGATGATGACATTAAAGCACACCTGCATTGCATCCTGAAGATTGCGCTCCACCTCAGCTAGAATTTCCTTGCTGGCTCCCCGAAGAAGAATGGTACAAGCGTTTGGGTCTTTGCATTCTGTGATGCAGGTAAAATATTCATCTCCAATTTCTTTACTTCAAACAGCCCCGCTCCAGTGCCAATATGGTCATCACGCAACTCATCAGTACGACCGGCAATACAAGCTCCACATGCCCTAGCAATTCAGTTGTTGTCAGTTTTTCTGACTCTGCGGATAGCAGTGATGTTAGCCTTCACAAAGTAATGTTGGGCCAAATCTGAGATGCCTTTCTCTGTAAAAATGACATCTGGTTTTAATTTAATTATATCCTCGCAAATCTGTTGAATGTATTCTTCCTCCATTTGCAGAATGCGAGCAAAATCTTCCTCTCTGGTCATTTCAATTTCAGTCTGGCTTTCACCTTTCTTGTACTCCAACGAGCAGTCCAGCAGAAGAATACGAGGATTCTTGATGTGCCTACGCATTTTAGGATGAGTGACATCTTTGTTTGCCATTACACCACTGAGCACACATGACTTTACAACGATACCGCCAGGAATCTTTTCAACTTTTGCATACTTCTTAATGTCAATTTCTTTTCTGCCATTCTCCTCAAATTCCACGGTTTTCACAGCATCAAGAGCAATGTTGCAAGCCAGGTCAGCCCACAGGTTAATCACTTTGGTGTTGATTGCGCTGTTTATAATCTTAAGCATCATTTCCCAGTTGTTCACATCCACCGGAATGCTAATTTCTTTCAGAGCAGTGACCATGTCATCCAATGCTTTACGATTAGCACTAATGATCACAGTTGGGTGCATCTGTTGTTCCAGGAACTGTTCTGAAACAGACAAAATTTCTCCAGCTAGAATGATGACTGATGTGGTCCCATCACCAACCTCTTCATCTTGTGTACGGCTAATTTCGATCATTGACTTTGCAGCCGGGTGTTGGACCTGAATCTCTCTAAGAATAGCATTGCCATCTTTGGTCATAACAATGCCACCCATTGGATCCAGCAGCATCTTCATAATAGCCCTTAGTCCTAAACATGTTCGAATGACATCAGCAATAGTCTTAGCTGCATTGATGTTGCCAGTTTGTACCTTCCTTCCGGACTCTCGTTTCATATTCTGGCTAAGCAAAACAACTGGGCGGCCCATCATCCTGGCAGCAGAACGAACAGAGAACCTTCTGGAGATGAGAAATTTAAGAGAAAGAAAAGCTGCTTCACTGTGCAACACTTCAACTGCAGACAGAGGAGGAAACCCCAGTCGCTGAAGGTCAGCAATGCAACTGGGACGACCCCTCCCAGTAGCCCAGCTGGTGTGCTTTTAAAATAGATAGCCCATGCAGTGGCGCTGCACTCCATAACACGCTACATTATACTACAGGGAGGAACCAGAAGGTTTGCGAGCAGATAGCAGGTCAATAAATTCTTCTCTGGAGATCGGATTGAAGGATTGAAAGGTGGTTAAGGAGGAGGTTGTGGCAGCAGGGGGTGGTTGTTGGATTGGTCGGTGTTTAGGGCTAGGAGAGGAGGGACAGTTTGTTGTTAAGGGAAGTCGTTCTGTCGAGAGCAGTGGTGTAGAAGTGGAGGGAGAGAGTCACAGAGCAATGGTGATGGGGTAGATTGGGAAGAGGTGCAGGTGGGTTTTGTGAATTCAGATATGATTCTGTGGCATTCTTTGCTGCGGTTACCACAGTTGAGAATTTGATTGTTGTAGTGGTCTTTTTTGGCTTTCTGGATTTCTGCTTTGTAGTTGTGATGGTGCAAGGTGAAAGTGGATCTGTTTTTTTATGCTCGCCGTTTACGTTCCAGGGAATTATTTCATTTTTTGACATTCCTCAGTTCAGGAGTAAACCATTTGGGAAGTCGTCCAAGGCGTGATCGATGAGTTTGGGTGGGAAAGGGAGGGGGAGTGGGCTTCTGAGGTGTGAGGTGGTTGACATGCCACAGTGCAGCTCTGATTTTAGAGTTGGATGCAGGATGGAGGTAGGAGATTGAGCAAGTGGTGTTATGCTGAAGTGAGGTGGATAGTGGGATTTCTACGGGTGTGCTCAGGGAGGGGATGGTGGGGGGGCTTGAGAAGGTGGGAGCTAGAGTGCAGCTGGTGAGCGGTGGGGACTGAGTGATGACGGTCAGGAGGGAGTGTGGTGTTCTTGGAATTTGGACGGGTGTGAGAAGGCTCAAGAAGATGGGAGCTAGTGTGTGGGTGGTGAGCCGTGAAGACTGCATGAGGATAGGAGGGAGCGCATGCAGGGTTCTACGAAACTGGACGGGTATGAGAGGTGGATATTTGCGAGACAGAGTCTCCATTTAGATGTGGTGTAGTCTTACTAGGTAGAATACAACACAGTAAACTTTCGGTAAACTTTCAGCGTGTTATCTAGATTTGAGATGGACTAACAGGGTGGAATGCAACACAATGGGCCTCATTACGAGGAATGCGGTCCCGTAATGAAACGTGCTGATAAGGGACCGGCACCGTTCATTAATGGCCACCACATTTCGGGTCTGCTCGCGGGTGGAGGTAAGGATGTCTGGTCCAGACCAGATGTCCTTACTGGCACCCATGAGCAGACCGGAATGCTAACAACGGGCCCGTTATTAATGAGCCCGTTGTTAGCATCCTCCCCATTCCCTTTGAGCCCTATGGGGGCTCAAATTGGAATGGGGATGTACCGGGTCCCGGTTCTGGGAATGGGAATTACTGGGCCCTCCAAGGTCGGAATATCCCGGTAATTCCCTATTCCTGGGACCCAGACCCGGTACCCGGTATGGGGGTAGCCATGCCGGTAAGAACGGCATGGCTACCTCCATCCACGTAATGAGGCCCAATATCATATCTAGATGTGACACAGTCTCAGGAGGCAGGGAACAACACAGGAATCTTCGGGTGCACTATCGAGATGTGACACAGTTGTAGTAGAATACTACTCGTTGAACTTTCCAGTCATTTTTGGTCACACTATATCTCTGTGACACAGTCCTAGGAGGTAGACTACTATTCTGTAAGCTTTCAGGATACTATGTAGAAGTGATACAGTATTAGGAGCCAGAGTACAACACAGTAAACTTTCAGTGCACTGTTTATACAGCATAGTGAGGTAGAATACAACTTAATAAACTCTCAGCGCTTTATCAGGTTGTGACACAGTGTTAACAGGAAGAGAACAGCACAGTAGACTCTCAGCCCACTATCTTGGTGTGACAGAGTCTTAAGGGGTAGAGTACAACACAGTAATGTAGATGTGACACAGCTTTAAGAGGCAGAGTACAACACAGTAAACCCCCAGGGCACTATCTAGATGGGACAGAGTACTAAGAGGCAGAACATAGCACAGCAATCTCTGAACGCACTATCTAGAGCTGACACAGTCTTAAGAAGCAGAGAACAACACAGTAAGCCTCCAGCGCATTATCTGGAAGTGGCACAGTGTTAACAGGAAGACAACAACACGGTGAACTTTCAGCGCACTATCTAGATGTGACACAGTCTTGAGAGGCAGATTAAAGCACAGTAAACTTTCAGCACACTGTTTATACAGCGTAAGGAGGTAGAATGCAACACAGTGAACTTTCAGCACAATATCTAGGTGTGACACAGTCTAAAGTGTTAGAATGCTACACAATTAACTTTCTTATAATCTTTAAGCACACTCACTAGAAGTGAAACAGTCTTAAGAGGTAGTTGCTAACATTAACAAATCCGTCTGGGTCTGGCGCAGGCCAAATTACACAAATCGATCTAATGTGACTTAGATACAGACTAGTGTTTGTGATTACATCTAGGTGTGGTGCATGTCAACATTCATAGGTCTATTAGGTGTGGCATACGCAAGCATTCACAGTTCGGACTTAGGTTAATGTAGAGTGGTCGGGCTTTCTGGAGTAGAGTAATTGAGGTTGGTGCTGTTTGATGGCTGGCCACTGGCTTCCCTTGCTGAAACTTGCAGACACGATCTGGTGCCACCTCTGTAGGAGCCGCCCTTTACCTTGGGGCCCTTTCCACAGGGACTACCAGGCAGAGGGCTGCCTTAGGAGGGTCAGGTATAACCAGATGAGTCTACCAATCAGAGGCTTTGGGCGTGGCAGCACTCACCTGCTTTTAGATGTTAAAGGAAGCAGGGAGGCTACCACGGGTTGCTAGACCCTGAACCACAGGCACAGGTAACCAATGCCAATGAAGAGTGGTGGGCGGAATGGGAGGTGGGAGCTCAGTCCAATCAGGAAGGCTCAGGAAGCAGAGGACACCGAGGGGATATGGGGACCTGGGGCTCCAAAAACTTTTTTGGGGCAGCTGCTGGTGGATTGGTATGCAGAGCACTCACCTGCTTTTAGATGTTAAAGTAAGCAGGGAGGCTACCACCGGTTGCTAGACCCTAAACTAAAGACACAGGTAAACCAATGGGGAACGGTGGGCGAGGCCGGAACTGGGTCCAATCAGGAAGGATCAGGAAGTGAAGGACACCAAGCGGATACGGGGGTCTGGGGGCTCAAAAATACTTTTTTGTGGCAGATGTGGGCAGATTGGTATGCTTAGCCCTCACCTGATTCTAGATATTAAAGGAAGCAGGGAGGCTACCGCGGGTCACTAGACCCTAAACCACAGGCACAGGTAAACCAATGGGGAACGGTGGACGAGGCAGGAGCTGGGTCCAATCAGGAAGAATCAGGAAGCGGAGGACACTGAGGGCATATGGTAAGGGGAGAAAAATGTACAGCAGCAGAACGATATTCACTTTGCATCATCTGTAACAAAAAGCATACGGTAAGGGGATCAAAAAATACTTTTTTTGGGGGCAGACGGTAAGGGGATCAAAAAATACTTTTTTTGGGGGCAGATGCGAGTGGATAGTATGCAGAGCACTCACCTGCTTCTAGATGTTAAAGGAAGCAGGGAGGCTACCGCGGGTCGCTAGACCATAAACCACAGGCACAGGTAACCAATGGGGAATGGTGGGAGGGATGGGAGGCGGGAGATGGGGCCAATCAGGAAGGATCAGGAAGCAGAGGACACCGAGGAAATACAAGGGGCTGGGGGCTCAAAAAATACTTTTTTGGGGGCAGATGCAGGCGGATTGGTATGCGGAGCACTCACCGCTTCTATACAGTTTATTGTCTTGGTTTAAAACGTAAAGCATGTATCCATGGAGTGTATCCAAAATCCTTCTCTTTGTCTGAGGCGCTGTTCTCTTTTTCCTCCTCTTGGTGATTGTTTAATTCTTTCTAGTCCTACACATTTGAGAAGTGCTGGGTTGCCATCCAGGTGTGCTTCTGCAAAATGTGCTGCTAATGGGTATTTAATGCCCTTATTTCTGACACTTCTGAAGTGTTCCAGAATCCTCATTTTCAATTTGTGGCGGTGCTGCCTATGTACCGCTTATTGCAAAGTCATTGTATGCCATAGATGACACACTTGATGATACTGTTGACTAGTTGTCGGATCTTGTTTTTCATGCCATTGGGTATTTTTTTTAAAAAACTTTGTTTTATTAACATTTTTATAATAGAACAAACGGGCATGAAATGTTTTCAGCAAAGATAAAAAATTATACTTGTAACAGGCCCGGTGACCACCCCCCCAAACAAACGTAGTCCCCTTTACGCCTGCTTCTTTTAAGGAGACGCGTGGAGAGCTCAGTGTATCCGGAGCTTGAGAAAGAGCCTGAGCGTTGACTGCATGTGTGGCTGTGTAATGTCCGCCGTCTCCCGGGGCGTGGGCGCCCGTTCCTTCCGTGACTCTACCCTGTGGATCAGTGAACGTCCCATCCCCATGTCTGCTGTACCCCGTACCAGTTGGCTTGGAATGTGCCCAGACCATTGTTGATCATTGCCGTGAGTTTATCCATCAGGAACATGTTTTTAACTTTTTTTAACCAGTCCTCCTTTGGGGGGTCTCCGGGCTCTTCCATTTCTGGGCCAGGGCCACCCTTCCTGCCCTCAGCATTGTCTCCCACATTCTTGGATATCTGGCTATGTCCGCGTCCTCAGGGGGGAGGCCCAGTAGCATTGTTAGAGGGTTTAGGGGGAGCAGTTCCTCCGAGACTTCCGCGATCCAGCCTCTAACCTCCACCCAGTACGCCTGTGCTTTCGGGCACTGCCACCACATGTGCCCTCTTGTACCGACCTTTTCGCAACCCCTCGGGCATGCGGGGGACTCTCCCGTAAACATCTTCGACAATTTTGCGGGATCTCTATGCCACCCCTGAAGGATCTTGAGGTTGTGTTCCATGTCCGCTGTGAATAGGTTCCCATGGAAGGCTATTTTAAATATCCTTGCCCAGGCGTCTTCAGAGATCTCCTCCCCCGCCAAGTAATTCCAAAAAGCATAGAATCTCCTCCTTTCCCCCAGGTTAACAGTGTTCAGTATTCTGTACATCCCTGAGACCGCCCCCTTCCTGGTGGTCGCCGTATCCAGGAATTTCTCAAAGGGGGTCAGCTGTCTTTTCAGATTCTGTCCCCAGGATTGATCGCATAGAATTCCCTTCAAGCGGAGATATCCAAAAATGGTGAGGGACCCCTGCCCCAGGGCCTCCCTCAAATCCTCATAGGGCAGAAACTCTCCTTCCCTAAACACTTGACCTGCCCACTCCATCCCCGAGTCGGACCTGACTGTGCGTTGCGGAATCCCCTGCTTCTCAGTTTGAGGGGATGACCCCAGAGCGAGGACATTGGTGACGGCCATGTCGTTAAGTGGGCCGTCTGTTGGCCTTCCTTCCAGATCACCCAGAGGACTCCCAAAGTTGGGTGTGATTTCAGTCTACTCGGGATGAATTTACTTTGGGCCCACAGGAGGTCCCGAACCTTAAGCGGGTGAGCGTCCATGTCCTCTAGGTACGACCAGTATGTGCCCATCCCCTCTTTCATGTGTTCCAAAAGTATGCACAGCTGGGCAGCGCGGAAGTAGAGTTGAAAGTCTGGCAGCCCAAACCCTCCCTCCTCCCTCAGCAAGGTCAGGACGGCCTTTGCGGTTCTCGGGGTCCTACCCTGCCATATAAATTCCCGCACCGCGTTCTGGAGGACCCTGAAGGTTTGGTCGGGGACTTTAGTCGGGAGGGCGGTAAAGAGGTATAGCAAGCGCGGGAGTATGTTCATCTTCACCGCCGTCATCCGACGTACCATGACAGAATCATTGCCCCCACCTCCTAAGATCTGCAGTGACTCTTGATACAACGGGCTCATAATTGGCCTGGGCGAGGTTGGACAGGTCCCGGGTGAGAAGGACTCCCAGGTATCGAATGGAGACCTTCCCTATTGTTATCCCTTCCAGGCTGACCAGCGGATCCAAGACCGGGTCCAGGGATCTCATGGGGAGCAGAACTGATTTAGAGGCATTAATCTTAAGGCCCGAGAGGCGACCAAAAGCTGCCATCAGGGACAGGAGGGGGGGAAGCAAGGACACCGGGTCCACCAGGAAGGCCTGGATATCGTCAGCAAACAGGGAGAGTATGAATTCCACTTCGCCTCGCCTTATCCCCCTTATGTCCGGGTGAGCTCTGACCGCAATGGCCAGGGGTTCCATGGAGAGGACGTAGATCAAAGGGGACAATGGGCAGCCCTGCCTTGTTCCCCGCGAGAGGGGAAATGGTTCTGACAACTTGCCGTTCACTTGGACCCTAGCCCTTGGGGCCCTATATAACACCGCCACCCATTCTCTAATGTGTGACCCAAAGCCCATTTTCCGGAGGGTGAGTTCCATGAATCTCCACTCCACCCTGTCGAACGTCTTTTCCGAATCGAGGGACAGGACGCTTGCGTCTAGGTCAGACACCTGGGCGTAGTGGAGTAGATCAATAGTTTTACGGATGTTATCTGAGCCCTGTCTTCCCCTGATGAACCCCACCTGGTCACCATGGATCAGTTTCGGCAGGATGCCCTCCACCCACCCCCCTATCACCTTGGCCAGGATTTTTACGTCAATATTCAACAAAGAGATTGGGCGATAAGAGGAACACTCTGCGGGGTCCCTGCCCTCTTTGGGTAGAACCACTATGATTGCCTCCATCATGGAGTCCGGGAGGGAGCCCCCCTCCAGCACCGCGTTGAACACCTTCACCAAGTGGGGGAAAGGGTTGAGCGGAACCTTTTATAGAAGTAGACCGAATAACCGTCTTCCCCCGGGGAGGTGCCCACTTTCATACCTCGGATCGCCCGTTCCACCTTGTCCTCTGTCACCGGACCCTCCAACCCCTCCGCCATCTCTCTGGACAGGGCCGGGATCTGTAAAGAGTTTAGGAACCCCTCAATCTCCGCCGCACCCCCATTGTATTCCGAAGAGTATAACTTCTCGTAGTATCGGCGGAAGGCCTCGCCAATGTGGGGCGTGTCGTGGCCCACCACACCCGCCTCATTCTTCACGGCCTTCACCAGTCTACTTCTCTGAACCTCCCTCAGTTTCCAAGCCAAGATCTTGTCCGCCCTGTCCCCCTTTTCGTAATACTTTTGTTTGACCAGTTGGAGGCTTCTCTCCGTCTTGTGGAGGAGGAGATCCCTCAGCTGGAGCCTGTAGTCGGCCAGTGCGGCCCCCTGAGCACGGTCCAAGGGGGCCGTGGGAGGGCCCCCCGGTTGGAGTTGGGCAATCTTCGCCCTCAAAACCCTTTCCTGGGTCTCCCTTTCCCTTTTTTTCTGGGCTCCCATTTTGATCACGACTCCCCGTAGGGTAGCCTTGAAGGCGTCCCATAAGGTATGCGAACCTACCTCCCCATTATCTTTGATTTCAAAAAAGTCTGTGATGGCCTCGAGAACCTCCTGGGCTAGGATCTCGTCTTTCAACAAGGGGTCATTGCACTTCCACCTCCCCCTGCGATCGCATAGCCCTCCCCTCGCTATAGTGATGCGGACCAGATCATGGTCGGACCAGGGGACCGGGTCAACCCTGTAGCCTGAAATTAATGGGTGCAGGATCTCGTTTGCCAGGATGTAATCTAGCCTGGAAAAATATGTGTGGACCGCTGAATAATATGTGAAAGAGGGGGCGTCTGTTCTGGGGGTCGGAATCGTTTCCATCAGGCCCAGTTCTGAGTTGACCCTTTGGAAGTTACGAGCCATGATCTCGTCTGCCACTCTGGAGGGCTGGGGTCCCGCGCGTTTCCTATCTCGGACTGGGTCCAGGACCATGTTGAAGTCTCCCCCCACCACTACCGTGCCCTGGACGAAATGCTTGAGTTTGTCGCTCACCTCCTCCCAGAATTGCACTTGGCCCTCGTTGGGGCCATAGATAACGGCAAGGGTGAGTGGGGCCCCCTGCAGGGATCCTCGCACTAGCAGATAGCCGCCCCCTGGGTCTTTCAGCGTGGCCTCGTTCTCGAAACCCACGTTCCTCGCTACTAAGATGGCGACCCCCCCTCTTTTTGCATTCGTGGGAAGCGCTGAAGACCGTCCCGATCCCACCTCCCCACATCTTGGGCTCCTTCCCCCGTGGCCAGTGAGTCTCTTGCACGAAGAGAAGATCGAGGTTTGCCCATCTAAATTCCCTGCAAACCAGGGATCTTTTCGTAGGGGTGTTCAAGCCTCGTACGTTAAGGGAGCCCACCCCCAGGGCGGGCAGACTATCAGCCAACAAAATCCCAGCCGCCCCCCTTCCCCAAACCCCAACTGAACAACCCCAACATTTGTGTACCCCCCACCCCGGCGTCCAGCCAATTAGTTCCGCCATCACTGGCTTTTGGCCGAACCACCAGCCTGCCCACCTCGGCCAGGAAATCCATGTAAAATGCTCATTCCCTTGAGCCCCCTGAACCCCCCCCCAGCTGCGTCCCGCGTGTGCTCCCATCATACTTGCTGTTCAGTAGGACGATGTAAATAGTGAAATCTCAGGATCTGCGCACATCTGTCAAGGACCCGATCGAACGCCCCCGTTTCAGTCCTCTGAGTCATTCCGTTCTCCGTCTTTCGCTGGGGAAGGGGTGTTCATTTTCCTGTATTTCCTCGCGCCGGTGCGCTTTCTTCTTTCACCGGACGAACCAGGGCTATTAGGTCTGCCATGCTCCTGGGGTTCAAGTCCACTGTGTACTCCTGAATAGCCCCCCTTATATCCTCTTCGGTGGTCAGGGTCGAGCGTTGGCCCATGTATTCAAAAGTTAGGGAGAACGGGTAGCCCCATCTATAGCGTATGCCCTTTTCCTTGAGCAGTTGTGTGAGGGGGTGGCACATTCTACGCTTAGCCAGCGTGTAGGCCGAGAGGTCCTGATATATGGAGACCTGGGCGTTATTGTAGGTGATTTCTCTGCCCTTTCTGGCCTCTTCCAGCACTTTCATTTTCTCTGTGTAGTAGTGGAACCGGACCAAAATCGATCTGGGGGCTCCCGCCCTGCCCCCTGCTCTGTGTACCCTGTCGAAGGTGGGTTCGGTTGTCATCTCTTCTGCGAACAAGAGGGTGATGATCTCGCGCACCACTCGGGTGATGTCCCTCTCCGTTTCCCCTTCTGTCTCGGGCACACCGAAAGTTCTGAGGTTGTTTCTCCTCTCCCTGTTCTCGAAATCGTCCATCTGCCGAGCTCTTTCCTCGTCACTCTTCTCCAGGGCCGCCAGCCTCATGTATGTTTGTACGTCCTGGGCTGCTGAAGACGACTGGTTGGTCTCGACCTGCAACAGTCTGTCCTCGACCTTGTCCACCCTTTGGTCCATTTTCTCAAATTTCTGGGCTATGTCGGACCGCATGTCCCTGATTTCCTGTAAAATCGAGGCAAAGCCCCTTTCCATTGCAGCCGAGGACGGGGCTGCTCCCTCCGAATGGGCCATGGTCCTCTTGAGGCTCGTGGCCCCGCTGCCCCTTGCGGTGTCCCGGAAGCGGTATCCCTGTAGGGCTTCCCTCCAGCTCATCTGACGCTTCCCTGTGCTCTGCAGGCCAATGCTCCGTGGTCCCAAGCGGGGGTAGGGGGTCCCCCCCGGCCCAGTCCTTGGCCACCCACACGGGCCGTCTCGGGGGGGAGCGTGCTGGGGAAGAGGAGACGTGGTCCAGTCACCCCTCGCCCCGTTTGGGGTCTTCACCGATGCCCCCTGGGGAGTATCGTAGTCCGGGGGTGGGCACATGCCCCGCCTGTCCGCCGGCGGGGGCCTCACACCCTGATAAAGTTCGTCGTGCCCGGTTTGGGCCTCCACTGGTCTCCCTGAGAGGGGGTGATGGCGCCTGGAGGGCTCCTGTGGCCTGGTCAGGCGGGTTGTTCTCGTTGTGTGGGGGGGAGAGGGTCTGATGCCCCCATCCTCTGCCAGTGGACCCTAGATGTGAAGATGGGGGGTCAACCCCCGGGCGGGCACACGCCCCACCTGCGACCAGCGAGGCCTCACACCCGGGTATCCCCCACGTCAAGGTGCGCTGGCTTTGTGTCTCCAGGAAAAGGGGTGGAGGCTGGGGTGTCCAGGCAGACAGGGGGGGAAAGGCGCCTCAACTCCTGCACCTGGCCCGCGGGGGCCCGGCAACCCGGCCGAACCCTGTTCTCCAGAAAGTAGGGGGTGGGGGGGCCACCTCTGGGTGGGCACACGCTGCACCCTCTGCAGGTGGGGGCCTCGCTCCCGGGTAATTCCAGGGGCCTGTGGCCCAGTCTCTGTGTCTGAGGGGGAGGCAGCGCGTTCCGCTGATGTTCTGCGGCCCCCACCGACGCCCTCCAGGGGTCTCGGGCACCCCGTGGCCCAGCCGCCACATCACTCCACCGGGCCGCATCGGCCCGCGATCGAGGTCCCCGGGAGGGGGGCAGATCTTCGCTGTCCACGTGGGTCGAGGGGGGGCACCGGGCCAAGAGAGTCCCCGTCCTCCACCTCGCTGGGGGAGCCACGTGTGGTGCTGTCCGGGTCGGGGGGAGGGGCGGAGGGCGGGGGGGTTCCGTCCCCCGGGCCGCCGCGGTGTCTCCTGGCCTTCAGGGGGCCAGTCCCCATCCAGGCCGGTCCTCTGCTCCCGTCGAGGAGGTCGGCCGCGGGGAGGGGGCAGGCCAAGTCAAGGGATCAGAAGGGCGCGAGAGTGGACCGTCTCTCCTCCGGCTCCGCGGCCGCCCGGGCCGGGCCCTGCAACTCACTCAGAAGGCCCGGTCCCAATCTATGGTTATCCGGGGACTCCGAGAGCCGCTCTTTCGCCTGGTGGGTGCCCAGGGGGGTCCCCAGGCGGATCCGTCGAGGTGGGCCTGCCGGGGGGCGTCGGGGGTGGATCAATCCCCTGCGATGACCCAGTCGAGACAGAAGCTGTGCACTCAGGCTGCCATTGCCTGTGCGCCCCCTGGTGGCCTCCCCATTGGGTAATTTGATGTTTCTGGGATTGCTCATCATGTTGGGACAGATTTTGCAATGTCTACATTTGTAGTTTCCTGTGGTCTTTGCATGGTTCCAAGATGCTTTTAATGTGGTGGCGTTGGGGGTCTTGTTCATATGACTTGGGCTTGTTTGATTTTTATTGTTTTGGCTTTACGAAAAGTTATTGACGGTTTAGGGTCGGGTATCCCCCACGTCAAGGTGCGCTGGCTTTGTGTCTCCAGGAAAAGGGGTGGAGTCTGGGGTGTCCAGGCAGACAGGGGGGAAAGGCGCCTCAACTCCCGCACCTGGCCCGCGGGGGCCCGGCAACCCGGCCGAACCCTGTTCTCCAGAAAGTAGGGGGGTGGGGGGGCCACCTCCGGGCAGGCACACGCCCCACCCTCTGCAGGTGGGGGCCTCGCTCCCGGGTAATTCCAGGGGCCTGTGGCCCAGTCTCTGTGTCTGAGGGGGGGGCAGCGCGTTCCGCTGATGTTCTGCGGCCCCCACCGACGCCCTCCAGGGGTCTCGGGCACCCCGTGGCCCAGCCGCCACGTCACTCCACCGGGCCGCGCGGGCCCGCGATCGAGGTCCCCGGGAGGGGGGCAGATCTTCGCTGTCCACGTGGGTCGAGGGGGGGCACCGGGCCAAGAGAGTCCCCGTCCTCCACCTCGCTGGGGGATCCACGTGTGGTGCTGTCCCGGTCGGGGGGAGGGGCGGAGGGCGGGGGGGTCCCGTCCCCCGGGCTGCCGCGGTGTCTCCTGGCCTTCAGGGGGCCAGTCCCCATCCAGGCCGGTCCTCTGCTCCCGTCGAGGAGGTCGGCCGCGGGGAGGAGGCAGGCCAAGTCAAGGGATCAGAAGGGCGCGAGAGAGGACCGTCTCTCCTCCGGCTCCGCGGCCGCCCGGGCCGGGCCCTGCAACTCGCTCAGAAGGCCCGGGTCCCGATCTACGGTTATCCGGGGACCCCGAGAGCCGCTCTTTCGCCTGGTGGGTGCCCGGGGGGGTCCCCAGGCGGATCCGTCGAGGTGGGCCTGCCGGGGGGGTCGGGGGTGGATCAATCCCCTGCGATGACCCAGTCGAGACAGGAGCTGTGCACTCAGGCAGCCATTGCCTGTGCGCCCCCTGGTGGCCTCCCCATTGGGTAATTTGATGTTTCTGGGATTGCTCATCATGTTGGGACAGATTTTGCAATGTCCACATTTGTAGTTTCCTGTGGTCTTTGCATGGTTCCAAGATGCTTTTAATGTGGTGGCGTTGGGAGTCTTGTTCATATGACTTGGGCTTATTTGATTTTTATTGTTTTGGGTTTACGAAAAGTTATTGACGGTTTGGGGTCTAAGTAGGTTTTGAGGTGATGGTGCAATTTTAAGATGTTTGTTTAATATTTTTCTGATGGTTGTAGCATTAGAACTGTACGTTGTTATGAATCTCACTGTTCTGGTTTTGGTTCTTGTGCAAGGGCCACTGTTTGTAAGGAGTTCTGACCTATCTTTTAATTTTGATCTTGTTTTCAGCATTTTTGGAATTCTATTGCTGTAGCCTCTTTCTTGAAATTGCATTCGTTTATGGAGTGTTGTTCATATTCTGATGTTTCACTGCAGTTTCTCTTAATTCTGAGTAGTTCTCCATAGGGTATAATGTGTAGTATGTGTTTAGGATTGTTGCTTAGGGCATGCAATGTGCTGTTGCCCGTTGTTGGTTTCTTGTATGAAGTAGTTTGTATGCTGTTGTTCTGTTCATAGATTTCCAAATCTAGGAAGCAGATCCTGTCTGTAATTTTATTCATTGTCAATACAATGTTGTATTTGTTGGTGTTGAGGTATTTTACATAGTGGAGATGAGATTGCCCATCTCCATCCCATATGATAAGTACATTAGATCCTCATTAGCAGCACGTTTTGTAGAAGCACGCCCGGATGGCAACCCAGCACTTCTTTAATGTGTAGGACTGGAAAGAATTAAACAATCAACAAGAGGAGTAAACAGAGAACAGCGCCTCAGACAAAGAGAAGCATTTTGGATAGACTCCATGGATACGTGCTTTACTAGTTTAAACCAAGACAATTAACTGTATAATTTCCTACAAACCAAACAGTTCTACATCAAGCCATCCACGTATATGAGTCCTAAAATGTAATTACAGATACCCTCCAAACCTTCCTCTCCCACATCTCCCAACCCTGCCCCCCTCAAACCACACCACCCCACTCCCCAACTCAGGAATTTCCAACACCATTAGATATTGATTGCAGCATCAGGCAATTAATTGCCCCTGAATACTTTTCCCAAACTCATGGTTGTCAGCATTGACCTGTCACCCATCTCCAGCCAATATGCAAAGAAGCAAGATTTTTTATGACCACTGCCAAATTAAGTTTTTTTCACATCCACTAGTATGCCATTCTCCGCTTAGACTGGCACTCTCAAGAATATGGCTGCTAGATGCACAAATCCCAAAGACGTAATGGCAATGACATTACTGTACATGCGTCAAGCGCGTGATGACGTCACCCGTGGCCAACATAAATGCCGACCACAAACAGAACGCTTTATCCATGAGGATCAGTAGATGCCTGGACAAACAGGACCCCTAGGATTTACTTGATCGCTATAGAAACCTGCATAAGGTAATAATCATGGTTACACCATGGGCCCTGTCTTTATCTTCAAGTAGACAGCAAGCACATGCTACAGATATTTTGTACTTGCTTTATCTCCGACTCCTTAGGACACACTGCCTTACCGGGGAATCCTAAAAAAAAATAAGTCTGCACTCAATTACCTAAGAAGAACTGTGGGTGAGTCTGGCTATTCCATCCCTTCCTTCTCACCACTTTTTAAGAACATGAAATGGCCTTTACAACATGCACTTAAGTTATGTCTTACACATTTCTTCAATTTTTCACCGCAGCACTTGGACGTGTGCTCCCTCCATCCTAGCCCTTGGAGCATGCCTGGAGGTCGCACCTGCCGCCACACACTCCCTCACAGAGGTAGGAGGACATTATGAGGCTGGTGAAATTACGAGATATCTGTTTTATTTATTGGGACCAAAAAAACATGTGAAGAAAAAAAAAAATGTAAACCTAGGTCAAAATGTATGAAAATGTCATGCGTCTTCACTGCGCTAGACCGTTTTTTGCCTTCTGTTACCAACCAAGCTATGAACCCACCATCTCCTGTGCCTTATCATCGCCGACCTTGCAGCAATTCCAAGAGGGTTGCCGCCTTTGTCCTGGCTGTAGAGGCAAGCTGGGGCGTTTTCTAACTTGCCTCCCTGCAACCTGCATTCCATTGGCCACTGGGCAGTTAAGTTCGCCTATCGGGGACTGGCAGGCTTTTTTCGTCCCCTCACCAAAGGCCAACTTCCCAAGGCCCTGTCTGTTCCCCTGTCCGTTTCCTGGCCGGTTCTGGGTGACCTCGCCTACACCCCCCTTTGTTACACAGAGGCTGTGGATAATTGCACAAGTTATGGACACTTTGACTGTATGGAGCTACTATCATTGAAGGTTAGTTTCCCTCACAAACTTCAGTGGCTCTCAAGCTTACACCTGGAACACTCTCACCTATCACTCCCGCCCCATCTGGACTCCCACCTTTCTGTACTGTGCTCAGCTGCTATATGTGTTTTTAACTTGCCTTGCAAAAATCGAATCTGGCTGTGTCCAGCTGCTGTGTGAGTTTCACCTTGTCCGGCCAAACTGAATTTCAGCTGTGCCATCTTCAGCCTCTACTCTCCTGACCCATGTTCCTCCTCTTCCCCTCTCCTCCCTACCCTACCCCACCCTCTCTGTCAGCACTCTGCCCTTCCTCTAGACTCCTGGTATGTTGATGTATTGTCCCCCCCTTCTGTTTCAAACACCCACTTCCTCCTCTCCTCCAACAAACTTCCCACTCTGTTTACCTTAAAACTGTTTAAACAACTCAGAGCGAAGTTATTTCTAGCAGTCCACCTTTTCTAGACTCCTCCTACCCCCTCCCTTCCACCTACCTCCACTGTATTTATGTTATGCGCTATATAACCGTTTGCTCCACTTCAATTTATCAATGTATAGCAGCATGTCTGCTCCCCTCTGCCCCCCACCCACCTTTACCCTATTTGTGTAAGGCACTTGGAGAAACTAAGGACTGTCGTCAGACATGAAAGAGTTACCTTCACTGTTACATGTTGTTTATCCTTGCACTTATTCTTACACTTACCCTGCCCGGTGCAGGCCTGTATCATTCAGAAAGTCAAGGGCTCTAAATGACTATTGTTTTTCTCCCACTGTTCCCCTCCCCTCCTTGAGCACTTTGAAACACTTGTCTGTGTATAAGCGCTATACAAATTAACAATAAATAAATAAATAAATGCGCATCATCTGTGTAATATCTTTCTTTCTAGATACACCACAAAGCCAAACAGAAACTTTCACATACTCTGTGACACTTAGAATGAGACAATTTGCTCAATCTTGATCTTTCCTGAGCCAGGCACTAAAAGTGGTGAAACACGTGTAGAGGGTTACAGAGGAGTTGGCTACTCAAAACAAGGAGACAAAGGTAGATACCAACATAATACCCAAGAGACTACAGTCACCAACTACTAACAATTGAACATTTTCCCAAATTTAACATAGATAACCCTAACTGGGACCATTTTCACAAACCAGCCTACTGGACCATTCTGGGGACAAATAACCCCTGAAGGGAGACACACAACTCCCACAGGGAAAGCAACACTGCAAAGACTGAGACAGTGCATTTAACCATGAGTTGAATGGATGTGCTTACCTTTACGCCGCTTTATAGCTCCTAACGGTGTCCCAGGAAAAATCCTTTGGATCTAGCGTAGCTGCGCACCGAGAAACATGCCCAAACGGGATTGTCTCTTCGCTGTTTCTGCCCCTTTTTTCATCCCCTCAAGAGCTGTTAAAAAAAAGGGGAAAAAAAGGGGGAAAAAACCCCCTCTCCTTACAGGCACAGAGTTTGCACTAAAGCTTGTCAGGTAGTGCAAATGCCGAGCTGGTTTAACAATGCTGGCAAACCTTGGGTGCTCGAAACTGTGGGCCAACACAGTTTGATTTTCACCAGGGATCCCGAATGGGAAACAAACTCACAGGCCATCACACAGCCACTCCAAAAGATTCTCTCATAATGCATATCAGTCAAGGCCAGAAAAAAGGGTTTCTCATATGTTTACTAATAAAGGTGGTGTCTCGTTTTCAGGCAGGCTGGGGCTATGACAGTCTACTTGGTTCATATGTGCACCACTGACCCGGACTGTGAGTATGCTTTATTCTATTTTTTTCTCTTAGATGGAGCGAACGGACGGTTTATTTTTATATGGATAGCCACACACCTCATTAACTCAGGGGAGACAATTCACAAGGCCTTTCCTCCAATATAAATCGGATATAGCTCGTCAATTTCCCACCTCCCATAATCTCTGAGCGAAGGCGAGCAAGACCGGCCCTCCCCTCTTTCTAAAGGTGTCAGTTATTTTTCTTACAAGGAACTCTCACGGCTTCTCTTACCCTCACCTGGGAGGTAGAACCGTCTTGCCCTGGGCTTACCACATGTTCCGTTGTCTGAGGTGTCAGCGAGGCAAGCAGGGCTGTCAGCATAGACCTGTCATATGCGATGACGTTGCAAACTGACCGAATCTGACGGGAGATCTGTCAGTCTCTCGGCATCAGCAGGCTCTTTTATCTTGCCTCGCACCAGCTGACAAAACTGTCGGAGGGGAACACTCTTCCTCCTCTCTCTGTCCGTCTCAGGATTCTCAGCCCAAGGCAGTCCTAACTCAGTTTTCTCCCCGATCAATCTGACACCACGACAGCGTCCTCTACGTCCCAGCTCCTTTTCTCTCCCATTGGGGTCCTGAACTATACGTATCCTGTATGGATGTGGGATGAACAGTGATCGTTTGTCGTAGGCCAAAAGCGGGCCTCCTCTCAGCACGGGTGACAACACCGAACAGGCATTCCCCCTGTTCCTCTCAGATCCACTCTCAATAAAACGCGGGCTCCTGCTCCCAGCGATGCCCTACCGTTATATCTATCCCCAGAGGTAGACATGGTCCATAAAACCAGTGCTGGAAGTGTACAAAAAGAAGTAGTGGAACTACGTTCCAACGGATCCGCCCCCGCTCCCCACAAGCCCCAATCTCGCGCTCTGAAACACTTGTGTATGAGCGCGATATAAATAAAATATCATTTCATTTCAATCGCCATGCCCCCTCCCACGCACAATACACCCCCAAAACACTTGTGCCTGCTGTTTAATGTAATGTTCAGTGCAGTGCAATGAAAGTGCACGTTTCAACTTCTTCCTACACTTTTATTTTAAAGCGAAACCATTCAGGAATGGTTTCTTTTTAAAATAAAAGTATAGAAACAGTAAAACGTAATTTAAAAAAGGAGAGGAGCACCGATGCTGCCGCCAAATTCAACCACTGCATAAACCAGCCAAAACACCTCAGAGTACTACCCTGGCTGCAATACCAGTTAATTGCTCCTAACCAGCTGCTCATCGAACAGAAGGAACACTGCCCATACTTAAAGTTGCAGAGCTGAACTGTTAGTGCTTTGTTTTTCCCAACGCAGATTGAAAAAAATCGCATTAAATTACCCCTGTAGCACAGCGAAACTGAACTAAACAAAATGAGCAGACAGTGACATACGACAACCGATTAACCTCCACCTAATATTTACAAATAGGAAAAGTGTCAGTGTGAAACCTTTCGTTTTATTTTCACCGGCACTCGCACGCCAGCACACACGCGCAAGGAACCACGCAGGACGAGTGTGTTCTGCTCGGGTCACCGGCTCGAACTGCCGGATGACCGTCTTTATTTCACACAGCGCATGCGCGAGCCTCATTACCACTCGCGCTTGTGTATAACCAGTGTAGGCACTACGCAACACAGCATACATTTTCAAATGTTTCTCTTACAGAATGCTGGTAAATAAAACATGTTACACCGTGCTGCACTAATCCCTCACCTACGTGCATAAGGAACCTGCCTAGGATCAGACCCTGAATAATGTGAGGGCTTATATAAGCAAAAGCCATTCTAGCATCTTACTATTCTCTCTCTCTCTTTCCCTGTATAAATATTTATATAGGGTGGCGGTTATATTCAAGACTAGACCTATTTGCCTTGACTCTCTACTGCTAATAACTTTTGAATCCCTGGATGGATTGTGATGAAAGTTTCCAAACAAATGTTTGGCACGGGCTAATCCAAACTTAACATTTTGGGGAACAATTATTAAATGTTTTTTTTTTTCAAACTGAAACTACTCTCATTCATTTTTCTGGAGAATACAGGGATTCCATTGTCCATGCGCACAGCAAAAACTTTTGGACAATTTGCACAAAATAAGAAACAAGTTGAACACAAAAAGTCACAGATATTACTTTTTTTGTTTTGGCTTAAACGTTGTTTTTAAAAACCTTCCCTGTCCAAAAGGTGTTTTTCTATCACTGTTGGTGCACTGCAGCGCTGAGGCTTTACAGAAACGAAATCTGCTATTTTTTTGGTCGATGTGAGTGATTCCTACTGTTATCTTGCAGAATTTGAAAAAGAAAAGTGTTCACAATGATATTTGGAGAAGGACCAACAGGATTTCACACCAGGGAAGGGGCGGGGAAGGTGAAAGGGGACCAAACGTTAGTTATGCACTCCGGGGTGGTCCGGAAGCCTGATTTGAGTCACATCATGTTAATCGTACACAGGGAATCCCGGGGGAATGCGGCTGGATTGGTGGGGCAACATCGCAAGACGCGATAGGAAAAAAGTGCATGATAGCCCCAGTCAAAAAGGAAGATCATCCTGGAATCATTCTGGAGTCATCCGTCGACTCCATTCTAGAGTCATCCATGGATAGTTCAGGAAGATCATCCAAAGTATTCACACAGGCCAAAATATTTAATGAGATGATGACTCTAGAGTTATCACAGAAACTACTCCAGGATGAGTTTGGATTACTTCCAGTGATGATCTTGGATTACTCCAGGATGACTCCATGACAACTTCAGGATGAGTGGGGATTACTCTAGGATGACTCCATGACAACTTCAGTATGAGTTGGATTACTCCAGGATGACTTCGGATTACTCTAGGATGACTCCATGACAACTTCAGGATGACTCCACGACAACTTCAGGATGACTCCACGACAACTTCAGGATGAGTTTGGATTACTCTAGGATGACTCCACGACAACTCCAAGACAACTTCAGGATGAGTTTGGATTACTCTAGGATGACTCTACGACAACTCCAGGATGACTCCACGACAACTTCAGGATGAGTTTGGATTACTCTAGGATGACCCCATGACAACTCCAGGATGACTTCATGATAACATTAGGATGGGTTTTAAATTGTAAATGATTATTGCAGACCACTCCAGGATGAGTTTAAATGATTTCAAGATGGTTCCAAAAGATTTAGGAAAAGGGGTTGGATTACCACAGGATGTATCCCTTTTGAGTAACATTGGTGGCATTACTTTACAATGACTCTAGTTAGACTTCTGGATAGTGTACTGGAAAAAGAAAATCTTGCAGCTGTCACTTTTCATCTTTGCTAGAGCACCCGTTAACCAAGTTCGCCGATTTAGTGCACACAACTACAACCCAATATCACAAACCAACTCCCCCATTTCAATTCTCACCTCTAGACAACATGGCCTCACACCCCATAAAAGTCCCACAGTTCCAAAGCACTACACCAAAATACACACTTCCAGCTACCTAAACAGCATCTGTTAAAGGTCTACCAGCATGACAGACTTCCGCCAGTCACTTCACCCAATAACCCTAAGAGCAGCTAATTATTACTGAGTTCATATTGTGATAGTAAAATTCTGCAGCTATAAATTGTTGATATTTTAATATTGTATTGCTCTGGCTATAAGATATCTTCAATCAAACATAGGCTCAGAAAGAGTGGGTCAAGGGTATAGATGGGGGAAGGGGGTCAGGAGAGAACTACACAGTGGGAGGAAGATTCAGAGACCTGAAAATAGGAGGGGTGCATAGAGACGGTGGTAGTGGGGAAAGGGGAGACTTTTTAATGTGTGGGTGTTTATTTTAAAATGCTACATTTCTGCAGGAATGGTTCCTGCCCCACGCTTTGTTTCAAGTTTAATGAACCCTTCAGCAAAGGGCACGTGCCACGATGATTGCGGGTGTGTAAATCAGGGGAAAATACCACAGGGATGTTAATTTCGGTGTGAGAGCTATTCTTCTTGGGGGTGCCTATTCATAACTCCTATGAACTAAAGATAAACATGTGTTTCTATTACGAAAGGCAGCCATTTGCCGACTTAGGGTGAAGTACTTGATTACTCTACAATAGGCTCTTCTCATTCTTCTCCCATTATCCACTCACAACCCAATTTGGAGCTGACTGCAGTGCACCTGTGGAATGTATGAATGCAGCAGGTGTGCCCTTGTCATTTCACAGGCAAGTCCAACTGCGCCTGGCCTATGTCGAGGGCTGAGAACTGTCAGTCTGAATAGAAATGAACCACCACCAACCTGCACAGCCTCAATATGCTAGCTATACCTTATTAAAAAGGTTCTTCTGTTCTTCATGCTCTAGCAGGGATGGCCGTTGAAAAGCTTTGTAGCCCCTGTTTCTATGCCATTTTTCAAGCAAGGGCGCGCACCTGTCACCACGAACCAGGGACAGTCCCCATGGGAACCACCACCCACACCCCATAGGCACCATGGATAGGGAGTGGCGCTGCACCTCAAAATAAAATTGCTGGTAACAAGGGATGGGCTACACCACGTGTTCTTAAATCACTACGGGACACAGACACCAGAGCGAATTTTATAGGGATCCCAACTGGGACACCTCTTTATTTAATAAAACCACTTATACATTGTATACCTTTTCCCTAGAATTCCTATCTGAATGGGAACCTGCTACATCAGCTCACCCTTGCTTGGAGGGGTGTCAGGGACCCTTGGGATAAGTCTGGCAATACCTAACCTCAGCTACCACCAATACCAAGTGTGAGGCAAGGGTATGGCTTCTGTGGGTGGTCCCATCTCGATAAGCTGCCAAACTCTTCCACTACTGTTCCGATAATTAATGTCCTACGCCTAGTTAACTCCTAATCCTAGTTAACATTTTTCCTAACACTCACCCCTATACTCTATGATTCCCCCTACATAACATGCTACATAACACTTAATAAATATATACATCTAACTACACATACATATATAAAAAGACTTAGAAAATAAATAGTACATAAAACACTATGTCACAATGAGGTGACTGCTGCAGCCAGTCACTCCTTTGACAGTACCTTCATAGGTCTCTCCTTGGTAGCACTCGCTTTGTGCTGGCTGGTGCAGCATTCGAGTCAGGGCTGAATGGTCTGTTGGCTGCAGGCAATGTTGGATGGTGGGCTGGCAAAAGATGGCTTATCCTGATGGCAACATCGATAGGGCCTTGTGGCAAAATGACTAAAGCCTGGCCCCACTGTCCATTCTTCTGGGTGGCCCCAACCACCACATGGGACCAACCATGATCTCTATGCTTCCTGCACTCTGTTCAAAGTCCTGGATGGCTCCCTGTGGGAGTGAGGGTCCCCCATGCTAACAATCATGATCTTCTCCCCTTTTATATCTTCAGTGTGGGCCCAATTGGCTGTGGGCGCAACCCAACATCATTCCTGTGCCCTCTACACTTTGAAAATCGTTCCCATGTTGACTTTGGGCAGCGCCCCATTTCCATTGTCATGGGGACACCCAGGGTCGAACTGGGACAAGAAAATGTGCCGGTCACCCAAATAAAAGTGGCCCACCCCTCGCCTCAAAAAAATGTCCCACCCCTCGCCTCACGACCATTGACCTCTGATGACATCACTGGAAGTGATAGGAGAGAGGGGCGAGAGTGCACAGCTTACTTTCTTAATAGTGTATTTCGTTTCCAATGGAATGTTATTTTGTTAATAAATATATTAATGGGGTGCAGCCCACTATCATGTGCCACCGTGTTGGGCACAGAAAATGAACATGGAGAAAAAGAGACCGAGGCAAAAGTGCCTTCGGTGTGGGCCGCACACCCTTGATTCCCACTAAGGGTTAATCGATTTCTTTTGTGATCGTTATTCAGTTAATAAAATCCAACTTCAATCGTAATTCACAGATGTGTATATTTTTTAATTTTTCAATTGCTGTGTTTATAAAGCTCATAAAAAATTGTGCTTAATTGGTTAAGCTTCACCAAAAAAGCTAATTATCTCAGTTGAGGCAAAACAGAAAACCCATCTGGCTAATGCATTTCGGATTGTATCCTTCGTCAGAGCCAGGTTAGTACTACACACATAATAATGCATTATAGGTGGTTTTAGAAGGTTTACAGTGTTTAAATTAATAATTGTTCCGTACATCATGTGTAACAACCAGATATTCAAGAATTAATAACCAAAACAATCATAATAAACAAAACAATCATAATAAACAAACAGGGCGCCCACAAGGACAAACAAATGTTTAACAAAAAAGTGAGATTGGAGAAAGAAGAAAAAACAAACAAGTAAGCATACATGATTGTAGACAGTAAAAATACAATATTTGCACAGATAATGATATTGCTCTATAATTCAAACAATTAATGGGACTACTCAACTGCGTACTAAAATTGCCGATTAAGCCTTTTTGGTGACTATGGTGCTTAGAGGTAAAGTTAGGCGGCGTGTGCTTATTGTGCCAGAGTGTTGATTGTCGTACTATATTGTGTGAGAATACCTGTGGCTAGTTAAACATTTCACTAACCTGTGTATCAGTATGCAACCCACGCGTGCTGTCCGCGTGTGGTGTTTCTCTATGAAGCACTGTCTAGTGTGGGGAGAACAAATGTATTATCTCCTCCGAGTAATTAGCTGCTATTGATCTATACGCGATCTTACTTCGCGTCGCTTTGTGCAAAGGTATGGCTTACCTGGAGCGTTCTGAGCTACGTCTTGCTCGATCAACTCCGAACAGCGTCTGAGACTCGCGGTTCGTGTCGTTGCCCTGGGCAACGTTATGTAAACAATATGGCCGTTTGTGTATAACCAAGTCGGCCATATTGGTAGAGGCAATACTGGGACATGAGTGGCATAGAGTGTGCAATATAAATGGCAATTGTAAGGGATGTGAATGTTAGGATATTAATTGCACATGTAAAGATATTAAAGCTTCATGATATCTGTGTATTTAAGTTGTACCTCTAGCACATGTATGTTCTGATAGTATCGTCGTGTACCTCATGGCTAATTGGCTAATTGGCCATTAATGTAAGGTCATATAGCGTAAAGTTATGCTGTCTAGTATACATCAACAAAGGAAAATACAAACTAATAAATAATAAATGTTTACAACAAACGGTTATAGCAGAAAGCAACAGTGTTTTCAAATCGAGTAATGATTTATACTTATTGCATGAGCATGAGACAATTTAGCATGTTCATTATTGATATTGCACGGTGAACAACTAGTGACATCATTACAAAAAGCAGTTGAGATCAAATTCCTCTTTGAGCCCTCGTGGTGCCAAGGAATCGAGACGATCTATCCAATAGGCTTCTCTTTGTTGCCTTCTTTTTTTCAAATCAGCATATATGCTTGTCATTTCCAGGGTTTCCAAAATTTGGAACTTGACTTGAGAGATATTATGTTGCTTTGCATTAAAGTGTCTTGCTACGGCTGAATTGATGTTCTTATTGCGTATACATGATTTATGTTCATTCATCCGAATTCTCAGTTTACGCCCTGTTTCACCTACATAGTAAAGTCCACATGGGCAACGTATGCAGTAAATGCAGTTTTCGGTATTGCAGGTGCCGTAGCTTTTTATCATGATCTTTTCTCCCGTGTATGGATGGGGAACCACTCCTCCTTTAACAATGTTATTGCAATTACTGCAATTTAAACATGGAAATGTTCCCGTCTTTTTTGGTTTGATCCTTTTGGTTCTGGTATCTCTTGTGTTAACTAGATAATCCCTAAGGTTGCTGGATCTTTGATAAGCAAACGTTGGGGTCTCTAAGAAGAGATTCTTAGTTCTTTCGTCATTTTTAAGTATTGTCCAATGTTTATTTATACATCTTTTGATCTGCATACTTTGGGATGAATATTTAGACACATATACAAGTGATGGGGATTGCTTTTTGTCCTTTGGTGCTAGAGTGCTGGTTCTTGTTATTTTTTGTACCTTTTCTTTTGCTGTCTGTAGATCTTCATTCGGGTATCCGCTATCTTAAATTTTTTGCTTAGTTTTTCAAGTTCTTGTTCGTACTCTCTGTCATCACTGATAATTCTTTTTAATCGCAACATTTGACCATAAGGTAAATTCTTCAGAGTGTTTTGTGGATGGAAACTCATACGGTGTAATAGATTGTTCCTATCTGTAGGTTTTGTATACAAAGAGGTAGTGATTTGTTGGTTGTTTACGTTCACCAGGATATCCAGATAATGGATTCCTGGATTGCCAATTTCTGAGGTGAACTGAATACGCGGGTCTATATTGTTGATATAACTTATAAACTCATTAAGTTCTTCTCTTGTGCCTTGCCAAATACCGAATATATCATCTATATAACGCACCCATGTTTTCAATTTGTTCTGCCATTCAGGTTTTTGCAAGATATGGGTCGTCTCGAATTGGTACATAAACGCATTAGCGTAAGCTGGTGCCATTGTTGCTCCCATGGCTGTTCCGGAAGTTTGGATGTAAAATTCATTCTTATATTCAAAATATGAATTCATTGCGATAAAGGAGAGTAGTGATAAGATGAATTCTTTCACTGCTCCTATATCGTTCTCCTGTAACAGGAGCCACTCTACCGCTTCCTGTCCCAAGTCATGTGGAATGCTTGTGTAGAGGTTAACCACATCTATGGTGAAAAGTATGTCGTTCTCTGTAAGTTGGACTCCCTCTATGATGTTCAGAAAGTGTGTACTGTCTTTCACATACGTGGATGTCTTCTGTATTAAAGGGTTCAAAAAATAACCTATGTATGTTCCTAGTGGTTGTAAAATCCCTCCTGTGGCTGCTACTATCGGTCTTCCAGGTGGATTATTAAGACTTTTGTGGATTTTAGGCAGCAAATAAAAATGAGGAATGTTTGGTTTTAAGTTCAATAGAAAGGCCTTTGTCTTATGTGTTATCATCTCTCTTTCTTCTGCTTTTGTAAGAAGTTCATCTAGATCTTTTAATATTCCCATAGTCGGGTCGTGATCTATTTTGGCATAAACATTATGATTGTCCAGTTGTCTTTTGCATTCATTTTCGTAATCTGAGGTGTTTAATAATACTAATGCACCCCCTTTATCTGCTGGTCTAATAGTTATTTTTCCATCAGAGTATAGGTTCTGAACAATTGACATTTCCCCTCTGCTGAGGTTTCTGTTCTTTGTCATTCCATATTTGATCTTTTTAAGATCTGTTATAACCATTTTTTCAAAAATGTCGATTGCTGGTACATTAATTGGAGGAGAGAAGGTACTTTTTGGTTTGAATTCTACTAATTCTGATGGTTCTGGTGAAGAATTAGTATTTTCCAATTCCGCAAAGAAAACTTTGAGTTTGAGCTTTCTAGTCAATTTGTGAAGCTCTACCTTAGTGTTGAATAAATTGGTATTATAAGTCGGTACAAATTTCAAACCTTTCTGTAACACCTCTTCTTCCTGTTTAGTTAGTATTCTGTTTGAAATGTTGACCACTAGGTTGCTCGTGCTTGGAATCTTGTTTGGACTCCGGTGCCCCTTCCTCTTGCCCCTCCTCGTTCGTTTCTTCCTTCTCGGTTCTCTAAAAAAGACGTTTGTCGTGATGTTGATGTGCTGGTACTCGGGGTAGTTCTGTTGTGACCACTGTCTCCTTCCGCTCTTTGTTGTTGAGGTTGTGCAGTCTGTTCGTCTCTGTTAGAATCTGTGTCTGAACTGCTGTTTTCTGAGTTCCGATTGGGATTGTGTGGCCTCTGAGGTTGATTTTGAAATCTGTCCGCCCACGTATAAACTTCGTCTCTCAAATAGTCAAACGTGTCACGCCTAAACTTCCTTATTTTTCTTGCTTCCAAATCAGTTTTATATCCCTCTAATCTCGTGTTGATATCTGCTAATATCTCATCCAATGAATCTTTGCTTGTAAGATCTGTGATTTCAACAGATAAAATCTGTATCTCTTGTTCTAGATTCTGTATGTTCATAGAGAGCTCTTTGATCGTGAGTAGAATTAAGTCCAAAGAGCATTTATTAAGAATCTGTTCCCATTTGTGTACAAATTCCTTGCTTTCTTTGCACAAAGTCGGTTTAAGTCCAATTCGTAAACCTCTAGGGATCCGTTGTGCCTTGTAATAACGGCCTAATGTCACTGCGTGCAATTTTCGGTTAACTGTTTTTCGAATGGTGTATTCAAGTTGTTTTATCCTTCTGTTAGGATCTGCATCCTTTAGTGTGCTGCTGGTTTCCTTAATTAGGCCTAGGATTGCGTTTGCCTCTTCTGTTGAGAAACCTAGAGTTGTTGCTCTCGTGTCCGTTAGTTTTTCAATTTCTTCATAGGACATAATCGCGTGCTTCCTCTCAAATAATTACACGGAAGTGAAAATATTGATAGGAGAGAGGGGCGAGAGTGCACAGCTTACTTTCTTAATAGTGTATTTCGTTTCCAATGGAATGTTATTTTGTTAATAAATATATTAATGGGGTGCAGCCCACTATCATGTGCCACCGTGTTGGGCACAGAAAATGAACATGGAGAAAAAGAGACCGAGGCAAAAGTGCCTTCGGTGTGGGCCGCACACCCTTGATTCCCACTAAGGGTTAATCGATTTCTTTTGTGATCGTTATTCAGTTAATAAAATCCAACTTCAATCGTAATTCACAGATGTGTATATTTTTTAATTTTTCAATTGCTGTGTTTATAAAGCTCATAAAAAATTGTGCTTAATTGGTTAAGCTTCACCAAAAAAGCTAATTATCTCAGTTGAGGCAAAACAGAAAACCCATCTGGCTAATGCATTTCGGATTGTATCCTTCGTCAGAGCCAGGTTAGTACTACACACATAATAATGCATTATAGGTGGTTTTAGAAGGTTTACAGTGTTTAAATTAATAATTGTTCCGTACATCATGTGTAACAACCAGATATTCAAGAATTAATAACCAAAACAATCATAATAAACAAAACAATCATAATAAACAAACAGGGCGCCCACAAGGACAAACAAATGTTTAACAAAAAAGTGAGATTGGAGAAAGAAGAAAAAACAAACAAGTAAGCATACATGATTGTAGACAGTAAAAATACAATATTTGCACAGATAATGATATTGCTCTATAATTCAAACAATTAATGGGACTACTCAACTGCGTACTAAAATTGCCGATTAAGCCTTTTTGGTGACTATGGTGCTTAGAGGTAAAGTTAGGCGGCGTGTGCTTATTGTGCCAGAGTGTTGATTGTCGTACTATATTGTGTGAGAATACCTGTGGCTAGTTAAACATTTCACTAACCTGTGTATCAGTATGCAACCCACGCGTGCTGTCCGCGTGTGGTGTTTCTCTATGAAGCACTGCCTAGTGTGGGGAGAACAAATGTGTTATCTCCTCCGAGTAATTAGCTGCTAATGATCTATACGCGATCTTACTTCGCATCGCTTTGTGCAAAGGTATGGCTTACCTGGAGCGTTCTGAGCTACGTCTTGCTCGATCAACTCCGAACAGCGTCTGAGACTCGCGGTTCGTGTCGTTGCCCTGGGCAACGTTATGTAAACAATATGGCCGTTTGTGTATAACCAAGTCGGCCATATTGGTAGAGGCAATACTGGGACATGAGTGGCATAGAGTGTGCAATATAAATGGCAATTGTAAGGGATGTGAATTTTAGGATATTAATTGCACATGTAAAGATATTAAAGCTTCATGATATCTGTGTATTTAAGTTGTACCTCTAGCACATGTATGTTCTGATAGTATCGTCGTGTACCTCATGGCTAATTGGCTAATTGGCCATTAATGTAAGGTCATATAGCGTAAAGTTATACTGTCTAGTATACATCAACAAAGGAAAATACAAACTAATAAATAATAAATGTTTACAACAAACGGTTATAGCAGAAAGCAACAGTGTTTTCAAATCGAGTAATGATTTATACTTATTGCATGAGCATGAGACAATTTAGCATGTTCATTAGCCAGATGGGTTTTCTGTTTTGCCTCAACTGAGATAATTAGCTTTTTTGGTGAAGCTTAACCAATTAAGCACAATTTTTTATGAGCTTTATAAACACAGCAATTGAAAAATTAAAAAATATACACATCTGTGAATTACGATTGAAGTTGGATTTTATTAACTGAATAACGATCACAAAAGAAATCGATTAACCCTTAGTGGGAATCAAGGGTGTGCGGCCCACACCGATGGCACTTTTGCCTCGGTCTCTTTTTCTCCATGTTCATTTTCTGTGCCCAACACGGTGGCACATGATAGTGGGCTGCACCCCATTAATATATTTATTAACAAAATAACATTCCATTGGAAACGAAATACACTATTAAGAAAGTAAGCTGTGCACTCTCGCCCCTCTCTCCTATCAATATTTTCACTTCCGTGTAACTATTTGAGAGGAAAAACGCGATTATGTCCTATGAAGAAATTGAAAAACTAACGGACACGAGAGCAACAACTCTAGGTTTCTCAACAGAAGAGGCAAACGCAATCCTAGGCCTAATTAAGGAAACCAGCAGCACACTAAAGGATGCAGATCCTAACAGAAGGATAAAACAACTTGAATACACCATTCGAAAAACAATTAACCGAAAATTGCACGCAGTGACATTAGGCCGTTATTACAAGGCACAAAGGATCCCTAGAGGTTTACGAATTGGACTTAAACCGACTTTGTGCAAAGAAAGCAAGGAATTTGTACACAAATGGGAACAGATTCTTAATAAATGCTCTTTGGACTTAATTCTACTCACGATCAAAGAGCTCTCTATGAACATACAGAATCTAGAACAAGAGATACAGATTTTATCTGTTGAAATCACAGATCTTACAAGCAAAGATTCATTGGATGAGATATTAGCAGATATCAACACGAGATTAGAGGGATATAAAACTGATTTGGAAGCAAGAAAAATAAGGAAGTTTAGGCGTGACACGTTTGACTATTTGAGAGACGAAGTTTATACGTGGGCGGACAGATTTCAAAATCAACCTCAGAGGCCACACAATCCCAATCGGAACTCAGAAAACAGCAGTTCAGACACAGATTCTAACAGAGACGAACAGACTGCACAACCTCAACAACAAAGAGCGGAAGGAGACAGTGGTCACAACAGAACTACCCTGAGTACCAGCACATCAACATCACGACAAACGTCTTTTTTAGACAACCGAGAAGGAAGAAACGAACGAGGAGGGGCAAGAGGAAGGGGCACCGGAGTCCAAACAAGATTCCAAGCATGAGCAACCTAGTGGTCAACATTTCAAACAGAATACTAACTAAACAGGAAGAAGAGGTGTTACAGAAAGGTTTGAAATTTGTACCGACTTATAATACCAATTTATTCAACACTAAGGTAGAGCTTCACAAATTGACTAGAAAGCTCAAACTCAAAGTTTTCTTTGCGGAATTGGAAAATACTAATTCTTCACCAGAACCATCAGAATTAGTAGAATTCAAACCAAAAAGTACCTTCTCTCCTCCAATTAATGTACCAGCAATCGACATTTTTGAAAAAATGGTTATAACAGATCTTAAAAAGATCAAATAT
Source organism: Ambystoma mexicanum (assembly GCF_040938575.1). Taxonomy (NCBI): domain Eukaryota; kingdom Metazoa; phylum Chordata; class Amphibia; order Caudata; family Ambystomatidae; genus Ambystoma; species Ambystoma mexicanum. Next base: position 490,761,917 of record NC_090926.1, on the reverse strand, counting down.
GGAATGACAAAGAACAGAAACCTCAGCAGAGGGGAAATGTCAATTGTTCAGAACCTATACTCTGATGAAAAAATAACTATTAGACCAGCAGATAAAGGGGGTGCATTAGTATTATTAAACACCTCAGATTACGAAAATGAATGCAAAAGACAACTGGACAATCATAATGTTTATGCCAAAATAGATCACGACCCGACTATGGGAATATTAAAAGATCTAGATGAACTTCTTACAAAAGCAGAAGAAAGAGAGATGATAACACATAAGACAAAGGCCTTTCTATTGAACTTAAAACCAAACATTCCTCATTTTTATTTGCTGCCTAAAATCCACAAAAGTCTTAATAATCCACCTGGAAGACCGATAGTAGCAGCCACAGGAGGGATTTTACAACCACTAGGAACATACATAGACTATTTTTTGAACCCTTTAATACAGAAGACATCCACGTATGTGAAAGACAGTACACACTTTCTGAACATCAGAGAGGGAGTCCAACTTACAGAGAACGACATACTTTTCACCATAGATGTGGTTAACCTCTACACAAGCATTCCACATGACTTGGGACAGGAAGCGGTAGAGTGGCTCCTGTTACAGGAGAACGATATAGGAGCAGTGAAAGAATTCATCTTATCACTACTCTCCTTTATCACAATGAATTCATATTTTGAATATAAGAATGAATTTTACATCCAAACTTCCGGAACAGCCATGGGAGCAACAATGGCACCAGCTTACGCTAATGCGTTTATGTACCAATTCGAGACGACCCATATCTTGCAAAAACCTGAATGGCAGAACAAATTGAAAACATGGGTGCGTTATATAGATGATATATTCGGTATTTGGCAAGGCACAAGAGAAGAACTTAATGAGTTTATAAGTTATATCAACAATATAGACCCGCGTATTCAGTTCACCTCAGAAATTGGCAATCCAGGAATCCATTATCTGGATATCCTGGTGAACGTAAACAACCAACAAATCACTACCTCTTTGTATACAAAACCTACAGATAGGAACAATCTATTACACCGTATGAGTTTCCATCCACAAAACACTCTGAAGAATTTACCTTATGGTCAAATGTTGCGATTAAAAAGAATTATCAGTGATGACAGAGAGTACGAACAAGAACTTGAAAAACTAAGCAAAAAACTTAAAGATAGGGGATACCCGAATGAAGATCTACAGACAGCAAAAGAAAAGGTACAAAAAATAACAAGAACCAGCACTCTAGCACCAAAGGACAAAAAGCAATCCCCATCACTTGTATATGTGTCTAAATATTCATCCCAAAGTATGCAGATCAAAAGATGTATAAATAAACATTGGACAATACTTAAAAATGACGAAATAACTAAGAATCTCTTCTTAGAGACCCCAACGTTTGCTTATCAAAGATCCAGCAACCTTAGGGATTATCTACTTAACACAAGAGATACCAGAACCAAAAGGATCAAACCAAAAAAGACGGGAACATTTCCATGTTTAAATTGCAGTAATTGCAATAACATTATTAAAGGAGGAGTGGTTCCCCATCCATACACGGGAGAAAAGATCATGATAAAAAGCTACGGCACCTGCAATACCGAAAACTGCATTTACTGCATACGTTGCCCATGTGGACTTTACTATGTAGGTGAAACAGGGCGTAAACTGAGAATTCGGATGAATGAACATAAATCATGTATACGCAATAAGAACATCAATTCAGCCGTAGCAAGACACTTTAATGCAAAGCAACATAATATCTCTCAAGTCAAGTTCCAAATTTTGGAAACCCTGGAAATGACAAGCATATATGCTGATTTGAAAAAAAGAAGGCAACAAAGAGAAGCCTATTGGATAGATCGTCTCGATTCCTTGGCACCACGAGGGCTCAACGAGGAATTTGATCTCAACTGCTTTTTGTAATGATGTCACTAGTTGTTTACCGTGCAATATCAATAATGAACATGCTAAATTGTCTCATGCTCATGCAATAAGTATAAATCATTACTCGATTTGAAAACACTGTTGCTTTCTGCTATAACCGTTTGTTGTAAACATTTATTATTTATTAGTTTGTATTTTCCTTTGTTGATGTATACTAGACAGTATAACTTTACGCTATATGACCTTACATTAATGGCCAATTAGCCAATTAGCCATGAGGTACACGACGATACTATCAGAACATACATGTGCTAGAGGTACAACTTAAATACACAGATATCATGAAGCTTTAATATCTTTACATGTGCAATTAATATCCTAACATTCACATCCCTTACAATTGCCATTTATATTGCACACTCTATGCCACTCATGTCCCAGTATTGCCTCTACCAATATGGCCGACTTGGTTATACACAAACGGCCATATTGTTTACATAACGTTGCCCAGGGCAACGACACGAACCGCGAGTCTCAGACGCTGTTCGGAGTTGATCGAGCAAGACGTAGCTCAGAACGCTCCAGGTAAGCCATACCTTTGCACAAAGCGACGCGAAGTAAGATCGCGTATAGATCAATAGCAGCTAATTACTCGGAGGAGATAACACATTTGTTCTCCCCACACTAGGCAGTGCTTCATAGAGAAACACCACACGCGGACAGCACGCGTGGGTTGGATACTGATACACAGGTTAGTGAAATGTTTAACTAGCCACAGGTATTCTCACACAATATAGTACGACAATCAACACTCTGGCACAATAAGCACACGCCGCCTAACTTTACCTCTAAGCACCATAGTCACCAAAAAGGCTTAATCAGCAATTTTAGTACGCAGTTGAGTAGTCCCATTAATTGTTTGAATTATAGAGCAATATCATTATCTGTGCAAATATTGTATTTTTACTGTCTACAATCATGTATGCTTACTTGTTTGTTTTTTCGTCTTTCTCCAATCTCACTTTTTTGTTAAACATTTGTTTGTCTTTGTGGGCGCCCTGTTTGTTTATTATGATTGTTTTGTTTATTATGATTGTTTTGGTTATTAATTCTTGAATATCTGGTTGTTACACATGATGTACGGAACAATTATTAATTTAAACACTGTAAACCTTCTAAAACCATCTATAATGCATTATTATGTGTGTAGTACTAACCTGGCTCTGACGAAGGATACAATCCGAAATGCATTAGCCAGATGGGTTTTCTGTTTTGCCTCAACTGAGATAATTAGCTTTTTTGGTGAAGCTTAACCAATTAAGCACAATTTTTTATGAGCTTTATAAACACAGCAATTGAAAAATTAAAAAATATACACATCAGTGAATTACGATTGAAGTTGGATTTTATTAACTGAATAACGATCACAAAAGAAATCGATTAACCCTTAGTGGGAATCAAGGGTGTGCGGCCCACACCGAAGGCACTTTTGCCTCGGTCTCTTTATCACCGGAAGTGATGTCATTTGACCCCACCCTAAAGTGACATCCCGGGAAGCGATGAAACACAACCTTTCACCCCTTGACAAAACAGGAAGTGTCATCAAATAGCATTGTTCCGAAGTACACTAAATTACTCTGAATCCAAGCAGACTCCCAAGGCAAAATGATATGCTATTGTATAGCACTTACGGTTAAGCTCTTTTTTTATAGAACACATATGCATACAATATCACTCAACCTGTGTTGGTACTCATTTATCGACCTAAGAAGGCTTTTTGGAGAAAAAAAAAATTAAAAAATATATATATTATTCAATGTTTTTTTCCAAACCGGCCCAGGCATGGCCAGAAACCGGCCCCCACTCCCCAGGGACGATTTCGGCCCAGCCATGGGCCAAAAGACCGAGGGGCCAATCTAACCCTTGGGACAGCACTACATTCACTGCAGCGCTCTCCATGGCCATCTTGGGTTGGGCTGCATCCCCCATTACAACGGGGATGCTGCAATCTCACCACCCTGCTTAGCTGCCTCGTTTGTGTTTCCTTCATCTGGGTTGCTCTGATGGGCAGCCGAGGGCTTTCCTTCATTAGGGCCACTCAACACAGCAGCCTGGGAATTCGTCCTCCTCCTCATCTTCACCCGGGTCGGCTGGTCAGGCCAACCCAGAGCTTGTAATTTACTGCTCCACCCTCTTGGGTAGAGCAGGCTTCTCCTCCGCTCTTCACCTCCCGGGCTGCACCTGTTGTATGCAGCCCGGGAAAACTTTTTTGAAGGAGCATAGCCCGGCAGTCTGCTATTCATTAGTTGGCCCAGGCAGAACCTGTCATGCTGCCTGGGCCTTGGAGTTTGCTGGGCCTGTCCGGTCTGGCCCCCTGGACGGGCCAACATCTGTCACAGCCCTTGGTTCAGGGTGAGTGGTATCTAGTTAATATTAGTCCAGGCTCACTTTAGCAAGGATCTAGGAGTAGCTAGCAGGTTAAACAAATTTTTGGCAACTGAAAGCAAGAAAACTGCTGTTTTCACACGTTGAGAAATTTGCAAATCGCGGTAAAATTCGCGAGTGCGTCTTTCGCGATAACGGTAAAACTATAGGGGGTACCACTATCGTTTTGGGGCCGTAGGACAGCCTAGGATCTCAGCTTCCAGATGAAAGTTACTGCAAGTCTCTAGGACAAACGGTCACAGAGATATGAGCGATTAAATAAAGGTAGTTTTTCAGATTTGAAATTTTAAAGTTCAAAAAGACAAGTGACAGCTAGCAACTAGAAAAGGACAAGTGACAGTTAGGAGGCAGTTCTACTTAGATTAAAATAGATTGAATTATATTATTTTAACTAAGAGATTGGTTCTGCACAGTCTTGCTAGGTACTCACACTATATTCTTGAATTAGATGGGCCTCGCCACGAATCTGGTCAGGTTTTAGACTGGACTCTGGTCTGGTCTCTGCACTTCACAGTGATCTGGGTCAGCTCTCTCTGGTTCTGCTAACAGCGGTCTGGTCTGGGTCTGCTCTCTCTCTGGATTCTGGAGATGGATGGATTTAAAGTCTGGATCTTTCTGCACAGCTTTCTCTAGAGATTGATGGAGGTAAAGTATGGATTTTCCGGCAGAGCGTCCCGCAGCAGATGGAAATGAATGTCCCTATCTGTCCTGTCTGTCTGCTTTTATCTGTTTTTAAAATGGGTGTGTGAGCAGCATCACTAGACCCTACCCCTCTACACTTGCCATTGGCCCAATTCTCCCCTCTCCCATGATTGGGGAAGGAACTGTGAGTCAGAGTGATGCTGTAGGTTTTATGGGTCAGAGGATCCTCCCCTGTCAAATTGCACACAATCTATATTTGATAAAAAAAACATATTTGCACAGGTACACATTCGTTTAAAATTACACGCACCCATCACATATCACAGGAGGTATACCCTGTCCAAATCTGCTCTTCCTGGGGGCTTGCATTCAGAAATGGCAACATTTGCACTTTTTAACTGATTTTGCAATTTCGGACATTAACCCAAATTTACACACATGTGCGCAAGGAGTATGGACATTAGTTGATGAAGTGTCAGATTTTTCACATGCACACATTTTGAGTAATATCCTCTTTTCCGCTAAAACCCCCCTGAACATACCACCGGGTCCTAACACGTCTTAAAATGTGGGCAGAAAAATCACAAGAATTATGGTATCATTTAAATAATTTTCACAAGTCCGCTCTATGAGTTATTCATCTTTTTCTAAACCTATATTCTGGCTGGCAGGGGTGTGTCTTTTCAGGTCACATGGTACAGAAACCAGTCTTTCCAGTTTCTGCCAAGCTCAGAGACCCTGCCCCTCCCAGCTTCTGCCAAGAGGAAGCTGTTTTACGACATCTGCAATAAACCATCTGCCTGGGTGAAGGGGGTTGCATTGTTCAGAGCTCCTGTATTCTGTGGGGGCTCCCCTTAATTCAATTATCAGAGAGATGGCATATCCTTAGTGTGGCCAGCAGGAAACAGCCAGGCCTGGGAAGTTACTTGTGAATCAAGTTTCACTCCTGATGGGGGTAGTTGCCAGGCAAAATTGGAATCTCTTTAAGCCAGTTTTTAGCCACATGTCATTTCTGTTCCCCAGTTTTCTGCATTCAAATAACTAACCATTTTTTACATATGCAGCTAGAATGCTGATTCTAAGTTTAAAACTATGACATTTAAACAATTGCAGCCTATGTGACACTCAAAAATAGGTCACTCATTTCTTTTAAACATTTAGATTTTTAGTGTCTTTCAGTCCAAATTTACTTAAACTGCTGAAATCCACAACTCAACCAGTCTTGTTATAACATTCAAGTCACTTCAGAATATAACTTTAGATTGTATCCACCTCTCAGTAAGTCTTTCTTTGGCCTGCTTTGGGTTCATTTATTCAGTTTTCTACAAAAAAGTAAAATCTGGTGTTGTTTTAAAACGCCGGCTTTTGGATAGTGGTGAGTACTGGTACTGCACCCATTTTTGGGATTTAAGAAATGAATTCCCCACAATTCTAGGTTGCTCTTGGCAATCAGCATTGTCATTCCCAATGGTTTCAGACTACTGTGCGGGTAGTCCAATGGTGGTTTTAGGCAGTGCCCTTCTGTGCCCATAACATCGGCAAAAATGGGTGGCAGCCTATTCTTCATGCATTTCCCTGTGCATTTTCTGGGAAACTCTGGCCATCATGATGTTTTCCATGTCAGTACTGCACAGTTTTGAGGTAGGGCTCGGATGCATGGGTAAATACATCCCACATATTCTATCACACACACACACACACACACATGCACACACGGACGCACGCACACACACACACACATGCACACACACATCTATATATGTATAAAAGTGAGATTGTGGGGGTTTTGGGCTTGGTGAAGCATTCTTTCTTATACAATTCCACACTGTTTCACCAATCTGCACCAAATGTTGCAGTTACCTGTTAGGACCCTCTGGAAATTGCCATTGCTGGATACATGTAATATGGGCACCCCCAGAAAAGTGATGGGTGGAAGATTTTAAATTAATCTAAAACACTGGCTTCTCTGAGCCACCTTCTACACCACTGTTTTTGTTAGCCCATCTGTGCCATTACCAAAGTGGTACACCCATATGCAAATCTGTCAGGTACTGCCACCAATCTGAGCACCCCTGCCCAAACTGCTAGGTCAGGTCCCCTCTGCACAGAAACATAAGCAACCCGAGACATGTTTTAGCCTTGTTGGTTCTTCTCAGTGAGGTGAAGCTTGGTTCCCTATGGCGCAGTGAGCAAGGGACCCGCCTCTGGGCATACCCTCTCTCACATACGGAGACAAACGTAAACCAAAAAAGTGATGGGTGGAAGGTTTTGAATTAATCTGAACCACTGGCATTGCTCTGGGCACACTTTCATATCACCGTTTTTTAGCCCATCTGCACCATTGCAAAAGGGGTCCAGCCATATGCAAATCAGTCAGGTACTGCCACCAATGGGAGCAGCTCTGCCCAAACTGCTAGGCCAGGCCCCCCTTGCACGGAACCACAAGCAACCCCAGACATGTTTCGGCCTTATTGAGCTTGGCTCCCTATGCGCAGTGAGCAAGGGACCCAAGTCTGGGCCTACGCTCACTCACATAGGGAGACAAACTGAAACCAAGAAGGTGATGGGTGGAAGATTTTGAAATTGGGCACCCCAACCCTTTTCCCCGGATTTGAGCAAAACTCCTAATTTGTTGTTTGTGGGTTTGCAGCTTGGCAAATTATTGGCTACATGACATTTGGGCAACCCACCCCTTTCCGCTTTCCCCCGATTTCAGCACCTTCACACATGAGACAGTTGCCTGAAATCGGCAAAATATCAATGTGGTCGTAGAAGGACCTGACTTCAACCCTAGCATGCACAGAGTCTAGGACATTTGCATCACCATGCACCGCAACAAACTGCACCACACCAGGGTGAGGCAACAGGTGGGGAGAGAGCACAGTAGGTCCCAGTATGCAGCAGCACACCAACTCCCACCCCCCCAACGTCTGCTCCGGGGTATGTCAGCCAGCCACACATGCCCATTCATAAATCTAAGGTCGGGGGCAGTGTTTCTTGTGCTCCTTGACTGCAGCCATGTGATTGGTCGAGGGTGGTAATTGGTTGGTGAAAAGCATGAGGTGCGTTATATTTTCTGAAATGATGATGGGATGTGATATGGTCAAGAAAAGCCAAAAATAAGGGGCATTTTCTTCCATCAATGTGCGTAAATGTCCCGGGACATCCATGCATATTTCTGCATAATAGGGTCGGTAAAAAGGAGTGTTTGGTTGGCCTATAACATTGGCACCACTCAATGAAATTGAATGAAAATGTGCAATATTATTTTAGACCCAATTCTTAATGGGTGTGTACAATTTGGTGCTATTTTGTCAAAAGGGGGCAAAATTAGAGGGGCATCTGAAAATAGTTGAGAGGCTTATAAATTTGGTGCAGCTTGAGACATGTGCACAGAGGTTTGTAAAATAATTTGAGGTGTAGATTTGAATGTAAAGTTTGGTGGGATTTTCTGAAGAGGGAGCAACAGTAGAGGGGGCGTCTGAACATTTGTAGATGGCTTAAATGTTTGCTGGAATTTGGTAAATATGTAGAAAAGTTAGCAGAAAGAGTATAGACCCAACCTTGAATGTTCATGCAAAGATATGGTTAATTTATATGACCTTTTTAGCATGTAGGTACATTTTGAAACTTTTGCAAATATGAAGCATGGATGGATGGATTTGTAGTGAACCTGTGGAAGGAGCATTGACAAGGATCCGAAAGAATGGTTTTGTAAATGTGTGTGTGTTGAGTTTTATTTTTTGAAAGTGTTAAAATGTAAGTACACAACACAGTGATGTAAGTTTGTTGCCTGGGCAATGGGACTAGCCCTTAGCAAGGATACATGTGTAATGTAATTTGCTTATTGGGTAATGTGGCAGGGCTGAACACGATGCCCCCTGGATTTTGGTGACTGGTCATGATTGCAAGCCATGAGCACTGGCAATTGGTAATATTATTAGGGTACATTGGGGACTGAGGTAGGATGCAGGGTAGGTGCAGTGAATATTAGCGGTGGTTTGGTGCGTCTGGGATCATGGTCAAGCATCATGTCATTGGCAAATAAATGATGATTTTTATTTCTAGCATGCGCTGTTGATAATGACACGTAGAATTATGTGTTACAAACATATGTTTGTTAATGGATATTTATAGTTGTTGTATATATGTTAAAAGAGGAATTATTAATATATTGCATAGAGTGATGTAAACACATGAAACATTTTTAGTCATAAAAACGTATTAAATTGACAGACAAAAGTTTGTTAAATGGACATTATGGTTAAGATGCACCACACCCTCGGGAGTTGTGCGCCCCGGCAGTTAGCAGGTGGCCTTTTACCTTGGTATTTGTGGAACTTCACTTTTGGTCTCCCATGATACCTAGAATATTGGTACTGTCCCTTCTATTTGTGCACTTCTCTTATGTTGAAGGTATTATGTAATAGGGTACTAGGCTGTACTGTGTGATAGTGTGCACATGCTATCCGGGTCTTTTTACGATGCATGTTTTCTGGAAAAGTTACTGCGCAGACCACAGACAGTTATTTGTTTATTTATTTTTCCAGTTGTATAGCACCCTAAGCCCTTGAGGATCAAGGTGCTGTTAGATAAACCTGTTACACTTAACTAAGAATCCATAACATAGAAATCACAAGATAATTCATAGGTACTTGAAACAGTTTGCATAGGTGATTAGTACAGGTGGAAATGCTTGATCGACATTTGATGTTTGTTACCCAGCCTCGGAAGGGGGAGCAAGGGAGATAAAGTTAGGTGAATAGCAACGTTTTTTTGTGATTTCCTGAAGCTCCAATATGATTGTGCGGCCTGGAGGGTGAGCGGGAGTGAGTTCCATTGTTTGGTGGCAAATGTTGGGAAGCTAGATCCCCCAGTTGTTTGCCTCTTGAATTTCAGTTGGGTGATGCAGTGGGTGTAGGCTGCTCTTGTTGGTCTGGTCACATTTGTTTTGGTGATTGTTTGGTATAGGTAGGGAGGGGCCACTTTGGACAGGCACCATTACATAATAGACAGGGTCTTGAAGATAATCGATTCACGAATCGGGAGCCAATGAGTATGTTTTCTTGCAGCAGTGATGTGGTCAGCTTTGGGGATGTTGAGTGCAGCACGAAGAACGTTATTTTGAATGACCTGCATTTTATGGATATTGGCATCTCTGGTGCCTGCAAAAATGGCATTGAAGTAGTTAAGTCTGGAACCTATGGTGGTGCAAGCTATAGTCATGAAACTGTCTGTGGAGAAGAACAGTCTAGCTGCATTGATTAGTTTGCTCGTGTATGCGGCAGTGGAGGCAATGGCACTCACTTGTCGTGTTAGCGACAGTGACATGTCCAACTACACCCCCAGGGTTTTTACTAGCGGGGAGACCAGGCTTGTTACTTTATCTATTTTAAATTGGGGGATCGCTTTTTGATTACTGCAGGGGGGCTTACTATGATGATCTCAGTCTTCTCATCATTAAGGCATAGACGGAGGTGCATGGCCATCCAGGATTAGATTGTTAGGTAAACCGAGTTGCGAGAGGCAGAATCTTTTTGGTAGTTTCCAAAGAGGGGGAGTAAAATCTGTGTTTAATCCACATCATTTGTGTAGGATATGCCAATGCAATCAAGGAGGATGAAAAGTGGTTTTGTGAATATATTGAATATATATTATAAGGTGGGTTACACACAAAATCCTTGCGGGACCCCGCAGGAGATGGGGGCTGGTGCTGCTCTGGCATTTTATGCAAATACTCTCATGGATCTGTTTCCTAAGAAAGAGGATATCCAGGCTGAAACCTCTTTTGTGAGAAGTTGGCAGAAGTAGATAGATGCTGAGCTAGGATTGCATGGTCGACTAGGTCAAACACAGCTGAGAGTTCTAGGACAAATAGCAAAGCAGGCTTACCTTCATCCCTTAATTCATCGATCTTAATTTTGTGGTCAATTAGAGCTGATTCGGTCCCAAGCCTGGGTGAAAGCGGATTGCAGCATGTCCAGGATTGTGTTGGTTTCAAGGTGTCTTTGAATTTTTAGGTAGGTTGCCCTGCCAAGGACTTTTAGTAGGAAGGAGACAGTTGTTTATTGGGCAGTAGTTAGTAGATATTGCTGGGTCCAGTGTAGGTTTTTTGATAAGAGGGAGGACCGAAGCTCCTTTAAGGCTGGTAGGGACTAGTCTGGAAGACAAGGGTGCATTGATAAAGGCAGTAATGAGGGGTGTGAGGTGGTCTGAACAGTATGTTATGAGGTTTGCAGGACAGATGTTGCCTTTGCAGTGAGAATGCTTGAGGCCTTTGATGATGGCTTTAACTTCAGCTTCAGAGACATTAGTGAAGAGAAACAAAGGACAGGCATGGTGAATGCCCATTGAAGGCTTTAGAGAAGGTTGGAGCAAGGCTTGTTTGGTGTCAATTTTCTTGTGCATGGTTTCATTTTTGTGAGCATGACATTTTGGAAATTGGAGCACCGTGTGGCAGCTTTTGTTAAAGGTGGTGGGTGGGATAGTGGGAGTTTCTAGTTCTTTAACAAAATGCCAATGGAAATGTTGGGGAATCTTATTGAGTCAACTACTTTAGTGAGAAATGTAAATTAGATGGAGTCTATACGATTATTTGTTTTAAATCTATTTTTTAACATTGAAAAGTGGTTCCTAAAGGAACCTTTCTTTGAGGGTGTTTTTTGATTTTGCATTTTATTTTTAATTTTTTTCATGACAGGCCAGGAACTAAGTTGGGGGGAATGAGGGAAAGGCCAGCAGTGAAAAATACAGAAGGGCTTGTGAAAAGGGAAAGATGTGTGTGCCTTAAATCGAGGTAACGGACAGTGTTTCTCATGCTCCTTGATTGCAGCTTCGAAAGCACTTTGAAACTGTTCTCCCGTGCACAGTGGTTAGTTGGAGTACTATTCTCTTAGTAATATATGGATCAACATCCTCTTTTATGTCTTGCAAGGTAGATGGTGGGATCTTAAATCGCACAGGAGAAGCCTGTGTAGTGGCAGTATTGGTTGAAGAACATGAGGTAGAGGAAGACAGCCTACTGCTTCCTGAAAAAGGAACAGCCTTTCTTAGAGAATCCCTTTTGTTGGATTTGGTGTGGCCTTGCATGGAGGTGGTCCAATAGGAGTACTGCCCAGGTTGTCTATGACTCTTAGCCCATTCCACCTTTGTACTTTGTAGCCTGGGGGCCCGATTCTCAAGTTGGTGCTAATTACCGAAAATGTTGTAAAAGGTACTAACGACATTTTCGGTAATTACGACCTATTCTGAAGGTGGCGGAATCTTCCGAAATCGGACTGATTGTGCCACTTTCGGAATGTGGATGCCGGTTGCTAGGAAGGGCTGGAAATCGACCTAGCAACCAGCACTTTCGTTATCTCTCCCTTTGCATGGTTATTCTTGTGGCACTCCTCCAATTTCGTAAGCGCTTGAATTTGGCGCTGAAGTACGGTACCAAATTGGTGTCATACAGGAGGAATGCCACAAGAAGCACAAGTAAAGAAGGAGTGCCACAACAAGCACACGGCTGTTTGGGTGTGCAGATGGTGACAGGTTGGTCCAGCACTGCATTTTTTTATCTTTGTTTCCAGAAGAGTGCATACTGCCATCCACATGGATGGCACTATGCACTCTTCTGCAAATAAACATAAACAAATGCAGTGCAGGACACACCTGTCAGCATCTGCACACCCAAAAAGATTGTGCATTTTTGTTGTCATCTCGGCAGCATTTTCTTTAATTAACGATTCCCTCATTATTTAACGAAAATGCTGCCGAGATTTTGCAGTCCGTCTGTTTCCATTAGAAACAGGCGGATTACAGCGAAAACACTGTTGTGCTTTGCGAAGACGCCCAAGCCCACATTAGAATAGCAGTGGTGCCTGGGCGTCAAGAAATGGCGCAGAGAGGTGTGCTATTTAGCACGCTCAATGCACCAAGATGAGAATCGGGCCCTTAGTCTTTGGTACATCCCCAACACTGGCAACAAACTTCCACACCCATGATTCTTTCTGGGTGCTGGAGGTAGGCATTTCAACTTACTTGTCCTCTTGACTGTTTTCTGCATGATTGTGTTTTTTTGGTTGTGGAGGCCGTCTAGGTGGTGGTGGTGGTGGCTCCATGGAGGAGGGATGGGCATGGCTGATGCCATTTTTGAAATTAAATAGCAGTTGTGCTAATATTGTTTGAAGCATGGGCTCCCTCTTGCATTGCAGATTGAAAATCAGTAAGAATAGGTCTAGGGTACATTTCTAACTTGAAATTTCGTAGATCAGCTGAAAAAGCAGTTCTGAACTGTTTGCAAAGCGCGGACCCCATCGCAACAACATCATCACACTGCATGCACGCGTGGTCATCTGACACCACCCCAGAAGTCTGTGGTGACATCAGATGCTCAGGAACATTGACAAACAGGAAATGACGCTAAAAAATTGCAGAAAGTTTTTAGAAGTGTTGAATATGTTGCTAGGAGGTGCGGAATCACTCAGTTTTTACTTGAAAACGTTCTAGAGATTGGATGAAAATGCTAATATATTGGGGGTAAGTATGATATCAGCAACTTGTAGCACATTAGGGTGGACTGGTAAAAACCTATGAAATTCAGTAAAAAAAATGTTGTTAAAGGGATGTTATGCTTAAGTTGCACTGATAAAATCTTATGAAATTCAGTGAAAAAACTTTGTTAAAGGGATGTTATGACTACAAGTACAACCAAAAAACAGTTTTGGTAAGCTAAGCAACCATAACTCGCCCCAACACCGTGCACTGCTAAGACTAACACCAATGACATCAATGATGACATCACACATGTCATTGATGACATCACTGATGACATCACATTTGAAATAAATGTTCATGAAAAGTTCCTAGAAGGGGTTGTGTTTATAATGTTGGTAACACGATGTTAGGGGTAATCAGGGACCCATCATGAACTACTTTATGTATTAAAGAATGTACTCATCATAATAACACATTACACTGCAGTGTTGTTGTTGATACAGGAACCTCATTATACATCCACATAGGCAATGGATGCAGCATGAGCCATAGAAGTTCAATATTTGTAATCTGGTGATTTTGTATAGTAAAATAATGAATGCTAGCTTGTCAGAATTTTGAGTAATATTAAAGATGGATTAAATAGCTAAGAATTCAAGACATACTACATACTTTTGTTAGTACAAAAAATACCTATGGAGACCCACAATGCATACAAATCAGAGGCACACAGAGGGAAGCTAAAGTAAGGAAGAAAGAAACAACATCACTAGAAAATGTCAATAACATTAACGTTCATCATCATGTAAACAAATGTATTGTGTGTTTGAGGCCTGCTTATTGCTCCATATATGTGCACCATGAGCTGAGACCAAACCCTAAGGAAAGTACTTTAAGAACATACAAGAAGGTTAACATCTAGATACATAGCACCTTTTCAATTTTCATATTCTGACCATCAGTGAACAAAACCGCCTGTTTTAGATATGTCAGTGAACAAAAACAAGTGGCCCACACATGTGATGTCATCAGTGACATTTGTGATGCCATCTTTAAAAGTGCACAGTGGTGGCACGAGTTATGGTTGTTTAGCTTACCATAACTGTGGAATTTCTGGAGGGTTTTTGTTTTACCTGTAACCATAGCATCCCTTTAACAAAGTTTTTTCACTGAATAACATAGGTTTTTATTAGTGTAACTTTACCATAAAGTACCTTTAACAATGTTTCTTCACTGAATATATATATATATATATTTAGTGAAGAAACTTTGTTAAAGGGACGTTATGGTTAAGTTGCGCTACTAAAAACCTATTAAATTCAGTGAAAAAACATTGTTAAAGGGACATTATGGGTACAAGTAAAACCGGAAAACCCCGGAAATTCGCCAGTTATGGTCAGCTAAGCAACCATAACTTGCGCCGCCACCGTACACTGCTAAGAATAACACCCATAACACCCATGTTGATGCTCTGTCTCAGGCCTCGAGGGCAAATACAGTTTGTCAAACTCCTATACAAAAGGAATTTATAGATCAAGCTACTCAAACGGACGCTGGCATTAAGGATCCTTTGTGTTCCATTGGACCAATTGGGCCAATTCCATCAGGTAAGGAGGGCAAACACCTCTAGTGTAGATGCAACACGGGAAACTGATTTACCCTCTTCCTTACATGAGCCTATTGTCGGCCATAAAGAGGTTAATCAGCCCACTGCCATAAATGCCAAACTGAAAAAGGTATCTTCAAGAAATCTACAACTAAAGACATCACAAATGCCAACGATAAGGAACTTGAATTCCCATGATTTCGTAATGGACCAGCACATTTTTATTATAACTCACATTCAGAAAACTAAAGGGAAAGAGACTAAAGAAGCATTGCGCTACAAGACCCTTGCATGGCTGCACCAGAGAACAGGCCCCAGAGTAGTCAGTCTCAATGATTTACGGATTATTGAAAGGATAAACTTGAGTGACTGGTGCTCACTAACCAATAGTGATTGTATTCTAGTGGGTTGTGGGGGGAGTACCCTACCCGCCTTTATTAGACTATGCAAATACTTGCCTAAAGGGACTTTGAACTGTAATCTTATTCTCTAATTTCAGCATTATGGAGTCAGTCATGTATATGGCTTGTCCCTAAGAGGTCTGCGTTCATGTTTATTCTGATGGTATAATTCCTGATCAAGCATTATTAGGAGGGGGTAATTGTTATATCTTGCCTATCTCGATCCTTCTGGTGTTACAGCTGTACATTTGTATCTATGTTATCTGTCTTGTCTGCGCCCTTACGCCTTCGGGTAAGGAGGTGCAAATTATAAATTAATAAACATAAACACCCATGACATCAAAGATGACATCACAAATATCATTGATGACATCACTGATGACATCACATGTGCAATTACTTTTCATAGGAAGTCCCTACAATGGGTTGTGAACGTAATGTTGGCAAAAAAGTGTCAGGGGTGATCGGGAGATGTGTGATGATAGTTCATTATGCAATGTACTGCTCCAAAAAACATTCCATTGCAGTGTTCTTTCTAGTACAGGAACCTACTCATACAGAAACATAGGCATTGGCTGCAGCATACACCACAGAGGTGCAATATTTGTAATTTTCCAATGTTGGATCGTAAAACAGTGAATGCTTCTGTATCAGACTTTTATGTACTGTGAAACATGTACTAAGTAGGTAATAATGCATCAATTACTACATAATTGTACTACTACCCACAAAACATAAAGAGACCACAATGCATACAAATATGGGGCTTATACAGGGAGAGTAAAGTAAGCAAACACGAGGCAGTATCATTAGCAACTGTGAAACATGTACTAAGTAGGTAATAATGCATCACTTACTACATACTTGTATTACTACACACAAAATATAAAGAGACCACAATGCACACAAATATGGGGCTTATACAGGGAGAGTAAAGTAAGCAAACAAGAGGCCGTATCATTAGCAAGTGTGTATAACCTACACGATTATCTTCATGCACAGAAATGATTGCTGTGTTTCAGGCCTGCTTCTTCCCCTATGTATGTGCATCATAAGATGCGATTGAACTCTAAGGAAGTTAGTGTAAGAACATGTGAGAATGGTAATGTCTACAAATGTAATACATTTTGAATTTTAAGTTTATGAATAAACCCACCTGGCCTAGATATGTCAGTGAAAAAAAAAGATGCTAGACATGTGATTGCATCAGTGATGTCATCAATGATATCTGTGATGTCATCATTGATGTCATGTGTCGTGGGTGTTATTGTTAGCAGTGCACGTGGTGGCGTGAGTTGAAGTTGCTTAGCTTACCATAACTGGCGAATTTCAGGGGGTTTTAAGTTTTACTAGTAACCATAACGTCCCTTTAACAAAGTTTTTCACTGAGTTTCATAGGTTTTTACTAGCGCCCTTGAACCATAACGTCCCTTCAACAAAGTTTTTTCACTGAATTTCATAGGTTTTTATTAGCGCAACTTAACCATAACGTCCCGTTAACAACATTTTTTCACTGTAATTCATAGGTTTTTAGTAGCGCAATTTAACAATGACGTCCCTTAAACACATTTCTTTCACTGAATATAGATATAGATATCATGAATTTGATAGGTTTTTACCAGGATACCTTTAGTTTATATAGATATACCATACAACATATGGAACCCCCTGTCCCATGGTAATTGCTGTAATATCCACGGACTAGGCGAATGGCCGCGGACTCGGTCAGCATTTACACTGTACAAAAGCTCAGGGGGTATCTTACATTGTTGTATAATACAACAAACGCACTGAACATGTTAAAAGAGCACCATATAAATACATTACATTCACAAATAAATAAGAAGTACAAACTGTGTATATAAGACACCAACAGTGCAATTACATAGGACATAAATAATAATGGAACATACCAAAAGAAATAGTATATGCCTTCATCAGAATTACCTCACTGATGCTTTATACAGAACCTGCAAACTAACTATCAACAGCACAGCTACAAAGCAGTAACAGCAAAATTGAAAAACAAACTGGTAAGTACACTACATTAATTCCAATAGTTCTAAACTTTCTTTAGTAGGATACACTAAAAAATAATGTATCTTTTTTTTTACACAGGAATGGCTAGCACCCTGGAGTGACTTCAAGAAAATTTTCCCCGGGATGACATGAGTAGAAACAGTGAAACTAATGGTAGACACTGCAGTTTTCAAAGGAAGCCAAGTAATACACATTATTTCACGTCTACTGTAAGGATATATATGGGGTTTTATTGCCATGCAACATCCAGCATGAGAAAGCAGCCATATGTAAGGATATATATGGGGTTTTATTGCCATGCAACATGCAGCATGGAAATGCAGCCAGGCCTAGTTTTTGAAACTGCAGGCATTATTTCAATAACAGCCAGCAGGCAAAACACATAAAAAAATAAAAGTTTTAGCACAGTGTGTTGCCATTTCAAAATGAAGAGGTGCACAGTTTTATAAATTGGATGTTTTCATGTGTGCAAACTGCATTAGATAACTGATTAATCTTGTACTAACTACATTACTAATATACTAATTGCAATCCATAACATTATAATGCAGTTTTTGGGACACAATGAAAAGCATTCTATGTTTTACGTGCACAGTTTGAAATTCATATTTCCATGAAGGGATGCACACTCAGTTTATGTGAGCATTTTTTTCTCTTGTGGAGAGCAGAAATATGCACCAGCAGGATTTGATAACAGAAACAGTTGCTTTGCAAATTAAATCTTCATTGTCTTGAAAAACAAGGGCTGGTGCAGGGCACATTCTTGTTGTTCTGATTGGTAAGGATTGTAGGTGGATAAGCCAGGTCAACAGAGGGCTAGGCAGGGCAGTTCGTGCTGGGACAAAGAGACGGACAGTGCCATATCTGATGAACTGCATGTGGGTTGAGCGCTGGTTACGAACCTAATCAGCTGGCAGCTCCCCACACATATGAAGGAGTTTGGCACTGGGTCTGTTTCTCGGTCTGCAAAAACAGCAAGGTCGTACAGGGACTTCAGATTTCACTGACCTTGGTAAGTTACTGCCAAGTGAGGAAAGCTGAACGAATGTACGTTGATACAATTTTTTGGTAGTGCAGGGAGTTTAGGAAAAAGGAAAATACTGTATGTTTATTTCTCTCTATGTTCAAAGTGCTTAAAACTAAATTAGTGTTTGCAATATGCCTGTTTTGTTTCTGTTCTCTTTTATATTTTGCAGGTGATGCTGTAAAAATCATGTGGTAAGATGTATTGCTGTTTATAGTGGTCATTTAATGCAGAGTATAACAAAACAAATCTTAGACTTTGGTGTC
Source organism: Ambystoma mexicanum (assembly GCF_040938575.1). Taxonomy (NCBI): domain Eukaryota; kingdom Metazoa; phylum Chordata; class Amphibia; order Caudata; family Ambystomatidae; genus Ambystoma; species Ambystoma mexicanum. Next base: position 490,743,134 of record NC_090926.1, on the reverse strand, counting down.
ATTTATGCATCAGTGAATACTTTCTATATAAGGGAACCACAGGGGTTTATACCAGAGTGGTAAAGCATGTACCAATTTACAATTCTAGCTAAAATAGCAAACAAGGGAAAGTGAGTGAATCTCTGCAAGGTAGGAAGGTGTGTGTAATCTTGCATGCTGAAAAGAAGGAGTATCAGATTAGACACATAGATTGCTGGATGTATATAAGCTAGTAATGGCAGCCACAAACCACAGGTGGCGTTCTGAATAAACTCATTTGTTTCTCCGAAGTGTCATAAGTCTGGGGGCTCTCTACAGGTGACTAAAAGACATTCTAACAGAAAGTAAAGGTTTGTTTTATGATGGGGTTGCAGTATAAAAGAAAAACCTTGTTCACTACTATACCAGAAAAATAAGGTAATTCTGAAAATACCACAAAATAAGACACCACTAAAATTACCACCAATACAAACTAGCAATACATAATCACCAAAATAGAGTAATAGCAAACCCACTCTAAATGTAAGGTCAGTTCACTGCCAAATTACCACCAAAATTTTACGGTAAGAAAAATACTGCCAAATCCCGAACTTACCCCAATAAGACACATTTTGTCACAGAAATGGTGCGTTGGCCGGGAAATAGACTGTAGAGCATCTATTGGGTGTGGCAAGTTTGTTCCACACTACCATACTTGCATTAAAGGGAACTCATTTTGTGAGAGCAGGGTGACACTGAAAGTGAATCTCAGAATGTCTCAAATTGATGCCACATTCCCAGAGTTGGTGAAATATTTGGAGGCAAAATGATAAGCACATGGAAAATGGCCAAAAAATTAATGCCACAGAGTGGCATAACCGTATCTATGGGGAGGTTCAGAAAGAACCATTGACAACATTTTTGAAGACGGTAGCATAATTCAGGTCTGTCTTCTGAGATTATTAAATGCTGATTGTCTGATACGGCTATGTGCCAAAACATGGTTCAATTTAAATTGGTCTCTGCGAATGCAAGAAAATGATGGCAAGCTAATTAGCAGACTAAAAATCGAATTCGATGGAGCTAGTGAACAGGAGAAAACGTTAAGAGCAGAAATTGAGGTATGTCAAAAGGACATGCAATCAAAGTGTTAAGAATTCGATACTCAATTGTCTCAAAGGAAAAAACTATTTGAGGACAGTGAGCAAGAATTAAAACACTTTTAGGATTGGTACGCCACATTAGACAAGAGAAAGATGAGGCTATTTTGGAAATACAAGTTTTACAAAAAGAGAATTTAGAGAAAGAAGGTGAGCTTCAGACGGTTGAACAAGAGATAGCTAAAATGTTTCAAGAAAGGGACAAGCGAGACTGTGGGGCCGATTCACGGAACAAATGTTTGCCGAAAATCCCAGCGCAAGCTGGCGCAATCGTGAGAAAGCAAGCGCACGCGTGTGATTCAAGGAAGGCGCTGCGCGTGTTTTCTACTGGTTGTGTGCCAAATCCATGCATGGTGCATGCAGGCGCACAGGTCATAAAACGGCGTGCGCTACGCGCACAGGGAAAGCGCACATAGTGCGGCGCACACAACAAAAGTGGGTGGAACAGTGGGCGTAACAAGCGGAATGGGGAATAACGCGTGAAAAAGAAGGCGTAACTGGAGAAGTACTGCAGGGAACTACACGGAATGCCCACACGCACGCGAACAACCCGTATTCATGAATTCGAATACGGGAAATCTGCGCATGTCAAAAGATGCACACAAGCGTCAACGCGTCCGCCACACGAAGGCAGGCGGAAGCGTCCCGTACACAGTATAAATGTGCGCGCAAACAACAAACACGTATATACAGCTACGATGAATGCCCTGTTTGTCGCAGCACTGATCGTGGGACACCACAGGAGGAGGAGAATAGCCAGGGCCCGCATTTTTTCACCCCGGACAAGCCTTTTTGGGATGCCTGACGACCAGGTCTACGACAGGTATATGTTTCCACCTCGTATCATCCTAGACCTGGTCAGGGAGTGGGAAGATTACCTTACATCCCCCACCCTCTGCTCCCAAGCATTGAGCCACTTGGAGAAGGTGCTCAATGTCCTGCATTTTTTGGCCATGGGTCATTTCAGCGGACTACTGCCATAGTGGGGGGGTCGCACAGGCCACGCAGTCACGCTGCCTACACCAGGTGTTGGCAATCATCACTGCACGCCCGTCAGTTCGCAGACACATATACATGCCCAGAACACCCGCAGAAAGGCAGGCTGTTGTCCAGGACATTTACAGGGTGGCACACTTCCCCAAAGTGCTCGGTGCCATAGATTGCACCCTTGTGGCCCTACGTCCACCTCGGGCCACTGAGCACATCTACCGAAACTGCAAGCACTGGCATTCCATCAACTTGACGGTGGTATGCGATGCAAAGGGAATCCTCACCTCTGTCTATGCAAACTACACTGGCTCCACCCATGACAGTTTCATATACAGAATGTCTGCCCTGAGCCGGGCCCTGGAAGCTGGGCAACATGGCGACACATGGCTCCTAGGTGAGTACAAATGACCATGCACATGCATGCATGTCACACACACACAAATACACAAACCCCAATAATCACAACCATCATCACCTCTCCAGGGGACAGTGCCTACCCTTTGAGCAACCACATGATGACGCCAATCCGGAACCCCACCACACCACCCCAGGTAAGATACAACACGGCCCATATTGCAACAAGGGCCATAGTGGAGCACACATTCGGAGTGCTCAAGTCACGCTTCCGCTCCCTTGACCGCTCTGGCGGGCAGCTACTCTATGCACCCCCAGTAGTGTGCAGGATCATTGTGGCAGCATGTGTCCTGCACAATGTTGCAACACAGCAGGGCGTACCGGTGGACATGGTGGAGCCCCCACATCCCCAACCACAGGCACAGGTGCTGCCCATGGGAGGGGATAGGGCATGTGGCAAGGAAGCCCAGACCCAGCTTGTGGCCACATTTTTCACCTAAACTCCCACCCATGCAGAGTGCACACAGGCCTGGCACATACCAGGTGACAATCGATGATAACAAAGAGACAGTCAACTGTCACAACCTTATCACCCTGAGAATGTTGCCATGGAAGTGCCACATTCTGTGCATCCCTAGCTACTTAAACATAAGCAATCCTGTGTGACCACAAGGCACACATGCAAGTTGTGAATAGCACAGACCTGCAAAACAGGCCATGAATATCACTGTTATGTCACCCAAACCCTCCCAAACCACAACAGGACATGGCAAGCAATAGCTATACACCAACACAGTACCAATAAGGTACACATTGACATGTGAAAAATGTAAAGTGGCATCAGACAATGATGCCTGACAAGGAGTCAGATGAAATGACGGACCAACAACCTCCCACACAAAAGAAGTCATACCCAAATGCATTCCAACAGTTGTAGTTGTAACATAACAATGAATGCCTGCCTACATGCACATTGTGCATAGCAAAATCAACACTGCACCTTCTGTGTGCCATGTCCACCTCATGCAACACACTGCTCAGCGCACAGCATATTGAACAGCCATTGTGTGTGACGCACAACCTAAGCATCACATGTAAGCGACAAACTACATCAAAAAGCAAAATACGCATGTACAGGATCCACAATTGGTCATAGGTCATGTGCTGCAGGGACACAGTGGGCACCAGAAGGCAAACAGAGTTTACATGTAGACATGGAAGGGTGGTTGTACATGTAGTGGATCATAGTGCGAGTGTGTGGGTCAATAGGGACATGCACTCAATATATGCATGTGCAATCAAGTGACCATTAGTGTTCTCTACACATCACATGTGAACATTCACCATGTGTACACCCCAGCATGTCAAGCCACAACTATTCCCTCACACCTGAAAGCTAAACACAACACATGAACAGGCATTGATCAGCAGAATACATCATGTACATAGGATACCGCAATTACAATGTCAGGGTGCGCATCACACTGTAGGGCAAGGCAACTGTCAACAACAAAACACCCCCCCCCCCCACAAATCACCATGACCCACTGAACAACAGCACCTGGGTTATGTAGCCTTCAACCTTGAAGTTCACCTGGCCACAGGATCACCCTTCCCCTTTGTCAACATCTCCCACCTTGTGTGCAAAAAGTTTCCAGCACCCTCAGAGGCCACCTTGACTTGCAAAAACACCAAATCAAAGAGAACTGAAAGCAGGCCAACACAGAAGCCAAGCAAAAAGCCTGCAGGCAGCAAAACAAACCAGAAGAGCCTCCAGTAGATGACTTGAAGTAGCAGTACGTCACAAAGCCCAAGTACTACCACAGTGACGTAACAACCAAGGTAGCACAGTAAAACAATGTCACAACAGGATGTGTACCATGTGTGGTACATAACACAGAATAATGCACCACAAACTGATGTGTACTGTCACAGCTCCCGTGTACAGGTGCAGGAGTGGCACGAACCAACCACCCCCACTGTGGTCGGGGTGCCTGCAAGGTCAAACTCACACAGGTCTCTGAGACCCTGGTGGGGAAGGAGGGTCATGGATATGCAGTCGGGACAGGCATTGCTATACTGGATAACCGGAATGAGGGGCAGGAGAGGGGAGTAGTATTCACATGGGAAACTAGGAAATGCACAAAAATGTACTCCTCACATTTACACATACACAAGTAAACCAAACCTAATCATCATGCACATAGTAACAAATTACTCAAATGGAAGACAAAGAGAAATTTATCTCTGGGTTGAGTGCTGGCGTCCTGCCTGCGCACTCTCAGGTCCGGTAACAGGAGTAGTTTAATGCTGCAAAGAGAGCCACAGTTACTAATCTGTGCGTGCCCATAACACACAAACACACCACCATATATGCCCCAAAGTAACAAAATACTCTACAAACAAACAATCTGGTGTGGATGCTTCGTACCCATACGTAACATTACCCCTGTGATGGTTCATACACAGTCACTGCAGTAAGTCATGCACCACTGGGTGCGTTGCAAATGGAAGACCAATGTGTCACGAATCACACACCATGCAATGTTCCCTGGGTAAGCAGCTAGATGCAAATAGCAAGGTATGACTTCAGAACAAGTCATGTTCCGCCATGACCCAAATAAAGTAGGTAGTGCATGTGTCAAATTCTACATGGTAATGAAATGCACTGCACACGAGTCTGTCCCTTGCTATCTGACCCTGTGAGCTGCTTCTTGCCATGTCTTGCAATGCTACATGGCTAATACAAGTGCCTCAATTAACCATGGTGGAACGGAAGGTATGTGCCACTGGACCTGCAGGTGCCACAGACAACTTTCCCATCAACTAGCCATTAGTCCACCAACGCTTCTCAGCTGTATTGTGCGCTTCAACACCAATATTTGTCCAAGCCTACCATCAGTGCTGCTGCTAAGCATGCATGTGCAACTGGCCAGGTGGAAGGTCTGCTGCGTTGTGGCCCCCCTGTGCTGCTCACCTTGCCTGGAGTCCCTTGAAACACATCAGCTGTTTTCAGATGCAATAGCGCAATCCCTGTGCCTCTGCTTGTGCACACATGGACGTGTCGGCACCACCAAATGTGTCCAGCTTCCAGATGTCCAATTGCCCATGTCTGCTGGCAAAGGTGGTCTGAAGGCTCATCCCCCTGCAGAAAGTGCATGAAACACATGATTAATGCTTTAAAAGCATCTGTGGACCCCAAGCTGCAAACACATACACAAGACAAGCTTGAAGGGCCCAGCTGGAACAGACAGTGGATGCTCTCAAAAGCCACAAAGCACCACACCGTCACATGAAAGCACAATAGACAAGCAATTTTAAACTATATTAACTAATTACACTAACTATGAAAAACCTACATTACCTATTTAAACTAACTATCAAATTGAAACTAAACTAACTAAACTAAAAGAAAAATCAACAATGGCCACATACGACCCGGGGGGGGAGGCACCCAGGAGGGGGGAGGTACAGGATGCTGCTCAAGACCCACATGCGATGATGTTGAGGAAAAAAAAATCTCCATGGGCTCAACGCCTGCACAGCCCGACCTATGTGGGAGATAGACTGTCGTCTGAGACTGGCTCTTCCTGGAAAGGAGGACATGGCACAGGAGCCTGACCACGCCTAGCCGCAGCTTGCCCCTCGTCGGCAGCAAGTCTGCCGGATGGGTGAGCCTGGTTCTGTGCGGCGATCACACGTAGGTCTGCATGCAGAACCTCCCGTGATACACGTGCTTCCTCTTGCAAGGTAGCACGTGTAACACGGAGTTCCTCCTGCAAGCCCTGGCTGGACAACTGCTACACCTCCCGGCAAGCATGTAGCTCAGCCGAGATGGTACGCTCAAGCTGCGCAAACCTCTCCTCTGCCCGCTCCCTCTGGGACATCATAAGGACACCCAGAGTGGATCTGAGGGAAGCATTCTCTTGCCTTAGGGCCTCCATGTGTGCCTCTGCGTGAGCAGCAATTGCTTTACGCAGAGACGACATTTCAGCCTGGCGTTCCCTGTCTGAGGTCGCCATGCCCAGCCTGAGCAGTGGGCCGTGGACCGTGCTGCCTGCTGCTGGAGAAGCACCTGCCTAGCAGGGGGGAGCACAGATTGGGCCTCACGCTCCATGCTCTCAGCGATGTTCTCCATTGCTGCCCCTTGCCGTTCAGAATTGGCAGTCATGTCTTGCTCCCACTCAGTATACTGTGATTGCGCGTGGCGACCGCGTTGCTGGGCTTGACCAAGGACTGGTTGTCCTCGTTGTGTTGGCACCGCCCGCGGCTGCACGACTACATGCCCCCGTCAATGTGATGGCCCAGGCACATCAGTGACTGGTGTGGAGGGTGACCCTGCGTTCCGATCCACCACAGGCGGAGGTTCCAAGACTGTCTGCCCCCTCAGTGCAGGGGTCGCAGACAGAGGAGTGTCCACATCAGAATCACTCACCCCTGACATATGGACCTGATGCTCGTCCAACTCGACATGGACGTCAGAGTGGTCATCAGGGCTTGGCTCATTGCCAGCCAGAGACAAGATGGACTGCAGCACATGTGGGTTTTCGTGGCTTACCACCCCACTACCCCCACTTGTGCCGGGTTGCTGTAGTGATAACAACCCTGTGCCTGGCATGACAACACCATCCTCTGACTCCATTGCATCATCATCTGAAAAGTAGAGAGAAATAAGATCACTACACCTGTTAGAAGCACACAACACACACACACACAGACACCAAACACATCAAGCAGACATGTCACACACAAAATAGAACCTGCCATGCATGCTTGGTCAACTTGAAATTGCTTCTGTGATTAGGCATGTCAAAAGGTGTCAGTTTTCACTGAAGTGGGTCAATGCAGTGCAGCAAATATGTACGTTACTCACTATCTACATGTAAAAGAACTTCATGATGTGTGTCATAAAATGTGAAGGCAGTGTAAGGTCAACTTCAGGTATCACGTGCAATGTGCATTCAATGGGTAGCATGTCTACAAGAAAACCACCTCTCTCCCCAAGTGCAAATGCAGGGATGCCTAGCATGGTATCAAAAGGCCCAACATAGAACTGTGTATTGACAGACAGTGTTGACTAGCATCAACAGCATCATGTGAATCAAGTGACAACACAGCAAATGATGAAGGGACAGTAAGCAGGACACATGATGAAACCTCTGGAGTACACCCACGTGTGAAGAAGACACTACACCAGTTGAACAGAGTCATTGGCCATTAAACAGGCTGAGGCCTGTGACATACACAGACTGTCAGGCCCTAAACATGTGCACAACGCAGTACTGAGCCACAGTGGACATGGGAAGGCTGGTGAAATGCCATGCAATGTATGTCACCCAGGAGTTGTATTACAGTGATCATCCAGTCAAGGACACATAGGGGCATGCATGGAATGCACATGGAGCATGAATGGGCACTCATGTCCCTGCAGGGCATCTGACCTCTGCACAGTACAAGTGAGATACCCTGCATCAAGTACTAAGGATGTACCACACAGCATATGTCTGGCAGATTGGCCACTGGAAGTTAGCATGTACACAGGACGCATGAACAGGGAAGTACCCGACGGCAATATTGAAGTAGACCAGTGCAACGGTGGAATTGGGGTGCAGAGCGGGGGGTGGAGGGAGCATGCCTACATGGAGTACCCGCATGCAGGCAGAGGACACATGCACGTCACTCAAACTATGACATTGTCCCTGGGCTGAGAGGAAGGTCACCCCACGCTACATGCAGAAGGGCCAGTGAGCTGGAACATGGACCGGAGGGGCATACTGGTAACCAGCATGTGAGTAGGGTGCAATAGTGGTGATGCGGACAGTCCCCGTCTGCTCCACATGTCCCCCATCCAGCAGAGCAGACATGCATCAGGGAAGCATTGCATTACTTGCACATCAGAACAATGTACAGGTGACATGTAGTGGCAGTCATGCACAACACATCACACAAGTAAAACACACACGTCCTCAACAAACACGCATCAACACTCACTGGGCTGGGCATCAAAGTCCGGCATCTCTCCCACTCCTTCGACCGATTCAGATGGTATGAACGCCGCAACGAGTGACTCATGCAGAGTGAGGTCTTCCTCCTCTGGTGCAGGCCCACTGCCAGTCACCAATGTCCAGTTGTAGTTTGAGGCACGCTTAGCCTTAGCTATGCGTTTGAGGTCATTCCAACACTTTTTGCACTCTTGCGCCGTGCGCACCGTCATGGCCGAATGCACTCACATGTTCCGCAACTTGCTTCCAGTGGGCAGCCGTAGTCTGACAATTAGCACCCACTAGAATGTCACTGCTGTGGTCCCGCACGTAGTCCATGAGGAAGTCCAGTTCCTGTTTGCAGAAAGGCTTCTTCCCCGACATGCAGGAGGTTGTGGCAGTGTGTGGGGTCCCAGCCTGTGCTGCAGGTGCAACCTTCCTCCACTTGGATTGTGGCGCAGACCCTGGCTGGCTAATGCCGCTCTGATCAGTATGGCCGGTGCTTTCGGTGGATTGAGTCAATGGAGTGGCAGGTGGAGGGACGACCAAAGGCCTGACTTGTGTCAGTGGCAGCTGGGTGCCCTCTAATGGACCCTGCGCAGCAACATCCGCTGTGGCAGGGTCATTGACCGCAACTGTCCTGGTTGGTAGACTCACAACTGGGGTGTTGTTGGGTGCATCTGCCCCTGCACTTGCCAACACCCGGCTGTTTGGGGCAGAAGATGACATAACTGCTCCAGGGACACGTGTCTTGGTCAGGGCAGCCCTGCGTGCCCCTACGGTTTCCCTCCTGGCCTGTTGCAAATCTTCCAAGGGCTCTTCAAGTGCCAACACATCCTGCGCTGGCAGACCCTGAGCCTGGGTGGTGGTGTCCACAGCTGCACCTGCAGCTACCACTACCCTTGGGCCTATGGCAGTCTATGAAACGGACTGCCAGGTCACATGGGCGCCAGTGCCAGATGCAGAAGCTGCATCTTCCGAAACCACAGGGGGTGGTGGCATGACTGCACCGACACATGGCACAACATCGTGTTCAAGTGGCGCACCCCTGCCTCTTCCCCCTCTGCGGCCACCCTGGACACCCTGGAGTCCCCCTACTCCCTGGTCACCCCGGCCACGTCCCTGACCACGCCCGCCATGAGGAGGACGCCCAGCTGAGGCGTCCCTCACCTTTGGTGGCCTCCCAACCATGGCACATATGTAGTAGTGCCGGCACAGATGGGGTAGTGCCAATGGGAGGTGTACACCACAATTGACCTGGGCAATTGGGGTGAAGGGGGTGGGATGCAAGATGTTAACAGCCCCCCTGCACCTGCAAGGCTTTATGTGACCCCGGTGATGTAGTGACGTGTCACGCAACGCTCTGGCACCCCAAAACTGCAGTAAAACTGTGCACACAACCCTGCAGCCTACGTGCGTGGAATCAACCTCCTGCAGTACGCGGTGGCACCCAGTAACACGAAAAATGCGTACGCGTGGGACACCCAGGCTACTATGACCTCGTAAATGGGTGTGATACACAGGGGCACCCGCAGTGGGAAAAATAGCATGCGCGACTCACCGTCTGACTAGTGCGATGCAGAAAAACACACGTAGGAAATACCCTCACCAAAAGAAGAGATACGTCCTTGATAGCTGTGAAGTTGTGATGGCGCGTGAAACAACACGAAGCAGCAACACACGTCGGTTTCTACGAAAGGCACGTACAGCGAACTGCTGGCCCCGCTCACCTTTAACCCGTGCTGAGGGAAACGCATGCATGCGTCACGGCACTTACGCGCGTAGGCCCTTTCCTCGGATTACACGCATTCACACGTGGACGTCACAGATGTGCTTACTTGTTAAGGGCCTTTCCTCAAATTACACGTTGACGTGCAATTTTTTCAGGTGCCAAATCACCCCTATCAAGCTGGCCACGCAAAAACACATGGAAGAGCACGCTCCTGCCCAGAAGGCCGAATTACTGCCCCCCAGAGCCCCGAGCACGCTCCCACCTGCCAAATGCTGCTGCCTGGCTTCCTGCTGCCCACGTGCCCTGCTATTTGCTGCCTGCACTTCAGCCAGGGATGCAGTTGCTGTGACCACCCCTGCTGGAACCGAAGACTCCCGACTGGGATGCCATCGCTCCACAGCCCAGCCCCAGGACCCAGTTGCCCACCCACTCCTGCCTCTGGGGTTGCCATGTCGGGCACAACACCATCTGGCACCACTGGCAACCCCCAGCCAGAGAGGCAGAGGGCCACCAGCTTTAGTGCCAGGGAAGTTGGTGTCCAGGTGGAGCAAGTCCAGGGGCAGTATGATGCCCTCTTTGGAAGTTTGCGCGCCGACTATGAAGGACGGACCAGGATCTGGATGGACATCATGACTGCCATCAACGCGGAGGGGGTGGCAGTTCGCGACTTACAACATGTCAAGAAGCGCTGGGAGGACTTCAGGTCCAGGACCCTCAACAAGGCCCGGCACCTCTCGAAGGCAGTGGATGCCAAGGGGTGCCAGGGCCACCTGTCTGACCACAAAAAGAGGGTCCTGGAACGCATATGCCCAGCGCTCCACGTCCAGATCCCTGAGAGGCAGACCCGTCTGGAGTCGAGCGGTAAGTGTACATGCATACAGATTGGATGCTGTGTGTGTTGTGGTGTGCCAGTAGTGTGCAGGTTGCACATGTGTTTTTGTAGGGCCATGTAGGGATGTGTATGAACATGGGCGTGAGGCTGCCACATGTGAGTCCTCTGAGGTGTGAGACACCTCGATGGTGTATGTGTTGGTAAGAATGCTGGGAAAATGCAGGTGTGGGAGCACACATGTTTGAATTTCTGTGTATGTACGTTGGCATGGTTGTGGTGTCACACATGGATGGTGGTTCCTGCTGCATGTATCTGCACTGTGTACATTTGCATGTGTGTGTATTTGACAAGTGTGCAACTGTGATGCAACTTGGATGCATGTGACACTGACATGTAGAAGGCTTGATGCCGGATGTGACATGGATGGCGATCTCATCACTGTGACAGCTGGTGGACATGTACACATGCATGTAAGTGGGGTGGCGTGTGTGCATGTGTTGTGCACTCCCCGTGTTTCATGTGACGTCAGGCTCACCTTCGGATGCTCATGCTGTTGTATGTGTATGGATGGTGCTGGCTGGTGCAATATTGCTGTGGAATTGCTCATGTGTGTGAGTACAAATGACATGTGTGTTGGGGAGTGTGATGCCATGTCTGAAGTATGACACTGCCACTCATTTACAACTGTCATGTGTGTATCAGTCCATTGTACAGTGCTCTGATGCCTGTGTTTTATCTCTTCCTGTCTGCAGCGTCAACTGATGAAGAGGGCGGAGAGGGTGCTGTGGAGCACAGCGGCAGGGATCCCACCACCAGCCAGAGACGCAAGGGCTGGCTCCCCTCCCAGATTGGCATCTCGTCGGGGAGTGAAGAGTCTGGTGCCGCGTCCCAGGCCGCAGCTGCCGAGGGTAGGTCCAAGAGGCGGAGATCAGAAGTGGACTCCTCGGCAGCAGAAGGGGCAGCTGAGACCCCACAGGGTCCGACAGAGGAAGATGGCACAGAGTCATCCAGGTTGGTGGGGGGTTTGGTGGAGGAGGAGGCCACGGAAGTGACACCCACGGGGTCGGGAGGTGGGATTCCACTGGTGCTAGTGGTGCAGTGCAGGGGCAGGTACAGGAGGCAGCACAGGCAGCCGCGGAGGTGCCCGTGTGTAATCATGTCCCTGATCCTGTCACTGCATCATCTGGCACCATCAGGGATGCCTACGTCCAGACCTGTTTTCAGGGAGGGGATGAGAGCACAACAACTGCCCTTCTTCTCCCTGCAGACGTGGCTATTCGGGACCGTGTTGAGCCTGTCCTGGCTGGGATAGCGTTGCATCAACGGGGCATGTGAGGTGACCTGCAGTCTTTTCGTGGAGATACTGCTCGTCATCTCACATGCCTCTTTGACCACGTTGACCTACTGGGACGGGTCACCGGTGCTGGATTCCTCTGTGTGCTGGACCTACTTGCGACCCCCTCCTCACCTGAACCCCCTACGCACCAGTCATCCTCCATGCCATCTTCCCACCCATGTATCACCTGAGTACACTGTGGTGCTGCCTCTGACCCAGCGGCAAGGCTGGTGGAGGACACATCCCTGCCACAGTCGGGAGTCGGACGTCCAGCATTCATGTCCCCAGCACCCCCACCCCCCAGCAGTGAGGGGCACCTTCCAGCTCGCCCCCACTCATGTCCCACTCATGTCCCCCAGCACCCACCCCACCCCCCAGCAGTGAAGGGCGCCTGCCAGCAGGCCCCCACTCATGTCCCCCTTACATGAAGTAAAGATGCACAATCATGGCCCACCTCTTCACCAAAATTCCACAGCACGCCACCCCATTCTTGAGACACAATGATTTCCCAATCCACCCCACACTGACATGCCTATCTCAAGACACAAACCAAAAGTCAACTATGTACATCAACACATGTCCATCACACACACACACTGGTTGTCATTGATTGTGTAGACCCACATTTTCACATGCATTAACCCAATGAGCGAATCCCACACATGGAACTAAAATATGAAAATGTATTATGTACAAAAATAAAGCAATGAAATGAAAGCATAACAAAATAGCAAACATGAAATGAAAACCATGTGCAAAAAGTGAGTAAATGAAAAGTATAACCAATCCAAAGTAATCCTAAAGAAAAATAGTCAAAACTCTTCCTCCACCAATGTAAATCCAAAGGAAACGTAAACAGAAAAATCCATTGATCCATGGTGAAATCAAAAGAAAAAGTTCAAATAAATCCATTGTCCAACTATGTACAATCCATTGCAAGGGTCCATGAGCCCAACGAAAGAAATGAAACCTACCTAAGAAACTACCTAATAAAAAAAACTGTATACAAATGTGTGTGACATAGTCCATTCACCACAAATCAAAGGAAAAGGAAAAGGAAACCTAACTCTAAAAACTATTTACAATGGCAGCAGGCTAGTCCAACGGCTCACTTTTGGATGTCCCGGGCCAGGGCATCATTGAACTCCCGCACAATGTCCTGGAGGCAGTCCTCTTCCATGGCCCTGAGGGTTCGCAGGGACGACGACATGTTCACCTCCAACTCCCTGTGAATTGCCTCAAGGCACTCGGCCCGCCTTAGGGCCCTCCGCATGGAGTTCTCCGCCGTGACTCATCACTGTGACAGTTGGTGGACATGTACACATGCATGTAAGTGTGGTGGCGTGTGTGCATGTGTTGTGCACTCCCCGTGTTTCATGTGAAGTCAGGCTCACCTTCGGATGCTCATGCTGTTGTATGTGTATGGATGGTGCTGGCTGGTGCAATATTGCTGTGGAATTGCTCATGTGTGTGAGTACAAATGACATGTGTGTTGGGGAGTGTGATGCCATATCTGAAGTATGACACTGCCACTCATGTACAACTGTCATGTGTGTATCAGTCCATTGTACAGTGCTCTGATGCCTGTGTTTTATCTCTCCCTGTCTGAGCGTCAACTGATGAAGAGGGCGGAGAGGGTGCTGTGGAGCACAGCGGCAGGGATCGCACCACCAGCCGGAGATGCAAGGGCCGGCTCCCCTCCCAGATAGGCATCTTGTCGGGGAGTGAAGAGTCTGGTGCCGCGTCCCAGGCCGCAGCTGCCGAGGTTAGGTCCAAGAGGCGGAGGTCAGAGGTGGACGCCTTGGCAGCAGAAGGAGCAGCTGAGACCCCACAGGGTCCGACAGAGGAAGATGGCACAGAGTCATCCAGGTTGGTGGGGGGTTTGGTGGAGGAGGAGGCCGCGGAAGGGACACCCACGGGGTCTGGAGGTGGGGATTCCACTGGTGCTAGTGGTGTAGTGCAGGGGCAGGGACAGGAGGCAGCACAGGCAGCCGCGGAGGTGCCTGTGTGTAATCATGTCCCTGATCCTGTCACTGCATCATCTGGCACCATCAGGGATGCCTACGTCCAGACCCGTTTTCAGGGAGGGGATGAGCGCACAACAACTGGCCTTCTTCTCCCTGCAGACGTGTCTATCCGGGACCGTGTTGAGCCTGTCCTAGCTGGGATAGCGTTGCATCAACGGGGCATGCGAGGTGACCTGCAGTCTGTTCTTGGAGATACTGCTCGTCATCTCACATGCCTCTTTGACCACGTTGACCTACTGGGACGGGTCACCGGTGCTGGATTCCTCCGTGTGCTGGACCTACTTGCGACCCCCTCCTCACCTGAACCCCCTACGCGCCAGTCGTCCTCCATGCCATCTTCCCATCCATGTATCACCTGAGTACCCTGTGGAGCTGCCTCTGACCCAGCGGCCAGGCTGGTGGAGGACACATCCCTGCCACAGTCGGGAGTCGGACGTCCAGCATTCATGTCCGCAGCACCCCCACCCCCCAGCAGTGAGGGGAACCTTCCAGCAGGCCCCCACTCATGTCCCACTCATGCCCCCAGCACCCACCCCACCCCCCAGCAGTGAGGGGTGCCTGCCAGCAGGCCCCCACTCATGTCCCCCCTACATGAAGTAAAGATGAACAATCATGGCCCACTTCTACACCAAAATACCACAGCACGCCAGCCCATCCTTGAGACGCAATGATTTCCCAATCCACCCCACACTGACATGCCTATCTCAAGAGACAAACCAAAAGTCGACTATGTACATCAACACATGTCCATCACACACACACACTGGTTGTCATTGATTGTGTAAACCCACATTTTCACATGCATTAACCCAATGAGCGAATCCCACACATGGAACTAAAATATGAAAATGTATTATGTACAAAAATAAAGCAATGAAATGAAAGCATAACAAAATAACAAACATGAAATGAAAACCATGTGCAAAAGGTGAGTAAATGAAAAGTATAAACAATCCAAAGTAATCCTAAAGAAAAATAGTCAAAACTCTCCCTCCACCAATGTAAATCCAAAGGAAACGTAAACAGAAAAATCCATTGATCCATGGTGAAATCAAAAGAAAAAGTTCAAATAAATCCATTGTCCAACTATGTACAATCCATTGCAAGGGTCCATGAGCCCAACGAAAGAAATGAAACCTACCTAAGAAACTACCTAATAAAAAAACTGCATACAAATGTGTGTGGCATAGTCCATTCACCACAAATCAAAGGAAAAGGAAAAGGAAACCTAACTCTAAAAACTATTTACAATGGCAGCAGGCTAGTCCAACGGCTCACTTTTGGATGTCCCGGGCCAGGGCATCATTGAACTCCCGCTCAATGTCCTGGAGGCAGTCCTCTTCCATGGCCCTGAGGGTTCGCAGGGACGACGACATGTTCACCTCCAACTCCCTGTGAATTGCCTCAAGGCACTCGGCCCGCCTTAGGGCCCTCCGCATGGAGTTCTCCGCCGTGACTCATCACTGTGACAGTTGGTGGACATGTACACATGCATGTAAGTGTGGTGGCGTGTGTGCATGTGTTGTGCACTCCCCGTGATTCATGTGACGTCAGGCTCAAATTCGGATGCTCATGCTGTTGTATGTGTATGGATGGTGCTGGCTGGTGCAATATTGCTGTGGAATTGCTCATGTGTGTGAGTACAAATGACATGTGTGTTGGGGAGTGTGATGCCATGTCTGAAGTATGACACTGCCACTCATGTACAACTGTCATGTGTGTATCAGTCCATTGTACAGTGCTCTGATGCCTGTGTTTTATCTCTCCCTGTCTGCAGTGTCAACTGATGAAGAGGGCGGAGAGGGTGCTGTGGAGCACAGCGGCAGGGATCGCACCACCAGCCGGAGATGCAAGGGCAGGCTCCCCTCCCAGATAGGCATCTTGTCGGGGAGTGAAGAGTCTGGTGCCGCGTCCCAGGCCGCAGCTGCCGAGGGTAGGTCCAAGAGGCGGAGGTCAGAGGTGGACGCCTCGGCAGCAGAATGGGCAGCTGAGACCCCACAGGGTCCGACAGAGGAAGATGGCACAGAGTCATCCAGGTTGGTGGGGGGTTTGGTGGAGGAGGAGGCCGCGGAAGGGACACCCACGGGGTCTGGAGGTGGGGATTCCACTGGTGCTAGTGGTGTAGTGCAGGGGCAGGGACAGGAGGCAGCACAGGCAGCCGTGGAGGTGCCTGTGTGTAATCATGTCTCTGATCCTGTCACTGCATCATCTGGCACCATCAAGGATGCCTACGTCCAGACCCGTTTTCAGGGAGGGGATGAGCGCACAACAACTGGCCTTCTTCTCCCTGCAGACGTGGCTATCCGGGACCGTGTTGAGCCTGTCCTAGCTGGGATAGCGTTGCATCAACGGGGCATGCGAGGTGACCTGCAGTCTTTTCTTGGAGATACTGCTCGTCATCTCACATGCCTCTTTGACCACGTTGACCTACTGGGACGGGTCACCGGTGCTGGATTCCTCCGTGTGCTGGACCTACTTGCGACCCCCTCCTCACCTGAACCCCCTACGCGCCAGTCGTCCTCCATGCCATCTTCCCACCCATGTATCACCTGAGTACCCTGTGGAGCTGCCTCTGACCCAGCGGCCAGGCTGGTGGAGGACACATCCCTGCCACAGTCGGGAGTCGGACGTCCAGCATTCATGTCCCCAGCACCCCCACCCCCCAGCAGTGAGGGGCACCTTCCAGCAGGCCCCCAATCATGTCCCACTCATGTCCCCCAGCACCCACCCCACCCCCCAGCAGTGAGGGGTGCCTGCCAGCAGGCCCCCACTCATGTCCCCCCTACATGAAGTAAAGATGAACAACTATGGCCCACTTCTACACCAGAATACCACAGCACGCCACCCCATCCTTGAGACGCAATGATTTCCCAATCCACCCCACACTGACATGCCTATCTCAAGACACAAACCAAAAGTCAACTATGTACATCAACACATGTCCATCACACACACACACTGGTTGTCATTGATTGTGTAAACCCACATTTTCACATGCATTAACCCAATGAGCGAATCCCCCACATGGAACTAAAATATGAAAATGTATTATGTACAAAAATAAAGCAATGAAATGAAAGTATAACAAAATAGCAAACATGAAATGAAAACCATGTGCAAAAGGTGAGTAAATGAAAAGTATATCCAATCCAAAGTAATCCTAAAGAAAAATAGTCAAAACTCTCCCTCCACCAATGTAAATCCAAAGGAAACGTAAACAGAAAAATCCATTGATCCATGATGAAATCAAAAGAAAAAGTTCAAAATAATCCATTGTCCAACTATGTACAATCCATTGCAAGGGTCCATGAGCCCAACGAAAGAAATGAAACCTACCTAAGAAACTACTTAATAGAAAAACTGTATACAAATGTGTGTGGCATAGTCCATTCACCACAAATCAAAGGAAAAGGAAAAGGAAACCTAACTCTAAAAACTATTTACAATGGCAGCAGGCTAGTCCAATGGCTCACTTTTGGATGTCCCGGGCCAGGGCATCATTGAACTCCCGCTCAATGTCCTGGAGGCGGTCCTCTTCCATGGCCCTGAGGGTTCGCTGGGACGAGGTCATGTTCACCTCCAACTCCCTGCGAATTGCCTCAAGGCACTCGGCCCGCCTCAGGGCCCTCTGCATGGAGTTCTCCGCCATGACCATTGTGAGCCATGCCTCTTCCGCCCGCTGCTGCTCTGCATCTATGGCGTGGCCCAACCGCTGCCACACGGAAGACACTTCCCATACTGGGGATGCTGAGTGAGATTTTTGTGATGGTCTAAGATTTTAGCTTGGAGGATTTCAATTTTTTTTTAGGAGGGCTTGACAATCTCTTGGGACTTAGTGGCCAGTGTGGAGAGTTCCTTAAAGATGGCGAAGAGCTCTTCGGATTCTGAGGTGGCGTTAGAGATTCTTTCGTTATATGATGCAGATTTAGCTGCTATAATGCTTTTTTTGTATTGGGTGGCCAGTGATTTGTAAGACGATAGTGAGGAAGCATTGGGCTCTTTTTGCCATAAGTTTAGGCCTTTACGTTTTTTGGTTCATAGTTCTTTTAGTTCTGCTGAGAACCAAGTATTGGAGTGTTTGGAGTTTTTGGATTTTTTTCTTTTGTAAAGGGGCGATGATGTCTATGGCAGTGCTAATGGTGGTTTTGTAGATATCTGCCAGTGCAGCTGGGTCAGATGTGGTAGGGAGGTTGTTCGTGAGGGGGACTGGGTAGGATGAGATGCTTTCTTTGGTGAGGTTCTTGGTGCTCCTTGCCATGGCTGGGGGTGTGGGCTTGAGTTTTTTTACCAAGTTATTATGTAGAGGGATGAAGAAGTGAATGAGAAAGTGGTCGGACCATGGGGTAGGCGTAGTGGAGCTGATGTCGATGCCGCAGTTGTGCTCAGCTACCCAGTCAAGAGTGCGCCCTTTACTGTGGGTAGGATGGAGTACTTTTTGTACGAAGCCCATTTCTTGGAGAGCTTGTGCATACACGATTATAGCTGGGCCAAATACTTCCCCTCGCCAATTTCTTCAAGACTTAAAAAGAGCTTTTTCTTTTTTTGATGTATCTTTTGATCCCAATTCCAATGAGTTTCAAACTGCCTATTTTTATGGTTTGCAGAAAGAAATTATATCACAGTTAGTCCGTGAATTTGATTGTGAGAAGTCCCTTGAATGGATTGTGCACCAAAGCACAAAACTGTATGAAGTGCTCTACTGTCAGGGTAGAGAGGACGATAATATGAAAGAAACAAGATCAAAATCTAAAGAACCCTCGGCAACAGTAAAGGAGATCAGGTCAGCTAAAATGTCACTTGAGTCCGCTCAAAGTCCAGGCAAAAATAATATGACACCCGAACAGAGTGGTACTCCACAGAGGTTACCGCCCTCGGCACCGATGTTTCAGTCACATGATCCTAGTAATAGGGAGAGCTACATTAGCCCTAGGTACTTAGGCGACAGGCCCCTGGCAGGATATCGAACAGACACGTCAGGCGTGAACAATATCAGATACAAAATCAAGACCAAAGAAATAAAAGTGCCTACGAGACATGGGGTACGCAGAGCAGATTTTACCCCAACACCATGATATATGGTAACCAGGATAGACCATGGTATGTGGATCAATCTACTGAAAATGGGAATCAGCATAGGGGACAGTACTCACAAAATGAGAGACAGGACGCAAGACAGAATATGAACTATGCTCCATGTCAACACAATCAATCACTGCCACCAGGGGTTTACAACCAAAGAATAAGTACACCCTGCTCCCGCTCCACATGAATCAATAGTTCAGAAACAATTCAAATAGGAATCACTCTGCTAGGCCGCAAAGAGAAGATTCTAGCCAAATGGAAAGATTCCAGTGTCTCACAGCCGAAGTAAAAATGTTGGCTGAACAGATAGGAAAACTCTGTGCAGCTCAAAAACAGTCATCAAATGAAGAGGCAGAAGGTCATAGAAGTGACCTGGTGGCTTCTGATAATAAGTGACTAAATATTCATGACACATGCAATGATAAAAAGACAGATTCCCCTGATCCAGTTTTGCATAATGACCCTGAGCTGTTTAATGGTTTAAAAATGAAAATACCTGCAAATGAACATGAGGCAGAAATTGCAGACACATCTAAGAAAGAGGTTTGGTTTAACCTGGCGTTGAAGCAAACATTGGAAATTTGTACAAATGAAAAAGGAAAACAAGAAGAACATGAAATTCCAAAGGAACAAAGAGAAAGATTTAAGAAAGACAACTCATGCACAGATAAAATAATTGATGAGGGAGTGGATGTGAATGTTAGAACACCATCCCTAGCCAATCAAGATGCTAATAAAATACAGACAGGAAGAATAAGTACTAAAAAGGAGGGTACTTATTAGTCACCTGAAGAATTCTTTGAGCCACAGATTTTTGAAGAAATTAAAAAGACTGGTATCATACCAAATACCCATCAATGCCCAGAATTAGAAAATGACAACTTATCAAGTGATGTTTATACGCATATTCAGTTGGAAAATTGCAGTGTGAACTCTGATTATCCCTGGATGGAAGGGCGAACAGTGGCCATATTCCAAATGACCACTGAACATGGGGAGATGAGTAAGGTTTCTCAAATGGAAATGGACAGAAAGGAGGGAAAGATGTCCTTTCATTTACCAATGTGTTTAGCCAAGAGTGAGAAGGGTCTGAGAAAAGTGAATCCTGAAATCACTAAGAATTAGCACTTTTTGTGTGTATTAGAGGATGTTGAAGACAGATATTATGCTCCCATTACTGTGAAGAGAAGTGCAATACATTTGCAATGATTAACACAGGCACACAGGCCACAATTATGTCCAAATAATTGGTAAAAAGTATCAATGAGGGGAGATCTCCACAGAATCAGATAAAAGTGAGACAGAGTGAAGGCCCGGTATAACAATTTAACGGTGAGGAGGTGCCTATCGAGGGTGTCACTGAAGTTGACATAAAGGTAGGAAGACACAGGGCCTCATCACGACTTGGGCGGTAACGGTAACGCTATTAGCACGGGCGGTATTAGCCCTACCGCCGAACTCCCCGGCGATAATAGCGCCGGATCACAAGTTCGGCGGTAATGTAAGTCCCCATTCCCCACTGAGCCCATTCGGGAATGCCCCATTCCCCATTGGGCTCAATGGGGAATCTTCGCGCTAATACCGCCGGTGGATTTCCTGCCGGTGGTAATAGCGCAAATTTTTGGCGGATTTCCCCCCAGCTCAGAGCTGGGGAAAAACCGCCGAAGCCCTGATTCGGCAGACCCTTAAATCCGGCGGTAATAGCGCTACCGCCAGATTTAAGGGTTACCGCCGAAGTCGTGATGAGTCCCACAGAATGAAACAGGAAGTATTGATCACATCTATTTGTGAAATTCCATTCTTGATGGGGACAGATTGCCTGAAAAGATTGTCCCCTCTCATTGATGGGGTAAATGGGGTTCTGACGTCTTTAACCAAAAAACCATTAAGGTCTAAAAAAATAAAGTCACAAAACAGCAGCATAAATGAATGCCATACTATTGCCAAATCGAATGATGTAGTGGAGGTCTACCTCCAGAATAGCTGTGTACCTAGTATCACTGTCATTTTGATGTGTCAGGACAAAATGCAAAGTGAAAAAGAAAAACAATCTGTGCAGATTTATTTGGATCCTAGGAAGAAATGGCTGAGAAAGATGAACGTACATTGTGCTTCTATTTAAAAGAGAAGAAGTGCAAACAGAACACCATCCCTAAAGCAGACACAGAAAAAACATATCACCACCCTTGCCGAAATACACATGGAGGATGAGCAGCCATGGATTCACATTGGTATAAATGGCCATTCTAAAATGATAAAAGCCACTTTGGCGCTTGAACAGGAAAGGTGTTTTTTTTAATGAGAAACTACTGCAGAGAATAATGGAAAGGGAGGAGATCCCGAAATTTAGAATTAAAAATGAATACTTCTCTGGTTTGGACAATCCAGATTTTGAAAACCGAATTGCAGGAAGGTGCATGCTAAAGATTAATGTTGGACAAAAACCCATTTACCACAATGTGTGGATAGTGAGTGGAACACAAAATGATTTTTATCTTTGTAATGATATCATGCACAGGATGTGCATATTGTTAGATTTTCTTAACCAAAAAATATGTTCCCGGCTAGGCGGGCCTGCCCCCTAATTTGAAGACAAAAGAAAGGCCTATTATTGTGCTCAATTGGTGCCATATGCAATTGAACTACAGGTAAAGAAGGATATTACTATTCCTGCGTTCACCAAGCAGGTTGCTATAACACTAAAGTGCAAGAATGGACAGCAAATAAAGGATTCTGATGCATTTGTGTGCTTGAATGAATCCATGAAACAGCAAAGGCTGGATTATGAATGTACCCCATTGATAGATGTTGGGGAGGGGTCTGTCAAAATGATGGTGGATAAAAAAAGATGTCAAGATATTCATTTAGGAGAGAATTCCTTACTAGGAATGGCCATACAAAAATCACATTATACTGCAGATTTCAATAATATGGTTATTAGAAATATCCCTTATGAGAGATATGTAGATGCACAGGGTGTGTTGCCAGAGTACCTGGATTCTCAACCAAAAGGGATGTTCAAAATTCAATCTGTGTACCCTTATGATTCCAATGAGACAGTGTGTTGTCACCAGAAGAATTGCATAGTATTTGACTTAAATGAAAATGAAACAGGAAATCAGCACATTGAAATGGAGGCTTATATGCCAAAATATTTAAAAGTGGCAGCTTTGCAGTGAGATACAGTGCACAGTTGGAAGAAAGCACAGAGGTTCCTTCATTGGAGGATTTCCCGGAATTTTCAAAAATGGTAGAGGAGCAGATTCTGTTAGCAGAGGCCTGTGATAGCGAAGAGGATAAGAATGAATTGAGAAAATTATTTATGGAATTTAAGGAAGTTTTTGCCAAAGAAATATGATTGCGGGCTAACTGATTTACATGTAGCCACATTACCAGGGCAGCGTGATAGAAATCCAGTATTTCTGCGCCAATATCGATTGCCACTGGCATGCTTAGAGTCATTGGCAGAGATAATTAAAACTTGGAGTCTAGGGGGAATTATCAGACCCATTCATAGTACCTCTAAAACTCCTATTTTGGGTGTATTAAAGCCAAATGGTCAATGGCGTCTGTGTGCAGATCTGAGGGAATAAAATAAAAGAGTGCCAGTGTCTAGATGGCCTCTGCCATTCATTGATCAAGGCCTTGCTCAAGGGCATTGGAAATATTAAAGAAGTTTGTAGCAGAGGCAGGTTCTAGTTGGGATTTACGATTACCTTTACATTGATGGTCATTAGTTCGACTCCTGCTAAAGTGACAGGTATTAGTCCTCATGAGGTGTTGACAGGAAGGAAAATGGTACTGCCACAACATTTATTATACAGGACACATGAGCAGACACTTGTGAGTGCATTTACAGTTCACGAATATGTGGAAGAACTGAGAAAGCATTTACAACATGCATTTGCTTTTGTGCAGCGGAATTTGGAAAGAGCTGCTGATAGTTCAAAGTCATACTATGATAAAAAGACATCTGTGAAAGAGTATAAAATAGGTGATCGGGTATATAAGTTTCATTTTGGTAAAGTTAAACATAAAAACTAAACATTTCTTGCAGCATGACAAGGTCCATTTGAAATAGTGGATAAAGTGTCCCTGGTAGTCTAAAAAATATTAAAGATAGAAGGTGAAATGGTGACAGAACAATTTGGTCATGTTAACCAAATTAAGCCTTGTCACCCGAAACACAAAATCTGGAGACTTGAGCAGTTAGAGACAGGTTAAGTGTACTGATTACATGGAAAAGAAAGATGCAGATGACTATTTCATAATGTCTCACATCATGAAAAACCGGATATATTGTTTAGTGGAGAGATAATTGAAAATGAAAGTACCACATTTGGAAAAAATGCAGTAATATGCACTTATGGAAGGTGGTGAATGCGGTTAACTTACTATGGTACAATATGTCTGAAAATTGTTGTGATGTATAATAATGTGAAATGTAGATTTTATTGTTTTTTCTGTAACATTTGCTTAGTTGCAGGTATTCGGAAGAATAGATCATAATATTTTGGGCCACATTTTTGTTTTCGAGGAAGTAGTAGAAAGGGTAAAATTGGTATTGTGCTATGTACTTAATCTGTTCCTTTTCTATTTGATTTAGACAACTAACTGACATATTGGTAGGGGTCAGAGGTCGTAGGATCAGAGGACACGAGAGATGATGGACCCTGGAGTGCCTGGAGTCCACAGGAGGAAGCCCAAATAAAGCCTCTGGACCGAAGTATGGAGGTGAAGACAAAGAGACTGGGATGCAGAAAGTAAGAATTTCTGTGGAAAAACCCACAAGAGCACCAGGATGAAAGAATTCCACCAAAAGGATGATATAATGGAAGTTTGGCGATCAGGACATCTCAGCGGTGCGGTCATGAAGATGGTGAATGCCATCAAGGGAACAGTAGTGAGTTGAACTTAATTCTGCAGTGTTCCTGATGAAGCATAATATTATCCTATGTGACTGAAAATGGGAGTAATGGAGAGTCACAAGTTTGTTATTTTATTTATTTGTTTTAGTTAGTTATGTTGGTCATTTATTTTATCTGTTTATTTTATTTTATTATTTTGTTGTCATATATGAAATGTTGATTTCACACGTATATAAAGACTATGATTGAAAAGACATTCAAACATATGTGAACATTTCGATTGGAAACATACGTGTACAATATTTCGTTATACATGCAAATGCACATGTGTATGAGAACTAATGGGCCCAGTTGGGATCTCTTTTACTTTTGTTATTATTAAGCAGTGGGTTGATATGAAATGTTTAAATGTTCATTTTATTAAGATGCTATTATGTCAATCGTAATTCATATAATAACAATGGAAAAAGAGAGATATACATTTGAAAAGGTTTCCTCCAATTATCGGTTTGTTAGCAAGAATTGTCGGAAAAAAGGAGGGTATATGTAAGGATATATATGGGGTTTTATTGCCATGCAGCATGCAGCATGGAAATGCAGCCATATGTAAGGATATATATGGGGTTTTATTGCCATGCAGCATGGAAATGCAGCCAGGACTAGTTTTAGAAACTGCAGACATTATTTCAGTAACAGCCAGCAGGCAAAGTTGTCAGAACACATACAAAAACAAAAACAAAACATTTTAGCACAGTGTGCTGCCATTTCAAAATAAAGAGGTGACAGTTTTATAAATTGGATGTTTTCACGTGTGCAAACTGCATTACATAACTGATTAATCTTGTACTAAATACATTACTAATCTACTAATTGCAATCCATAACATTATAATGCAGTTTTTGGGACACAATGAAATACATTCTATGTTTTATGTGCACAGTTTGAAATTCATATTTCCATGAAGGGATGCACACTCAGTTTATGTGAACGTTTTTTTCTGTGTTTTACGTATACAGTTTGGAATTCATATTTCCATGAAGGGATGAACACTCAGTTTATGTGAGCGCTTTCTTTTCTCTTGTGGAGAGCAGAAATATGCACCAGTAGGATATGGAAACAGAAACAGTTGCTTTGCAATGACATATTCATTGTCTTGAAAAACGAAGGCTTGTGTAGGGCACATTCTTGTTGTTCTGATTGGTAAGGATTGTAGGTGGATAAGCCACGTCAACAGAGGGCTGACTTAGAGTTTTCTTAAGGAATGAACAGGAGGAAGGCAGGCAGTTTGTGCTGGGACAAAGAGACGGACGGTGCCATATCTGATGAACTCCATGTGGGTTGAGCGCTGGCTATGAACCTAATCAGCTAGCAGCTTCGCACAAATACGAAGGAGTTTGGCACTGGATCTGGGTCTGCAAAAACATCGAGGTCATACGGGGACTTCAGATTTCACTGACCTTGGTAAGTTAGTGCCAAGTGAAGAAAGCTGAACGAATGTGAGTTGATACCATTTTTTGGTAGTGCAGGGAGTTTAGGAAAAAGGAAAATACTGTATGTTTATTTCTCTCTATTTTCAAAGTTCTTAAAACTAAATTAGTTTTTGCAATATGCCTATTTTGTTTCTGTTCTCTTTTATATTTTGCAGGTGATGCTGTAAAAATGATTTGGTAAGATGTATTGCTGTTTATAATAGTCATTTAATACAGAGTGTACCAAAACAAAGGCTTAGACTTTAGTGCCATTCATGAATCTGTGAATCATTTCTATATAAGGGAATCACAGGGGTTTGATGTTTATACCAGAGTGGTAAAGCTTTTACCAATTTACAATTCTAGCTAAAATAGCAAACAAGGGAAAGTGAGTAAATCTCTGCAAGGTAGGAAGGCGTGTGTAAGTGTAATGAGTGATTCCTTCCTTGCATGCTGAAAAGAAGAAGTGTCAGATTAGACACATAGATTACTGGATGTACATAAGCCAGTAATACCAGCCACAAACCATAGGTGGCATGCTGAATAAACTCATTGGGTTCTCTGAAGTGGCATAAGTCTGGGGGCTCTCTAAAGGCAACTAAAAGACATTCTAACAGAAAGGAAAGGTTTGTTTTATGATGGGGTGGTAGCATAAAAGAAAAACCACGCTCAATAAGATGCCACTAAAATGACCACCAATACAAACTAACAATATATAATCACTAAAAAAGAGTGACACAAAACCCACTCTAAATGTAAGGCCAGTTTACTGCCAATTTACCCCCAAATTTTGACGGTAAGAAAAATACCACCAAATCCCGAATTTATCCCAATAAGCAAAGACCCTCATTACAAGTCAGGCGTTAAGGGTTTAACGGCGCCGTCGGCGCCGTTATCCCTTAACGCCTGATTAAGAGGTCCTGGGTTTTAACGCCTGCTTTTTGCAGGCGTTAAAACCCATGCCGCAAAGTGACCTTAGTGCTAAGTACGGTGCCGCAATTTGCGGCACTGTACTTAGCGCCTTTCCCCATTCCCATTATGCCCTATGGGGCAAAAATGGGAGTGGGGAAGGGCAAATGGTGAATGGGGAATTACCGCCCCACTCACCTTGGAATGGGGCGGTAATTCCGCCATCCACCATGCCGGAGCACCATGGTCCAGCGCCGGACTCGTAATGAGGGCCAACATCTCCTACAGTACCAAAAACATTTTCTTTTCTTTAACAGTACATACAGAAAATAAGAATAATACTCAAACAGTACATCATGTAGTAATGGAACAAAAAACAGACACTGTGGAAAATCATCTACAGCAGTTAAATAAAAAAATGGATCAATTAATGACCAATTTCATTATTCTTTGTAGGAAAACATACCATGGATAAATGTAAATATCACTGTCCCACGGGCACCTGTACCCCTTTTCCATGTCCCAGTCAACCATCCCCAAAAATTCCCCATCACCAAAAACGTTATGATGAGACCTAAATCCCTTCCTCCCCTACTACCCTACATGTAGAAAACCCTAATTCCCCTGTATATGTCTCCATTTCTGCTTCGCCCTCTCTTTCATAATTTCTATATTTTTCTATATTAATAATGTATTATGTATACTGTTCCTATATGTGTCTGCATTTTGTTTTTAAAAAAGGCCATTTGGGAGTCCGCGGACAGAGCGACTGTCCGGGATGTCTGCAATTAACCAAAATCGGGGTGTCCTAAGGGCACTAAGCCTGTTTGTACTTAGTTCGGAAATCCCAACCCTCTCCGATGGACACTTGTGAGCATGCACATCCTACATTCGGGGTCCTACGAACATCACCCTTGTCTGTAACTGTCCGCTACACATGTGTGGCACTTTTAATTAGTTTGGGGACCCAAACCCTGTCCGTAGAACATCTGTGTGTATGCGTACAACCAATACTGCGCAATATGTGTCCTACAGACAGCCGTCCCATACGCGAACGTGTCCGTGATGTCATCATGTGACCGCACCCACGTTGAGTGTAGGTCCTTGACCGCAGACAGAGTCTGCACCCCCGGACACAGAGAATTCACTTTTTTGAGCAATCCAAGATGTTTTTGAATGAAAATTCAACCTTGTAGAGGTCCCAGACTATGCCCCTCCCGATCTGGATCCTTTTTCAGGCCGTTTTGGTGTTCAACTTTTACCCGGACAGGGCGGCTGTCTGCAATGTGCTCCCCTGCACCCCTATAAAAGGCCACACCATAGAGCGTCTCCTCATTCTGTTTTTGGCAACCAGAGAGAGCATTGCTCATTATTTCTGATATCCAATATTGGATTGGCTATTGACCTCTGCCTCCTGTACTGTGTGTGCTGTGCCACATTTGGAGAAGAAATACCTGTGCCTGCTGTGCTGTCCTATGCTACATCCCAGATGGCAACCATGGTTTCAACTTCTGTAGCTACCTCGGCTTCAGCGCCACCCCCACACCTTCCATCAATACCACATTCCCAAGGGACTGGAGAGGGGAACAGGCCTGGAGATGTAGAGAGGGATGAAGAGGATGATGGAGATGAGGTAGTGGAAGTCCTTACTACTGCCAGCCAATGTGAGTCTTGGGTGTGGAGGCTGTTTACCACCGTTGGAGGGGTACCCAAGGCACAAGCACACAAGGTGTGATGCATTGAGTGCAACACTGTGCTCAGTCATGGCAAACCAGGTTCGTGCAGTTACGGGACCACTTCCATGCGGCGACACCTAAGGTCATTCCAAGGGCAGCAATTCGGAGGGTCGTCCCCTTCGATCAAAGTAGTAGGTTGAATTCCTCTACAACATCCTCCGTTTCAACCCCTGCCACCACAAGAGATGCTCGGTGGGGCAGCACATCCCTGTATCAGTCTCGCAGGCCATATACAACACAGAAAACCCTTACCTTTCGAGGGTCAATGTATTGTGTATGTACTGTGGCGTGGTACTCTGCAGCGGAGACACATCGTAGTGCTTTTGAGGCTGTGGTTCGGGAGCATGAGAACGTCTGCCACCTACCTAATTAAGGCCCACCCGACATCTTCCTCTCTCCACCTGCCCTTTCTTATCCCTGTGGTCCTTACCCTCCCTTCCCTTCCTTTCCTTATGTATCTTGTTAAAAAATACCCAAAAAATATAAAACAACAAAAAACAACAAAAAAGGGCTCTTTTCAGAGCCACCTTTTACCGTTTAAAAATAGAAGTGCCAATGAAATGCTGTGGCCCTGTGCATTATTAGAAGCCTGCGGACAGTCCGCGGACATTAACATTTTTGGGATACTGCACTATCAAAACCACTGCACTCCTCTCCAGGCGGAAGTGGTGGTTCTGAAAAGAGCCTTTTTGTGGTGTTTCTTTGTGTTACAAAAAGATCAAGTGGTAAACACCTACTGGATAAAGGATTGCTATACTTCCAAAAAGGATTGCAATGCATTTTTTATATTTCACAGACAAATCTGATTCCCAACATCAGTAAGATGGACTCATCTCTGCGAAAATGTGTGTGCTACGAAACATAATATTTTCATTGTGATAAGAGGACATACCAACATCTCTTTAAAAAGCACAAGTAGCCTTGTTGACATTGCGCCTCGCTTTCTCCATTTGTGGACCGAATGAAGTAGAACGCAGCCACATTTGTCTCCGGACAATACAAGAAAAAATACTCAGGAATTCGGAAACATGTCCATGACTTTCCCAAGTCCTTCTTTCATTGCAAACTACAAGGAGATTCCAGAGACATGTCCTACATTGTTCCTTCCACAATGAATAATAATTTTTGGATGACAGTGTGCCATCAAAGTGGCACAAACAGGAACCAAATTTAACCACTTCATTCTGCGCACTCCATGCCAGTGCACATTCACACGAGGGAATACAAGATGTGCAGCCAATCCATAGCTATCTGCATGCACCCCCAACCAATTTATCCATGAGGCACACAAAATCAAGACAATCTGTCTTCTGAAAGACACAGCCATAGCTAGCTGCTCTCCTCTTAGGAAACAGACTTTCTACCAAAGTCTCTCCTTACACATCACACCCAGTAAATCTCATTGACCAATTTCTTGGCCTGCACGGTCTCATTTGCATGCCTCTCATCCTCAAAATCCCTGTAAGTAACACTCGCAGTCCGTATATAGCCGCGGTGTCTGTGGACAAATCGGGAAATCTAAGAGTGGGGAATGGAAACTTAAATAGTGTACTCCACTTCCCCTTTGATGGTGGCTCTGAAAAGAGCCTTTTCTTTTGTTTTTTTTAAAGTGCCTCTAAAAACACCTTTCATTTGTTATTTTTTTCTCCACTTATTTTCTTCCTTATGTCTTCACATTATCCTCTGTAAAGAATTCCTTATATTTTTAAATAACACAACAAAAAATGCCTACCAAAAAGCAACTCTGTAGAAAACAACACAGAAATAGAGCAAATCAAAATAAAACTGTACAAAATAAGCATCCACCTCTAGTAGAATTTATACAAAACATTCAAACAAAACAGTTAATACAGTCACTAAGCGAAACTAAAGTAGCTTGCAGTAAAGAAACTTTGACTCCTCTTTCAAAATGTAAAAATAAACATAAAGTTATTAAAAAGACTACAGCTACCACTCGTGCTAACACAGCACCTATAAATCTTGATGTAGCCACAAATAAGCATACCAAAAAAAATATTTTACAAAATAAATGTCCACCACAGAGTCATTCCGAACCTTATAAAAACAGGGGAGAAATCATGCTCAACCATTAAAACCTACCACCGAAAATGAATCCTGGAAGCTCTCATAGATAGTGCAATCCTTCTCAAAAGGACATTATTTATATTAGTTTTAAACAGAATGAAATCACTAACAAAACTAAGTAATAAACTACAACAAGGACTTCTCAACAAATGGAATATCAACAAAGATAGCTTCACAAACATCTGTGGAGGTGAGTGGAGTCACATCACCAGCACAGAACCATATTTCAATGAAGAAGCATAAAAACAAAAGCAAACAAACCCAATTGCCAAACATAGCAGTGGACGAGGATATGAAAAGGTTAATAATACCATCATGGAACAAGACATGATGCTCACAAAAATATCTCCAGCAAAATTAGCATCAACTCTCCATTCCACTGAACCAATACGTCAAGTCTACAAATGGCCGTACACATCAATGTGTAATATATGCAAAACATCTTTCACATCTTTACGTCAGTTCCTCAATCAGTATGTGAAAGGCAAAGACAAATTTAAAATAAAACTATTACAAACTATGTCCAGTGCGAAAATACACAGGATTACAAGGAAATTCATTATCCTGCATTTCTGGACCTACTTGCAAGAACACCTTCCACCATATAAAAATGATAGGAACACACCATTCACTTGTAAAAAATCTCGTTCATAAATTGTACTATGCCAAAAGT
Organism: Ambystoma mexicanum; assembly: GCF_040938575.1. Lineage (NCBI taxonomy): Eukaryota > Metazoa > Chordata > Amphibia > Caudata > Ambystomatidae > Ambystoma > Ambystoma mexicanum. The sequence goes on along the minus strand of NC_090926.1, from coordinate 490,711,942 downwards.
CATGCTTTAGCAATGGCCAGTTTAAATAACATTCTTCTACAGGGAACAGCCAAAGAACTACTCAAAGAAATAGAGCACATCCAGAGAAACTATTTTGAAAGTGAATCCCACTTACACAATTCAATATCTTTAGAACAGAGAGCAACTACTTTACAGGTGGCAACCTTCTACTACACACATACAAAAAAGAAATACTAAAGTTTAAAAGCACATCTGCTGAAGTACCCAACCATTTGTGTATGTGTTGCAGCAAGACTTTTTTATAAAAATAACACACAAACTGTAGACATAATGTACAAAATAGAAGACAATGAACATTCCAAGGGGTTCCAATTAGCTCTCTATCTTATAGCAGAAAACAAATACAAAATTACTAACCCCTTAATACTTTGCAGTTACTGCACTGCAAAACTTGACAACAACCAAATGCCTTCATGAGCTATCACTAATAATTTGGAAATATTCGCACTACCAAAACAACTGAAGCAACTTAACTTTTATGAGAGCATTATAATTCAAACAGTGCACCCATTTCAAGCACTTATATGCCTTCAACCAAAAACAGCAAAACTACCTCCCTCTGAATTACTCATAGGCATTCATGGCAAAGTAGTTTCTTTGCCATTAGATCTCAAAGAAAATGTACACACTTTGGGAGTGCAACGTCCAATAGATCAATCTTTGATTATCCTAGTAAATGGCATACATACAAAAGACAAAAAAAATTGGCAGCAACTAGTAGACTTACATAAAGAAGAGAAGCCCCGCAATATCTAAAAGACAACAATGAATACTACAAAGGAATAGATATTGAAGAAAACCTGAGGGAAACCACCAAAATAATTCAAGACTCGTCAGAAACTGGCCAATTTCAACTTCTAGATCCTACTAAGGAAACCAGTATTTTAGACCATTATACAATTTACCCTTGCACTCTAAAAACACCATATATAATGCACTGGAAACTTACCAAATGAGGCAAGGATCTCCAATCAGCATATAGGAAAAAAGTGTAGATGCATGAGCCTTTCCTCTGCTCTTTCGTACTGGAAAAGGAAGAAGGTATGATGAAAGACCCACACAAATAACAGCATCCCAATACCACTCTTTACGAATGTATTCAGAAGACCCCAGATTCAGACAAAACTTAGAGTACATATTCCACCTTCTCTTTGAAAGTTCACTAGCAACTCTATGCCACTGAGTTGCACACACATTGAAATCAGGTACCAATTTTCAAACTATGTCTGCTATGCAATTACTACAAAAAGTGCAAGAAAAAGATGAAGTTTTAACATCAAGCATTATAAAACTTTAAGCAAACATGCATGGTACAAAGGAATACTGGTTTGGAGGACCCGCAGAAGTATGCTGTATGATAAGAAACCTTGGCCCACCCACATGGTTTGTGACATTAAGTTGTGCAGAATATGCATGGGAAGATTTGCACGATTTACTACACATAGGAAACAAAGACAAAACAAACATTGATATAAAAACACCAGGAGAACTCTGCTCTCTAGATCCTGTAAATATATCAATATATATCCATCATCGCTTTATTGCCATGCTACACTTCATTTGTAATAAAACAGTTCCTCCCCTCGGAGAATACCAAGCCAGAGGAACACCACACATCCACATGCTTTTGTGGATTAAAGATGCTCCTAAATTTGTTCAGGACAGTGATGCCACTGTTTTGCAGTTCATTCAGAAATATGTCACTTGTGAAATCCTTTCACAAACTACACATAATGACCTACATGCAAACATTTTACAATGTCAAAGACACAAGTGTGGCAAGTATTGTCGGCGGTAAATATAAAAACAAAGGGAAATCCAACAACAAATGCCACTTTGGTTTCCCTAGACCAGTTTCAACAACAGGACAAGTGAACAACTTCATCTCTTCAGTTAGACATAGTGTCAAATGTAAATCACCTAAGAACACACACTGCATGAAAAGAACAGAAGGATCAAAGTACATCAATGATTACAATGTAATCATTGTCCTCCTATGGAATGCAAATATAGATGTGAAATACATTGCAGACAATTCCACTGCAGTTGCACAATATGTCACAGCCTACTTAACCAAAGCAGAAAAAAACAGAGCTCAAAGACCTCTGAAATGACATATCATCTGACAAAACACTGTCACAGAAATTGTACAGCTTAGGTATAAAAATGCTCTCCCATTGAGAATGTGGCTGCTATGAAGCCGCAGACCATTTAACTGGTACTGCCTTTTATGGAAAATCTGAAAACCTAGTATGGCTAAGCCTGGGTCCTGCTAAATCCAGAAAAAGAGTTCTCAAATCATATGTAGACATAGAAACCATAGCGAAAAATGACCCCAACTGCCAAGACATTTTGAAAAACAACTTACTAGACACATACTACCCAAACTGGACCACCACTTTGGAAACCATGTGTCTATACCACGTAGCCCAAAACTTCATATACAAAAGTAATATTAAACCAGATGAGAAGAAAGGTCGATATACAGTCAACCATTGTGAAGGCAGCCTAGTGAAACTTACCAAACACAGCCTAATTAATCATATAAAATTATCATTTAAAACTCCTCAACATAAAGAAAACGCATGGAAAAGTCCCTGCGCACCTCTCAGAATACACGTAACCCGCTCGCACCAGTGAAAACGTGGGGAAAACACCCTGCGTACCCCTCAGAATATGTGTACCCCGCTCGCGCCAGCAAAAACACATGGAAAAAGTTTCCCCTGTGGTGTGGGCTGCCTGTGGAGCATGCCCAGGGTGGATGGGCTGCCTGCAGGGCATGGTCAGGGGTGATGGGCTGACTGCGGGGCATGCCCAGGGTGGATGGGCTGCTTGTGGGGCATGCCCAGGGAGGATGGTCTGCCTGTGTGGCATGCCCATTGTGGATGGGCGCCTGCGGGGCATGCCCAGGGTGGATGGGTTGTCTGTGGGGCATGCCAGGTGTGGATGGGCTGCCTGTGGGACATGCCCAGGGTGGATGGGCTGCCTGTGGGGTATGGTCAGGGTGGATGGGCTGCCTGTGGGGTATGGTCAGGGTGGATGGGCTTTCTGTGGGGCATGCCCAGTGTGGATTGGCTGCCTGTGGGGCATGCCTAGTGTGGATGGGCTGCCTGCGGGGCATGCCCAGGGGTGATGGGCTGCTTGCATGTATACTGGGGGTGTGCATGGAGTTTTACACGCAATTGGCCTGGCATGAGTGGGATACGTGTATTTTGGGGGTGCATGTGGAGTTTAACCTGCGATTGGCCTAGAGTGAGTGGGGTACATGTATTTCGGGGGTGCATGGGGACTTTTACACACAATTGGCTTGGCGAGAGCGGGGTATGCGTATTTCAAGTGTGCGTGTGGAGTTTTACCTGTGATTGGCCTGGCGCGAGTGGGGTCCGTGTATTCCGGGGGTGCACGGGGACTTTTACACATGATTGGCCTGGCACGAGCGGGGTATGTGTATTCGGGGGGTGCACGGGGAGTAATATATGCGATTTTGCGTTGTGGGCCCTCACGGGTATGCCCCCCTCCCCATGCCCTGTAGGCAGCCCACACCACTGGGAACCACCCTATACACCTGGGCATGCCCCCCAGGCAGCCCATCATCCGTGGGCATGCCCTGCAGGCAGCCCATGACCCCAGACCATGACCCACAGGCAGTCCAAATGGCACCATGCACTTGGGAGCCCCACTCATGTCCCCCACCCCCAGTGAGGGACACCTGCCAGAAGGCCCCGACTCATGTCCCCCACCCCACCCCCAGTGAGGGACACCTGTCAGCAGGCCCCGACTTATGTCCCCCACCCCACCCCCAGTGACAGCAACTTGCCATCAGGCCCCGACTCATGTGCCCCAGCCCACCCTCAGTGACAGCAACCTGCCAGCAGGCCCCGACTCATGTCCCCCAGCCCACCCCCAGTGACGGCAACCTGCCAGCAGGCCCGGACTCATGTCCCCCACCCCATCCCCAGTGACGGCAACCTGTCAGCAGACCCCGACACATGGCCCACCAAACAACATGTCATAACAAAACAGACCCATGGCCCTAATGCCAACCCAAATCCCCCTTGCCCCCAGTACAAGCACACAACCATCCACTGCACCCACTCCCAAATTACCCATGCCATGAGAGTCTTAACACATGACTGAGGCAATGCTCATAGAGACATGCACAAAACCAATGAGAGTACACAACACCAATAATGAAGATATATGAAATGTATTAAAAAACGTAATGAAATAACAAATGTAAAATCAAACTTGTAAGTTAAGAAATAATGAAAGCAAAAAAAAAAAAAGTTAAATCCAGTGTAAAACAAAAATCCACAACAGGAAAAAAGAAAAGTGGTCCATTGCCAATGTCCATATAAAGTACATAAACATTTTTAAAAAACCATTGATCCATGGGATGTCCAAAGAATGAAAGTATGTACAAGTTTGGAACTATATACACGGGAAGTCCAAAGGGTCCATGCTCCCCAAACAAAAGGAAATCTACAAAAAAGTCCTATGAATAAAAAACTATATACATAAAGTGGAGCAAAGTCCATGACCTCCAAAAAAAAAAGATAAAATAAAGGAAACCTAACCCTAAAGAACTATGTACAAAGGCGGCGGGCAAGTCCTACAGTTCACTTTTTGATGTTCCGGGCCAGGGCATCATCGAACTCCACGTCGATGATCCGGAAGCGGGCCTCTTCCCTGGCCTCGAGGTCTCGCAGGAATGCAGCCATGGCCTCCTCCTACTCCCTGCGAGTTGCCTCGAGGCACTCAGCCCGTCTCAATGCCCTGCGCATGGAGTTCTCTACCCTGACTATAGTGAGCCATGCCTCTTCCGCCCGTCGCCACTCCGCATCTATCTGCTGGCCCAACCGCTGCCACATGGAAGACACTCCCAATCCAGTGTCCTCCTGCCCTCCGGCCGATGCCTGCCCCTGTGATGTTTATGGCCCCAAGCCATCATCGCTCCCACCCTGAGCCTGCTGCTGCCGTGCATGCGCCCTGCCTGTTGATGCCCGCACGTCCTCCTCTTGCTGGGGTCCAATTGGTGGGGTGGCCACTGCTGCTGGACCTCTGACTCCCGACTGTGGCACGGACGTGTCCTCCACCAGCCTGGCCGCTGGCTCAGGGGCAGCTCCACAGGGTGCCCAGTTGATTCTTGGGCAGGAAGATGGCACGGAGGATGACTGGGGCATATGGGGCTCAGTTGAGGAGGGGGTTGCAAGAAGTTCCAGCACACTGATGAACTCAGTGATGACGACCTGTCCTAGTAGGTTGCCGCGGCCAATGAGGGATCCAAAATGACGTGCATTGTCCTGACAAGAACCCTGCACGTCATCCCGAATACCACGTTGGCCGCATCGACATCCCAACTAGGGCAGGCTCAATACGGTCACGGATTGCAATGTCTGCAGGGAGAAGAAGGCCAGTTGTTGTATGCACATCCCCTCACTGAAAACGGTTCTGGACGGAGGCATCCCTGCTGGTGCCGGATGATGCAGTCACAGGATCGTGGACAGGATTACACACAGGCACCTCCGCGGCGGCCTGTGCTGCCTCCTGACCCTGCCCCTGGACTGCACCAGTGGAATCCCCCCTCCAGGCCCCATGCGTTGGCCTTCCACGTCCTCCTCCTCAACCGAATCCCCCACGAACCTCGATGACTCTGTGCCATCTTCCTCCATAGGCCCCTGTGGGGGCTCAGCTGCCCCTACTGCTGCAGAGAAGTCCACCTCCAAACACTGTCTCTTACCCTCGGCAGCTGCAGCTGCAGATGCGGCACCAGACTCCTCACTCCCCAAAGAGATGACAACCTGAGAGGGGAGCTGGGCCCCGCGTCTCCGGCTGGCGGTGGGATCCCTGCCGCTGTGCTCCACAGCACCGTCTCTGCCCTCTTCATCCATTGACGCTGCAGACAGGGAGAGACAGAGCACAGGCATCAGGGCACTGTACAATGTTCGTATTCACACATGACAGTTGCACATGAGTGGCATTGTCAAACTTCACAGATGCCATCACACTCTGCAACACACATATCATTTGAACCCACACAAATGCACACATTAACAGGAATGGTGCATCAGGCACCAGCATCCATACACAAACAACAGCACAAACATCCAAAGGTCAGCCAGACGTCACAAGCAACATGGGGAGTGCCAAACACATGCACACACGTCACCAGACAGACATACATCTGTACATCTCCACCACCTGTCACAGTGCAATAACCCGGAAACTATGTCACATCTGCCATTTGCCTCACTACATGTCTGTGTCACATGCATCCATGGTGTATCACAGTCGCACACATGTCAAACACACACACATGCACATGTCCACCGTGCACATGCATGAAGGTGGAACCAGCATCCATGTGTCACACCCCAACCATTGATTACCCCTCACTATTTCGACACTAGGATGGGATTGAACAATTATGGTCACACGTACAAAAGTCTACCAATAGACATGTTTACAAACAAGTCAAAAGTGTGTGATATTCATGAATCATAAAACAGGCACAATTAGCCAAAACACACAAGGGTAAATGAAATCAAGTTTTAATCATATAAATGTACAAAAGCTAAAAAAGCTAAAAACAATACAATACATCCATGAGTCATAAGAGGCACAAAGGAATGTGTCTAATTATTGTAACATAAAGCAAAAAGGCTAGAGACAGGACAGACAAAAGGAAAAAGGAATTCTTCTTCTTCTTTTGGCGGGGTGTTGCCTACGCGACAAGCACATTTGTTTTTTTTTCCACGGAAGGCAGGCATTGAGTCGCGCATGCTATATTTCCCACTGTGGTTCCCCCTGCGTATTGTGTACTGTTTTCGAGGTCATAGTCGTTTTTTGTATCCTTGTGTGCCACACCATACTGCTGGAGGTAAAATCCACACACCTGGGCTAACCGGGTCGTGTGCACATAATCTTTTTTATACTTACAATGTTTTGTTTTTCTATTTTGTCAATTTTTGAATTTTATATATATATAAATATATATATATTTTTATTATTTTTTGGGGGTGCTAAGCGTTGCGTGACCCGTCATTTTTCTCCAGGGGTCACAGATAGCCTTCGCAGGAGGACTGGGGTTACCTATTCCATCAGGTACCCTGCCTCCTTCTTGCCAATTGCCCAGGACAATTGTTGAGTGAACCTCCCATAGTCTATTTTCCATCTGTGCCATGGATGGGAGGTGACCAAAGGTTAAGGGCGGGACAGCTGGGCATATTCCCAGCACTGGGCATGGTCGGAAACGTGGGCGCGGAGACCGGGGAGGATGGGGAATCCAGGGTGACCAGGGTGGCTACAGAGGGGGAAGAGGCAGGGGTGCCCCTCTGGGGCAGGATGTTCAGACACGTGCTGGTGCAGACATGCCACCAACCCCTGTTGCTCCTGGTGATGCAGCTGTTGCATGACAACCTGGTACCCATATCACCCAACAGCAATTTACATCTGCTGTCACGGGCCCACCAGTGGTGGTAGCTGCAGGTGCAGCTGTGGGCACCTCCACCCGGGCTCTGGGTCAGCCAGCGCATGTTGCGTTGCGTGATGAGGAATCCCAGGACGATTTCCATCTTGTCCAGAGGTTGGGGTCACATGTGTCCACTGTAGCTGTGACTGGGGAACATGTATCTGGGGCAGCAATGACATCTGCTGCCCCAAGCAGCCGGGTGGTGGTAACTGCATGTGCAGATGCAGCCAACACCACTCCGGCAGTGAGTCAGATCCAAGCCAGACCTTCGGTCCTCATACCAACACCCACTGCCTTGGTCCAGTCCACCAGCGCCACTGCCCCCACTGATCAGGGCCACATTGCCCACTCATGGTCAGTACCACTGGCCAAAAGGAGGAAGCGTGCTCCTGCACAAGAGGCTGGGACCCCAGACAAGGCTCCGGCCTCCGGCACGTCAATGAAGAAGTATTTCTGCAAGCAGGAACTGGAGTTCCTTGTGGACTACGTGTCGGAGCACCAACACAGTATGCTTGTGGGTCCACAGTGCCATACAACGCATCGCCAGCATTAGGTGCACTGGCAGCATGTTGCAGATGGTGTGACAGCCATGGGATTCCAGGTGCGCACGGCTCAGGACTGCTACAAGCGTTGGAATGATCTCTGACGCAGTGCAAAACAAAAGCATGCCTCCAATTATTCCATGTCTCTTGTTACTGGTGTTGGGCCACCACCAGAGGAGGATGAACTCACTCAGCATGAGGAGATGGCTTCAGAGTTCATCCTGGAAGAACAAATCCATGGAGTGGGAGAGAGGATGGATTATGATGCATCATCTGGTGAGTATTGATGTAACTCAATACCATGTGTGTTTGGCATGTGTGACCCTCCCAGCTACAGCTTGGCTCCTTCCTTTCTTCAATCTCCCTCTCCACCTGTGGTGTGCACCAGGGGTCTGACCTCTCTGCCTGACTATACAAACAGCACCTGGCAGCTCTCGCCTACTGCATTTTCATTTTCTGCTACCACTTACAGTGCTATGCTGATGACAACCAACTCATTTCCAGGTTGCCCTTGGCCAACTCTTCTCCCTCCCTTATTTCTGATAGCCTCATTGCCATTTGCAATTGGTGTACTGCCAACGATCGCTTTCTAAATGCCAGCAAGACTGACATCCTCCTCATTGGTACACCTTCACCATCCTTTCCCCTCACTCTCTGGCCAGCCCCACTTGGCCCTCTTTTTACCTCCACCTGCAAGACCAATAACCTCAGGGTCACCTTTGACTCAACACATTCCTTTTCCACACACATTTCTGACGTATCTTGAGATAGATTAACTTCTTCACCTCCTCAGGGGTACTGTGCCTTTCCTATTGTTCACCTACATGTTCATAGTCTCTCATGCTATGTTTTACTCAAGGTTGGAGTACTGTGCCAGGCTATTCAAATATTCCACCTGCCACCACAATCCGCCCTCTACCACTAATCCAGTACAGTCCTTGGCCTCATGCCCTTGGATTCTACCTTTCCAGCTCTGTAATCCCTTCATTGACTACCAGTGGATGCAAGGATGATACTTCAGACCCTCTGCATTGTGCACAATGATTTTTTGGGACTGGGTACAAAATACCTTCAACAATCCCTCTGCAAATTCATCCCCTCTTGGGTCCTTTGCTCTTCCACCTCACATTCCCCCTGGGTCAGTCGTTAATTGAATAAATAAGCTGGGGGCAGATCTGTGTGTACGGCTGGGTACTCCCTTTGGAACAGTCAACTGGCCATGTTGAAACTTGAGGGGAGACATCTCTGCTTCCGGAAGCACCTCAAAACCCTCCTATTTGCTCCTGCATTAGCCCCTCTTCCCCCCAGCTGAACAGTTTCCTCTGTCGGCACTGTACCCTTGCACACACTCGGTCCTTCAGGCCCAAATACCTGCTCATCCTGCCTCCCTGCTGCACTGCCTCCAGGACCATTGCAATGGGTCCTGTGTGTGTACCCATACAGTCCCCCACTCTTCTTCTGCACTCATCAGATTTTTCCTATCCAAATTATCTTGAACTTGCCACTTGCTGGCTGCACTGCCACCTTTTGAATACCTATTCTATCATTGTACTTTATTTTCCTTCTTGGTCTCCTCTGTTTGGCACGTTCCCCTTCTCCCCATTCCAGGGTCTTCAACCCTTTATCCCTTCTCCATGCAGTTGCGTGTTCTCAATGTCACTGTGCCCAGTATGATAGTTGTTTTGAATTCCTTTTCTCCCTTGTCCCACTCCCTTAGCTTGTTTGCGCTCTGAGCCACTTGTGTATGAGTGCATCTTGATGAGATGTCATATTATGTCATATACATCCTTTGTCCTTGGTGCAGTGTCTCACTCTGACTGTGCTGATAGCAGTGGCTCCCCATGCACATATGTGCACAATCATGTAACATGTGCATTACATGTATGCCCCTAGGTGTCCTTGACCACCTGCTCATTGTAGTATGTGTCCAGGATGATCCAAGTGTCATCTCATTTGGACAGCCATGCCATGCTCACTGTAGGTCTGTGTGTCATCATGCACGACTTCAGGCTGTCCACATCTGTATCATGCACATGGCTACCCCTGTTACAGGCCCACTGCCACTTTTCAACTGGTGTTGTCTTTTACATGCATGTGTGTACTAGTGATGGTTCCTCCTCTGTCCTCAATCATGTCCACTTATCATCGGCTGTAGTGACATTTGAATGACAAAATGCAATAGACGCATGCCAACACTGTCTGGCAATGCACAGTTCAGTGGGGAACATTTTATTACCATGCAGTTCCTCCCTGCCATTGCCCAGAGGGTCGGTGTTTCACGGAATCAATGCTGCATGGTGCATGCCATTTGCACATGATGTCTGCAATTGCCCTTACACTACCATCATGTTTGGAGGTTGTCATCACTATGTACGTGTTGATGTTGGAAGTTGAGGGGCTACACATGCACTGCACCACACACACCCACTTCTGTGCCAAGTTCAGCCCTTCAACATGCAAACACAATGCTGCTGCGTGATGGTGACCTCACATGTATGTACCCATGTCCCTCCTTTCACTCTATTGAAAGGCACTAGCATAGGTGCCCCCTGTGACACATGTACTCTGCATAATTGATGGTAGTTGAGTGCTGCACATGCACATGAACATGTATGTTACATGTATTATGGTGTGTTCGGTTAGATTTGTAGCTGTGGCTATTTGTGTGTTCACACATGCTTATGCTATGTGCCATCTCTTTGTTGCCATCTCTCATTTCAGTATTGGATATGTGCCTGCTAGAGGTTGTGTGTGATGCAGGTGATGTGTAACATGCAATACATGTGATGCCTTCACAATTTGCACACATCCTTTTCTGTTTTTGGGATACCCTTGCATTGACATGCCACTGTATGCATGTTGGTGTTTGAGTTGCCTGTGACATGGCTGTTTCATTAGTTGGCTGTCAATGTTGTGAACTGTATGTGTGTGGTATGTGCTACTGACATGCGTGTTGTTGTTTCTTTTCTTTATGTTGCAGGTGATGATGCACTGGCGACAGTGGATGAAGATGTCATCCCAGACACGGTGGCCAGTTCACATGACCAACCAGGTATCAGTGGTGGTCGTGGGGTGGCAGCCCACGAGAACCCACATGTGCACCAGGCCATTGTGTCCAGAGCTGACTCTGAGTCAGGCACTGATGTATCCTCTGACCACTATGTTGAGCCGGATCTACATCATGACGTGTCGTCGACGGTAAGTGATCCTGTGTTGGATGATCTTCTGTCTGCGACACCTTCAGTAGGGGGCCAGGCAGGGTTGGAATGTCTACCTGTTGTAGTTACGGGTGCACGGTCACACTCAACACCAGTTGGCCATGTTCCTGGGGCATCAGGTCGACCATTCCATCCTCCCCTATGTAAGGCAAATGGTGCTCCAGCAATGGGCTACTCAGTCCACATGCCGCTCACTCAGGCTGGGCATGGCGGCGTCTCCTCTTCCCTCACTCCCCTCCTTATATGACTCCTCCACTGAAACTATTGCCGTCAGGCATAGCAATGTTGCTGCTAGTTTTGTTTTCCAACATTCCCTCCCTAGACTCTCCCTTATTGTTCCAGGCACTTGTAATATGTACTTTGATTTGATAGTTCATTTTCACATTGTGGACTGTTTGAAGGACTTGTAGGAATGTACTGTTCTTCACCCTTGTCCCCCCCCTCATTGATGGGCTTTGATGAACTTTGTGTGTAGGTCATATTATGAATTTATATGATTCAGTGATGGGTCACTGTCTGCCATTGTTGATGTGGGGTACTCTGTACATGATATGTTCTGCTGGTCAATGGCTGATGCTATGTTGTGCTTTATTTTGAGGTGTCAGGGGATGGTGTGGTTTAACACACAGTGGGGTCCTTGAGTGCAATGTTCACACGTGCTGTGTACAGGACACTGAGACTCACTTCATTTCCCATGCATGTATTCGATGCATGTCCCTACTGACACAAACACTTAGGCAATGCCCCCCCACACCAACTACATTGACACCATGCACACACTTGCACCCAGATTGCCTTATCAGGCATGCTGTGTCCCAACAATCCATGTACACTTTCGAGTCATTGATCGTGTACATGCATGACAGGGTACTATTTGGTTGAATGCCCTTTTTTCAAATGATGCTCAAGGGGTTTCCCCAATGCAATGCACACTCACTGTGCTGTCCAGTGAGGGGTGTTTGAAATGCCAATCTTCAATTGTCCAGTGTGCATGGCAACATGTATTCTGACTTTTCCTGCTTGCTCCACTGGTGGCATGCATTTGTGCCACTGTTTTCAGGGTGTGAGGTTTTGGTCAGTCATTTCTTCAGATTCCATGTCAGGTGTAATTGTCTGGTGCCTATTTACATTTCTCACGTGGCACTTCATGACTATTGTGTCATGTGTTGTGCATATGGTTTGATGTTTTGCCATTGCATACAATGGTATGGTGTGGCAGACAGGGTTTATGGGTGTTGGGGGGTTTGGATGGCATACCATTACTTTCATGCCCTGTTTAGCAAGGGGGGGATATGCACCTTGCATGTGTTCCCTTTGGTCACATGGGATTGTTTGTTTTTAATTAGCTAGAGATGCACACAATGTGGCACTTCCGTGGACACATTCTCAGGGTGGTAAGGCTGTGACAGTTAACTGTCCCTTTCTCATCATTGATTGTGACCTGGTATGTGCCAGGCCTGTGTGCACTCCTCAGGGGTTGGAGTTTAGGTAAAAAATGTGGCCATAAACTAGGTAAGGGCTGCCTCGCCACATGCCCTTTCCCCTCCCATGTGCAGCGGCCGTGCATGTGGTTGGGGATGTGGTTGCACCACCATGTCCACCGTTACGGCATGCCATGTTGCAACGTTGTACAGGACACATGCTGCCACAATGATCCTGCACACTACTGGGGGTGCATATAGTAGCTGTGCGCCAGAGCGGTCAAGGGAGCAGAAGCGTGATTTGAGCACTCCGAATGTGTGCTCCGCTGTGGCTCTGGTTGCAATATGGACTGCATTGTATCTTACCTGGGGTGGTGTGGTGGGGTTCCGTATTGGCGTCATCATGTAGGTGCTCAGAGGATAGGTACTGTCCCCTGGTAAGGTGATAATGGTTGTCATTAGTTGGGCTTGTGTATTTGTCTGTGTGTGACATGCATGCATGTGCACAAGCATTTGTACTCACCTAGTAGCCATGTGTCGCCATGCTTCCCAGCTTTCAGGGCCCAGCTCAGGGCGGACATTCTGAATATGAAACTATCATGGGTGGACCCTGGATAGTTTTCATAGACAGAGGTGATGATTCCCTTGGCATCGCATACCACCTGCACGTTGATGGAATGCCACTGCTTGCGGTTTCGATAGATGTACTCAGTGGCCCTAGGTGGATGAAGGGCCACATGGGTGCAATATATGGCAACAAGCAATTTGGGGAAGTGTGCCACCCTGTAGACGTCCAGGACCATGGCCTGGCTTTCTGCAGGTGTTCTGTGCATGTATATGTGCCTGCCAACTGTGGGCGCGCAGTGATGATTACCAACAGCTGGTGTAGGCAACGTGACTGCGTGGCCTGTGAGACGGCCCCCACAGTTGTCCACTGAAATGACCCAGTGGCCAAAACATGCAGTACATTGAGCACCTTCTCCAAGGGGCTCAATGCTTGGGAGCACAGGGTGGATGATGTGAGTTCATCCTCCCACTCCCTGACCAGCTGTAGGATGATATGAGGTGGAAACCTATACCTGCCATAGACCTGGTCAACAGGCATCCTACAAAGGCTGGTCCTGGGCAAAACAATGCAGGCCCTTGCTATTCTCCTCCTCCTGCGGTGTCCCACGATCACTGCTGCGAGGAACGGGACATTCATCATAGCTGTATATGCTTGTTTGTTGTTTGCGTGCACTTTTATGCTGCGTGGGGGTGCTTCCACCTGCTTTCGTGTGGTGGACGTAATTGTGCATGTGCGTGTGTTTTGAGGTGCACGGGTTTTCCCTATTCGATTCCATGAATACGTGTTGCTCATTAGCGTGTGGCCATTGCATGCATTTCCCAGCGGTACTTCCCACGTAACGCCTACTTTTTCACGCGTTGTTCCGCTTTCCCCGTGTTCTGCCCCCTTTTTAGGTGTGTGCGTGAAAAGTTGTGCTTTTTCCCCGTTCCTGTCACGCACATGTTTGGAAAGTCGCAGTGACGTGTAAGGTAAGCGCAGATTTGATTTAGCGCACATCCCGGGAAAAACATGCGCAGGGCCTTCCATGAATCGCATGTGTGTGGCGGCTTTTTCACGCTTGCACCAGCTTGTGCCACAAATTTCGGTGCACATTTTTTCCATGAATTACCCCCTAAAACTTGTACCAGTCAAGACTACAAATCTACACTGCTATATGTGAGTCGTCAAGCTGGTTTAGGGAAAACATTCTTAATAAAAATCATCAGAAAGTTCCTCCAATAATTGACAAACAGCAAACTGTCAGCTGTGGTATCTGGCCCTACAGGTTTAGCCACCTACAACTTTACACCGATTACTATTCCATCCAGTAGAACACTAAAACAAATTAGACTACTACAAACTTTCTCCAGAAGCTGCAATGGGACTATGCAGAGTTTTGAAAGAAATGAAAATGCTGCTAATAGATAAGGTGAGCATGGTCTCCAACCGAATGTTGGCTTTGAATAACTTCAGATTACAAGAGGTCCTCAAAACAGACTACAAAGAATTCTTTGGAGGAAAACACATTATTGTTTTTAGAGATATTCTTCAATTAACACCAGTTAAAGGTGAACCTATTTTTAAAACCTAAGGGTACAAACTATGCTGTAAAACTCTTGGCAGCATAGGAAATGTCAATCTTTGGCATCATTTCTAATACAAAGAATTAACTGAAAACATGCGTCAGTCTGCAGACCTCACCTAAGCCAACATTTTAAAAAGTATTAGAGTTGGTGTACTATCTAAAGAAGCACAATCTATATTAAATACCAGGCACATCCATGCACTCTACGGACATAACTCCTGTGCTACTGATGTCATGGAACAATTAGCACACACAAATGTAAACTGTGTGTTCTTGATGCCAACTCTTGGAAGCTGTGCACAATTCAATGAAACAATGTTGAAAAAAAATGCAATGAATAGTTCAAATTACTCCACAGACAAACTGGACGTGCATGGTATGACACTAGCCATGTGTGAACAAGCCACAGCATGATTAATATCTTAGAAAACCCTATCTATAACACAGCTGGTTTAGAGAAAATATTAAAATTATCTCTAAACTGTTGAGTAATGCTCGAACGTAATCTTGACATGGAGCAAGGACTAGTTAATGAAGCATTTGGTACAGTTGTTGGCTTTCAAACATACCCACGTGACAACAGTATTCAGTTTGTCAATATTCACTTTGACAAACCGTCAGAAGTTAAAAGGATAGTCCGCTCAACAGCCAGATTCCTTCTTTTCAAAGGCATGTATGTACGCAAAGAACAATTTTCTCTATCTCTAGCATACACAGTCACCATCGATAAATCACAAAGTCTTACCCTAGATCAATGTACCAACTGGGGGAGGAAAAACCTCCTTCTTCACACATGGTTGCAGCGCCACAAAAAGTTAATTCGCCTAATGATTGTGGTTATGTTTAGTGCAGTCCAATATTTATTAGATTAAGTAAGTTTGCTTGATAGTGTCTAAAAGTAGAATGCCCTTTGTGAGACACGTGTTTTGGCAAATTAATGCCTTTTTCAATCAGGGCCAGTCATAGTTTCAAAATTGCTTGGTTTTAGTAAGGCTATTCACGCATAATTTAACGGGTTTTAATCCCACCACAAAGAAGCTGCTGTCTGTCTCCTCGCCTACCCTAGATCAAGCATTGATAGATATTGGCAGCACAGTGTTTAAAGTAGGCATGAACTATGTAGCACTATCACTCCTACTTACACTTGAAGGACTATTTCTATTCAACTTTGATGCAAGTAAAGTAAAATCTGATATTCATTGCATTGAAGAATACAATAGACTATGTGCACTCTGCACACCCCATCTTAAAACCTTTCCTGTTCCTCGAAAAGCAAAAGTATGTAAAAGAAAACTAGTTCAGACTCAAATTATACAGGATCTCACAACAGTACCTCCAGAATTAAAACAATCTACTACTTTATCAATGACCACAAACAAAGAAGCATCTACTGCACAAACAAAACCAACTACCTCTTCAAAGAAACAATGCGCACTTCCAACAAATGACTCAGACACAGAACTGTCTGGTCCATTCAAATTTTCCAATGCAACTGGTGTAAATTGCTATGCAAATGTGGCAATGAATATTCTATTCCAAGTGACAGAAATTTTTGAAAACATTTACTTAAATGGGATGGACCAATTATGTTTTCAAATGTTAGTCCATCACAGAAATGCAACCAACAATCCTGACAACACATACAGTGTTTCTGGAATAAGGCAGGAATTCTACTACTGCGCTGGAATAGTCAGATTCACTATAAACACACACGAAGATCCACAAGCATTTCTAATGAACTTACTACAAGTACTGGAAAGCAAAAACATACCTATAAATGAAACCTTCCAGATTTCATACATGTGGAAACATACATGCACTCTCTGCAGCCATGAGGCACAGGAACAAGTCCCTAATGAACGCTTCGTGTATGTATACATACCTAACTGTGAATCCATTCCATTCCACCAACTTGTACAAAATGCAAACCATGGCAGATTATGTACTACTTGAAATTCTGATAATTGTTCCACCTTACAAATACAGTCACATAGTGAATACGTAATAGTAATGCTTTTGCGTTACAATGCAGATGGTACTAGAAACAACTGCAAGCTGACTGGATTCACACATGGTCAAGTAAAACCTTCAAAATAGGCATAATCTACCACACAGGAGCCACAACCAATGCAGGTCACTGCACTGCATACATAAAAAAGAAATGTGGGTGGTTCGAATGCAATGATACTTCCATTACTATAAAACATAGATTACCAGCAAATCTTTTAAATGCTTACTTATATTCTTAAAACCAATATTTATTCACTAATCTCAGTATGAACATCTACATCTACAAATGTCTTCAATAACCTTTAAATCCATAAACTAATAGAATAATAGAATAAGGCAACAAGTTATCTAACAGTGAAAAACTATAAACAGTTAGAATACGACAGACAACTGGTATCTAACTACAACGAGAAAACTGCAATATATATTTCTCTAAGGAAACCCTGCAATACTTATTACGTATAAAAATACCCTCAACAACTTCAAAACTATCAACATTTAGAATACGCCAACAGGTATCTAACTGCCCCAAAATTCTGCAACAACCAAACACATTAATACTACTAAAATGCAACAAAAAATAAACAATTAGAATATGCCAACTGGTATCTAACTGCAACAATAGTACCACTACTTCCAAACCAAAAAAACATAGACCTACTCAATTCCTCCTACTGAAATCAACCACAGGAACATATTGTACCATAACATAGAAAAACATTTTTTAATCCTGCATGGATTTTTTT
Organism: Ambystoma mexicanum; assembly: GCF_040938575.1. NCBI lineage: Eukaryota > Metazoa > Chordata > Amphibia > Caudata > Ambystomatidae > Ambystoma > Ambystoma mexicanum. The sequence continues at coordinate 490,694,381 of NC_090926.1, read as the reverse complement.
TTTCCCACAGACCCATTGATTATATGAAAAAACACAGGGACTGAGCAAATTGCACAGTACACTGGTTTGAAGCATAGTACTTGTAAAGTACTAACTATGAGGGTCGACAAAGTACAGAAATCTGTGCTATACACTGCAATAACTAATTATAAACTACCTACACTAACATGTGTGATCATTTCTTTTATCACAGAGAATGAAAAAAAAGAATGCTCCATTTTCGCATACCATGAGAAAACTGCATACAGCCTCAACAAAGCAAACAGTAAGTATACAATGATTTGAGTTACAACCACCACAGCATAACACTCCCACGCAAGGAAACACCTGACCACTGACCACAACCCAAATTGTTTTCTTGCATGGATATGCTATGCTGCAGTGGTTGTGACCAGAACCTAGAGTCTTGACTGCATGGCTGGGCCAAAAAACTGCATACAACCTAAACAAAACAAACAGTAAGTATACAATGATTTGAGTCACAACCACTGCAACATAACATAACCATGCAACCAAACACCTAACCACTAACCACAACCCCAAATGTTTGTTTGCATGGGTGTGTTATGCTGCATTGGTTTAAGCCAGGGCCAAGAGCCTACGGCCTAGGGCCATGCACTCAAGACTCTAGACCATGGCCAGAACCATCGCAGCATAACACACCCATGCAAGCAAGCAAACACCTGCTCTCAAGTCTTATCCACTTCAATTAACATCCTAAAACAATAATTACAGCCAATACACACACTCTTCAATACCTACCCCCTTCACCCAATACTCTACTAACTACCCAAAACCAATACATCAAGCATACTAAAATACCCTGTAGTGTGACCATTGTTTAGTATGTCCGCAGACAACAACGGTGATCCAACATGGTGGGCTCTTTGGGAAAATGTGACACACCTCACGCCTCACTCCAACCAATCAACAAACACTTTGATTGTCTGTGGACAGGACATAGCCCCATTAGCCAATCAGTGTCCTGTCCACAGACTGAACAGGGAAGTGTGTCAGCGAAGCGGACCCAGATATAACTCATTTTTTTGGATCTACATTTTGGTCATTTTTAAAACAAACTACTAGACGGATCTCCACCAAATTTACAAAAGCATGCTTTCGAGACGCACATTTGGTCAAAATCCATCCAGTGGTTCCGGCTGTAGGCGGAGCAAAGATTTTCTCCATTCAGTCTATGGGAAAAAATGTCTGGTGAGGATTAGTCCAGGGGGAGCGAAGTTATAAGCTGCCAAAAAGGGCTCCCCCTATGGATTTAACAACTTAACCATAACTACACCACCGCTACTGCGGGCCATGTAATATATAACTATATATATATATATATATATATATATATATATAATATTACATGGCCACGGTAAGAGCACTTTTTGGGCGGTTTATAACTTTGCTCTCCCTGGACGGATCCTCAGCAAACTTTGCAAAAAAAGTTTTTGGGTCATTCTGAATTTTTTTGCAATGTTTGGTGAGGATTTGTCCGGGGGGGGCAAAGTTATAGAGGGGGCCCAAAACTTTTTTTTTTCCCATAGACTGAATGGGAAAACATTTTTGCTCGCGTCTACAGCCCAAACCGCTGGACGGATTTTCACCAAATTTGGACCAGGAGCAGCGGCTTGGTCTCGAAAGCGTGCTTTTGCAAATTTGGTGAAAATCCGTCCAGTAGTTTTTTTTTAAAATGACCAAAAAGTAGGTAAAAAAAAATTGTGATATCTGTGTTCGGTCCGCGGATGGACTTCCCTGTTCGCTCCGCGGACAGTGTCCTGATTAGCCAATCAGCTTGCGTGATGTTCGCGGACATGCGACGTGTTTGCTGATTGGACGGCGTGGAGCGTGAAGCGCGTCAGATTTTCGGTAGCGCCCGCCATCTTGGATTCGCGGTCGTCCGCGGACAGCGCAGTGAAACTTTGTTCAAAACTTGTATTTAGTAGAGTGTGTTGGTGTGTAGGAGTGTTTGGGGAGGGTGGGAGTGTATGAGATAGGATGAAAGTTGTGTTTTGTATGTGTTAGACATTCCTTTTGTGTTCGATTTGTCTGCGGACATCACAGGTGTTCTGAAATGTTCTAAATAAACTGAATGGGGGTGTTCTGAGGACTCAATATGTGTCCGTTTTGTTTGCAAGCAAACTGAAACTGTTCTAAGAACACTCGCAGTGTCCTGAAATGTTCGCAAATAAACAAAATGGGGGTGTCCTGAGGACGCTGTCCGTATTGTTCGTTGTCAAGTTGAATATGTTCTAAGAACACTTGCGGTGTCCTGAATTGTTCGCAAATACACAAAATGGGGGTGTTCTGAAGACGTTGTCGAACACTCGCTGTGTCCTGAAATGTTCGCAAATATGAATGTGGTTGTGGCTGACAAGTTGAATGTGTTCTAAGAACATTCGCGGTGTCCTGAAATGTTCGCAAATAAACAAAATGGGGGTGTCCTGAGGACGCTGTCTGTATTGTTCTCTGTCAAGTTGAATGTGTTCTAAGAACACTCGCGGTGTCCTGAAACGTTCGCAAATAAACAAAATGGGGGTGTCCTGAGGACGCTGTCCGTATTGTTCTCTGTCAAGTTGAATGTGTTCTTAGAACACTCATGGTGTCCTGAAATGTTCGCAAATAAACGAAATGGGGGTGTTCGGAGGACACCGTCCGTATTGTTCGTTGTCAAGTTGAATGTGTTCTAAGAACACTTGCGGTGTCCTGTAACGTTCGCAAATAAATAAAATGGGGGTGTCCTGAGGACGCTGTCCATCTTGTTCTCTGTCAAGTTGACTGTGTTCTAAGAACACTCGCGGTGCCCTGAAATGTTCGCAAATAAACAAAATGGAGGTGTTCTGAAGACATTTCTAAGAACACTCCCGGTGTCCTGGAATGTTCGTAGGGGTGTCCTGAAGGCGTAGTCCGTATTGTTTGCTGGCAAGTTGAATGTGTTCTAAGAACACTCGCAGTGTCCTGAAATGTTCGCAAATAAACAAAATGGGGGTGTCCTGAGGACGCTGTCCATATTGTTCTCTGTCAAGTTGAATGTGTTCTTAGAACACTCATGCTGTCCTGAAATGTTTGCAAATAAACGAAATGGGGTTGTTCTGAGGACACTGTCCGTATTGTTTGTTGTCAAGTTGAATGTGTTCTAAGAACACTTGCGGTGTCCTGAAATGTTCGCAAATAAACAAAATGGGGGTGTTCTGAAGACATTTCTAAGAACACTCGCGGTGTCCTGGAATGTTCATAGGGGGTGTCCTAAAGGCGTAGTCCGTATTGTTCGCTGGCAAGTTGAATGCGTTCTAAGAACACTCGCAGTGTCCTGAAATGTTCGCAAATAAACAAAATTTGGGTGTCCTGAAGACACTGTCCGTATTGTTCGTTGTCAAGTTGAAAGTGTTCTAAGAACTATCGCGTTGTTCTGAAATGTTCGTAGGGGGTGTCCTGAAAACGCTGTCTGTATTGTTCGCTGGCAAGTTGAAAGTGTTCTAAGAACACTCATAATGTCCGCAGACATTAAAAGTTTCCATAGACCATAGTTGAAATGTTTGACTCTATGGATGTGATATGCTGCGGTGGTTTTTGCCAGGGCATAGAGTCTTGGGTGCATGGCCATTTGGCCATGCACCCAAGACTGTATGCCCTGGCAAAAACCACCGCAGCATATCACATTAATATTTGCTTAAAACTTTGGGTGAAAAACAAATGTATAAGGAACAAAGGTATTAGATACTATGGATGTGATATGCTGCTATGGTTCTCCTTATTATTGTATACTTACTGTATGGTCTAGTAAGTCCATGTTTTTCTTGTTAATTTCTGTGATAAAAGGAAATAGCATGTTAGTATTAGTATTTTGTAATTACTTATTACATTGTATAATCAATATACTTTTTTTTTTTTTGGACCCTCATATTTAGTAGATTACAAATCAGAGTACTGTGCTATTTGCTCAGTTTCTGTATTTGTTGCTAAAATCATTGGGTCTGTGGGAGAAAAAAAAATCCATGTTGGATTGAAAAAACAACTTTTTCTGTTATGCTACAGTTTATTTGTTTGTTTGTTTTCAGTGTTCACTTGTTGTTTCTGGCTAATGCTTAATACTTTGGCTTGTTGTATTTTTTTGGCGCAGTAACATAGTATTTATTTGTTTTCATATTATAAAATTTTGGAGCAGTTAGATACCAATTGGCGTATTCTAACTGTATATTTTTTTGATATATTTTAGTGGTATTGATTTATCTATTTGGAAATGGTTAAATTATGGGACAGTTAGATACCAATTGGCGTATTCTAACTGTATATTTTTTGGTCTTATTTAGTGGCATTCATTTATCTGATTAGTTGTTGTAGAATCTTTGAGCAGTTAGATAGCTTTTGGAGTATTCTAACAGTTTATATTTTTTTAACACAAGTTTACTTAGGGTTTAAATACAGTTTAGTTATCAAATTTTGGTTTTAAGAACATCAAATAAGCGTTTGTAAGATTTCCTGGTAATCTCTGCTTTAGAGTAATGGTACTATCATTACATTCAAACCATCCACATTTCTTTTTTATATATGCAGTGTAGTGCCCTGAATTGGTTTTGGCTCCTGCGTGGTAGATTATACCTATTGTTGTGAAGGTTTTCTTACCAAGTGATATTTGACCATGTGTGAATCCAGTCAGCTTGCAGTTGTTTTTGGTACCATCTGCATTGTAACGTAGAAGCATTAGTGTTATGTATTTACTATGTGTTTGTATTACTAACGTGGAGCGATTATCTGAATTGAAGGTAGAGCATAATCTACCATGGTTTGCATTTTGTACAAGTCGCTGAAAAGGAATGGATTCACAATTTGGTATTGATATATATATGAAGCGTTCATTGGGGATTTCTTCTTGTGTCACATTGTTGCAGAGAGTGCATGTATGTTTCCACATGTATGAAATCTGAAAGATTTCATTTATAGGTATGTTTTTGTTTTCCAGTATTTGTAGTAAGTACATTAGAAATTCTTGTGGATCTTCCTGTGAATTTATAGTGAATTTCACCATTCCAGCACAGTAGACCAATTGTTGTCTTATTCCAAAAACGCTATACGTGTTGTCAGGATTGTTTGCTGCATTTCTGTGAAGTACTAACGTTTGCAAAGACAATGGGTCTGTACTGTGTAAGTAAATGTTGTCAACAATTGGTGTTAATTGAAATAGAATATTCATTGCTACATTTGCGTAGCAACTTACACCAACTATATTTGAGAATTTAAATGGTCCAGGTAGTTTGTCTTCCTTCTTTAAAGAAGTACTTGGTTTACTTTCCCTAATTGATGCTTTTTTGCTTGTGGTACTTGATGAAGTATTAGTTTCTTTTACTCTCTTTGGAGGATTTGCAGTGACATCCTGTTGCATTTCTGTTTGATTTATTTTTCTTTTATAACGTTTTACTTTTTGTGGAACAGAATATGTGTTTAGGTGGGGGGTGTATAGTGAGCGAAGTCTATTGTATTCTAAAATGCAAGGAATATCAGCGTTTATTTTACTTGCATCAAAGTTGATTAGAAATAGACCGTCAAGTTTACGTAAGCGTGATAGTGCTACATAGCTCATGCCTTCTTTAAAGACTATGTTACCAATATCTATCATTGCTTTGTCTAGGGTAAGACCTTGTGATTTATGAATTGTGACTGCGTATGCAAGAGTTAGAGAAAATTGTTCTCTGCGTACATACATATCTTTGAAGAGAAGGAATTTAGCTGTTGAGCGTCCTATCCTTTTTACTTCTGAAGGTTTGTCAAAGAGTATATTGACCAACTGAATTTTGTTGTCGCGTGGGTATGTTTGAAAGCCAACAACTGTACCCAGTGCTCCATTAACTAGTCCTTGGTCCACGTCAAGGTTACGTTTAAGCATTACTCTGCAATTTAAGGATAATTTTAATATCTTTTCTAAGCCTGCTGTGTTTGAGATTGATTTTTCTAAACTATTTAGTCTTGTTGTGGCTTGGTCACACATGGGTAGTGTCATACCATGTACATCTAGTTTGTCTGTGGCGCTAATTTCCATGATTGGTTGCATTTCTTTACTTTGCATGATTTCATTGAATTTGAAACAGCTTGCAAGAGTTGGCATTAAGGCCATACAATTTACATTTTTGTGGGCTAATTGTTCCATAACATCTGTAGCACATGTGTTATCGCCATAAAGTGCATTAATGTGCCGGGTTTTCAATATACCTTCTGCTTATTTAGAAAGTATACCAACTCTGATACTTTTTAAAATGTTGGCATAAGTGAGATCTGAAGATTGCTGCATGTTTTCTGTTAATTCTCTGTATTGGAAATGTTGCCAAAGGTTGACATTTCCAATGCTGCCAACAGTTTTACAGCAGAGTTTGTGTCCTAATGTTTTAAAAATAGGCTCACCTTTTACTGGTGTTAATTGAAGCAGATCTCCAAAAACAATAATGTGTTTTCCTGCAAAGAGCTCTTCATAGTCTGTTTTGAGTACTTCTTGTAATCTGAGGTGAATCAAAGCAAACATCAGGTTGGAGACCATGCTCACTTCATCTATTAGTAGCATTTTCATTTGTTTCAATACTCTGCGTAATTCCATTGCAGCTTCTGCTGAAAGTTTGTAATAGTCTAATTTGTTCTGGTGTTCTACTGGTAATAGTAGTAACCGGTGTAATGTAACACCACCTATGTTGTAGGCAGCTAAACCTGTGGGGGCAGTGACAACAGCTGACAGTTTGTTGTTTGTCAATTGTTGAAGGAACTTGCTAATGATTTTGATTAAGAATGTTTTACCAGAACCAGCTTCACCACTGACGTACAGTAGCATAGGTTTATAATTATGGCAGGAACATTCTTTATTTTCATGTTTTATACCCTTTGCAATATGTTTTGTTACTTCTTGAAAAATGCTACTTTGCTCATTGTTTAGTTTTGATTGTAGTATAGTTATGTCTTCCTTATCTTCATACTGACACATGGTGTTTTCTACTTCTATCATAGCTAATTCTGCCTCATTTATTATTAGTGGTTCTCCCAGTGGTTCTTGTCTTCCTCTTACAGAAGGTTAACTACTGTCAGGAGTGTCCTTATCTGGTTGGGCCTGGAGT